>NW_024884867.1:10537117-10560703 GCF_019232065.1 Centrocercus urophasianus
CCCCCCCCCCCCCGGTTCCACAGCCCCCCTGGCATGGGGCTGAGGTGAGGTGCTGGTGGGAGGCTGAGGCTGAGCAGGCAGTGGGGCTGGGAGCAGGAGCTGCCTGCTGTAGGGATGGCTCAGCTCAGCCCACGCTTTGCCTGAACTAAAAAGGGCAAATAGATCATTGGTAAGGCAGGAAAACAGGGAAAGGGATCATTACCTGCAATTATTTTAAAGGACTGTTTTAGAATTCCTTCCAATGTCAACCAGGTGAGCTAACACTACACAACCCGAGGAGTGCACAGAGCTTTCTCACATGGATTTCCCAGGAGTCAGCTGCACCCACTCACCTGTATGTACCCACAGGGCCCACCCAGCACCATGCAGATGCCCAAAAAGAAAGAAATCAGTGGAATTTTTACCCACTTTGAATAAATAACCTTGTAGACTGATATGTGAATTGCTCCCAAATTACTGAGGGTGATTGGATCAGTTTTGTACACCAAGCCAGTCCTCCTTTGACTCCAGATGCAAAATTACCGTTTTTCTGCTGAAAGGGTGATTTCATGCCACAACATGCATGACTAAGGGTTTCAGAGAAGACTTTTGTTTAGATAAGGGCTAGAGATGCCCCGAGGCTTGTATTGTAATGTTATATGGATATATAGATGGAGAAAAATTTTGTCGGGCTGAGGGAGTGGTGAGATGTTTATCTGCATGATTACTTACTGACAGACACTGGGAACAATGAGATCCTCCCCGACCTTTCCTCACCCTGGCCTCGTTTGGGAGGCAGCAGCAGCCTGCTCTGCAGCACCTGGTCCTGGGCAGCCGCACTGCATCTGCTTCCTGCACACACCTCCATCCAGCTGGGCACCTCTGTCCCCAAAATAGAGCTGTTTTCTGCTTGAAACCCAATCTACAGCTCCAGGGAAAAAAGGAGAGCTGGAGCTGACAATGCTCCCAAAGGAAAATAGTCAAAAGAACAGTGCTGATATGTGGAACAGCTTCTGGGACTTGCCCTCTGCTCACATTGTTAAATAAGCTTGCAATTGCATCTCTTTTGCTGTACTACCAAGCTCCAGATAGAGCAATCTGCGTTGCAATGCAACCTGCACATCTCTGGGTGCAGTGGTGCTTACATGAGCAGCAGAAAGCACTGCAAAAGCTGTGGTGGGTGCTGCTCCTGTGGTGGGTGCTGTCCTCTCATTAATGCACACTAATTGCAGTTTGATAGCAAGCAGTGCTGCAGGAATGTGATGAGCTCTCCCAGGGCATTTCAGGACGTTGTGGAAACTTTCTTGTATCTTCGTTGAGACTGCAGATAACCTCAGTTCAGGTTCTTAGATGTAAAACTCTGTATCTCAGCCTAAAAACTGAGTTCTGAGCAATTACTGAACCCAAGAACAGGAGACTGGATGGCTTGGACTCAGCAAGGTCTAAAATACTCACTGAAAGCTACTAGTGGTAACTATGAAACATTTTCATCCTGAGACCTCAAAACCATTCAGGAAATGGACAGCTATTCCCATTTAATAGACATAACAAAGAACAAAGGAGGCAACTTGTTTTCAAGGAATGCCATGTAACCTTCAGCTTCTGGTGGGGCAAAGCTGCAGCAAGGCAACACAGAAGTACCATGTAAAGACCCGGATCATTTTCCACTCAATAATCCTCTCCCATCATTGCTGGCGCTGGCCCATGAGCAGTGCTGTGGGATTTTGGCTATGCAGCAAAACAGCATCTGAGAGCTCTCTGGACATACAGTTCCATACCTTCCTCCTCCAGGCCCCAAATAAAACCCAAAATCAGAAGCCTTTGGCTCATCTTTTAGCCCAAGGGCCATCTCAGGCCCACCCAGCTGACAGAAACAGAAAACATTCAGCTGCTTCAGCAAACTTCACCTAGAACAAGCATAAGTGGCACGATAATTCACTCTATTGACTGCTGTGTTTTTGTGAGGCATAATTTCAGGGAATGCCTTGTTTTGCCCATCCATCCAAGCTCCAAAAGAAATTTAACTCCCTTCTGTCCAGATGAATATCAGTGAGTGCACCTAAGTGTAATGCTGTAGCTTCAGTGACATCACTCAATGGCACCATTAAAGCAGACTCCTGATAGCTGGCAAAAAATACTCTATTAATAGGTTAAAGGGGTAAGTAGGAAAAGAAATATGAAAATAAATATGCACTTAAATTGTGCTCTCTCTCTGGATGCTTTGGAACATAAAAGAAATGTTTTCCATCAGATTTCATTGCTGACATCTGAAGAATCCCTTTCAGCAGAAGATGACAGTTTGAAAGGTTTCTAATTTTTCGTTTGCTGCTTTTTCTTTTAAACTGCCCGTGATCCAGCACCGAGTCACAGCAGCTCAGTGTTAAGGGGATCAAAGCCTCCATTACCTCAAGCTTAAAAATTCTTCACACTTTCCTCCTTATCCTTATTCAGCTACAGGAAGGGAAATAATATCTGCCTCGGATTTTATTCCGCATTTCAAAATGCCAAAACCATCCAAACAAGAGCTGCTTGTGTACGGTGCGAGGGCTTTGTTTTGACTGGCACCCGGAGCAATTATGACATACTATCATCAAAGCGAACTCTGCAGATTATAGGGTAAGCAAAACAGGTTCTCAGTTTTCCAACTTCTCCTGATATAAACATCTCCGCAGTCGAGCAGGTACAATATATGGGAGTTATAACCTTGGAACTGAGGCTGTCACTTGGTTAAGGAATATTACTGCCATCCACACAGAAGTTCCCCGCGAAAAAGTACACAGAAGTTTATTACGTATATGTTTTAGTATAAATTCTGATCTGATTTTCATGTATATGCACAAAAGGCACTGATATCCGTGCCACAGCCACAAACACTGTGCTGGGAGGAGGAGGAGTGCACTTCCACCGCGCGGCTCTGCACGGGGACGAGCATCCCTTCCTGTGGCACGGCATCGGCAACGCGACCAGGGCCAAAAGCCAACCTACAGCTATGCAGAAGGGGTTCAGGGTTTTAGCCAAAACACAAATAAGAAATCCCACATTTTCAGAAGCCTGTTTTTTATCAACTTTGACCTCGGTTGGTTTCTTGCCTGTGAAACATTTGCTTTTCCTAATGCCATTGTTCTTACAAAGCTCTCCCAAAGCCCCCTAATCGATGCGTATTTGTAAACCATACAGGCCCTTTGTTGGAGCTTCCATTCTAATCTGGGGACTTCATTTTTCGGAGCAGCCGACTCCTCAGTGGTGTGGAAGCGTCAGGATGAAGGCTCTGTGAACCCAGGGTCAGCAAGTCATGCGTTCCTTTCGACAAGGATTTGTTCTCAACAAGCAAGCAGCTCACAAATCCCTTGTGCGAGTTTAAGGCTCTGTGTAGCCTGCAGAGACAAAATTAGAATATAAACATCTACTCACTAGAGAAACAAGGGAGTTATTGTCACTGTAAAGAAGGAGACATCTAAACCATACCCCCTCTGCATTAATTCCATTCTTGTGCACAGGCAAGCTGACAGTTATACCACCGAGTAAACCGCAGTTATCTAGTCAAATGATCGTTTAATGTTCTTTATTTTACTTTTTCTAAAGAAAATTGATTTCTTGCTATTTATGTTCAGGGTATTTCATTGTGCTGTGATTATAAACTAGACTGAATGCATTTGCACTGACTCCCTGCAAAGTGTTTTACAATCCTTCCTGTTTGCACAACGCGAGATGTCTTTTTTAATTGCGAGTCTTTTTTTTATTATTATTAAATAGAATACTTGCTTATTTGTTTACTCAAAACCTCTGGAAGAGCTAGGCTGGGCTGCAGCCCCTCAGGCGAACTGCTATGAGGTAGGGGAGGAAATATCCCCGGAAAAGATGTCTGCCATTTCATAGCAAAACCATCCTCTCAAACTTCACCAAACCTCTGCAGATGTTTAACATTTAAACTGGAAGGACCATTTCTGGGGCACGGCTTTGGTTCATAACCACCACGGCTGTCACATCAGGTGCCCCCTCCCCTCTGACGCATCACACAAGCAGGGCACAGCAGGGACACCGCAGCCAGGTGGGCAGCGAGGAGCCAGCACAGTCCAACCACCCATCCCTACTGCAGGAGCCAACATGCAGCTCAGTGGGGCTTTGTCTCGTTGTGCAGATTGCCTCATCTCTGAGGTGCTCCCTTGCTCAAGAAGTGCAAAATTCTCAGCTCTCCTCCAGGACTGCTAATGTAATCACTCCAACCACCCCCACTCTGAGAGCCTTTTAAGGGCAGACATTTAGGCACAGGTTTTGAAACACATTCAACATCCTGTGATTATTTTTTTTCCCCTTTCCTTCCCACACCTCAGTATGTAAAATGCTATTGCTGTGGAAATAAACGTGTGAAAATCAATCGGGGACCTTTGCAAGCTATTCAAAACCTACCATAGCATTACAGGTTTACCACCAGCAGCTAAAAGAGGCTCTCTGTGAAACTGTGTGGGAAATATTCCACACGACACAAGGATTTTGACTGACATACAGAGTATTTTGAATAATCCAGCTACTATTTACCTAGAAAACCACAGTCACTCGCACAAATACAAAGCTCTATAAATATTATTTTACTGCTGATGTTTTGCCATCTTTTCTTGGGAAAACTATCTCATGTAGAAACGTGTGGCTGCAGGGAGGGGTCAAACTTTGCTGTAAATACCGATTGTTAAAAGGCAAACAAAGAGAAGTGTGGGGGGTTGGTTCCCACCCACTCCTCGCTGCCTTCTTCCCTTCTCTGCTCAGTACTTCTCAGAAATGGAGCAGTGCCTTCCTCCTGCTGGCTGCTTCTCTCTCAGCTGTGCATGGCAGCGAGCCCTTGTTATGGGGGTCTCAGCTGATTCCCATGCCAAAATTACCCCTGAAGCTCTGCTGGGCCACCCCATGGCGCACGCTTGAGCGTCCTGCACCAAAGCACCTCCTCCAGCTCCCCCCCCTGCCTCCAGCCTGCAGACTCCAGGAGACATCCATCTTGTGGGCCACTTTGGAGCTGGATGCACCAGGGACCATCCAGCAGAGACACTCTGCCCAGATGGCCCCTAACATCCCCCAGACAGCCCTGGGAGAAGCAAGCAGCAAAAGAGGGATCTTGGCAGCTGTAGCCTTGGCAGAGCCCATCACAGCTACAAGAAATTGTTTTCCTGACCACCCATACAGAAAAATCATGGAATCTCCTGTGAATAGCATGGAAGGAAGTATTTCGGCAGAAGTACAAGTCTCTTTGTCAGTACAAGAGTCAGCCCGTTGCCTACCGCAAACAAGGTCATCACAGCTCAAATCAACAGGGATAAATCTACACTGAAAGAAGGAAGGGGGAATAAATTCACCTTAATCCAGTCTCGCACAACCCTGCACTCATACCAGAGACATAACACTCTGGCTGTAGAGAGTTATGACACCTTCACAGGCTGCATTTAACCAGCAGCATGACCTGACCTGTTCTGCAGAGAAAGCCCTTTATGTTCTGTTCCCAGCTCTGACCCGCACTGCAGCCTTGCTGGAGTGTACTGCATTGATACAGCATGGAGTGCTGCACGAGGGCTCTCAATGCTGCTGCCTTTCAGATTCCAAGCTACACCTTTTCAATAGATCCTCCCTAAAACCAAGAGAGCTCCAAGCAGTTACATGCACTGCCCACAGTTCTCTAAGAATGAGGAGGGAGTGCACCACAAAAGCATGCTGAGATCCACATGAGTTTGTGCACGCACTCGTTTTGCAGACAAGTCGTGAGCACAGCTATTTTCCATTACCATTAAAACAAAAACCTGAGAGCTGTAATGCTGATTCTCTGCTGATTTGTAGAATTATGACAAAAGTTTCAGCTAAAGCAGGTTTACCACTGTGCTACAAGAGAACCACGCTGACACGATAGGACCTTGTCCATCTGCTGCAGAAAGCCTGAAGGACACTCTATAGCATCTTATCTGGCGACCACTAGCAGAGCTACTCCCAGAAGATGTCCTACGGCAAGTGAGAAAGCAATACTCCCAACCCCTGCTTTGTTTTGAGGAGAAACCCTCCCACCTTTCTTGGCCACAGCTCTGTTTCTCCCAGGTCTGAGAAGAAGTTCTCATTGCTGATGGCACCAAGCTCATGCAAGCGCTGGTTATTTTGGAGTCTCTCCAGAGGGAAATATTTTGACAGTCATATTCTGTTCATTACTCTTCCAAGAGAGGAAACACGCACGTCGTTATCTGCAGGAACACAGTCAGCCCACCATGCTCTTTGCCTGACTGCCTTATTTATCTTGATAAATGCCAGCTAAGATCAGGACTTAGTGCCATTAGATGTGTCTAAAACATGAAGCTGTCATTACCATGTCAGCACCAAGGACTGTTTCCAACCGTGATAATGGTGGGGCCACGTTTTGAACAAAGACAGATTTTAGTCTGCAATGGCCTACCACGCCAGCTGTTTCCCATTACAGCACTGAGACCTTTTGCTCATGATTATGAGCTACGCCACCATTATATTTTTTTTTAAATTGGAAACCAGAAATATCCTCCCCATCTATGACTCATATTGGATCTAGCAAATGGTTACCTCATGGCTGGGGGCTGGCAGAGTTGAGTCTGCAACAGTTGAGAAATCTGCTTGATACAGAACTTGAAGAACACTCCATCAAGTAAGGAACTCCAGAGTGCATCCAGCACCACCAGCAGACCTGCAGCCAGCTCCACATGCACACCATGCAATGCAAGGTGGATGCAAGAATGCATATTCTCCATGCCATCTTTTTGACTTCGGTCTTTCAATGCTCCTGCTAGCTCTGAGGGAAGTAATTTTGAGCTCACAGTGAGACAAATTTAGACCTGACTCAGCCCAATATTTAAGCAGAATGCTTAAGTACTTCCCATTCAGTAAAGCACTTAAGTGTGTGGTTTAATTTATAAAAGGTAAGCAGGTATTTCTGTGCTTTGGGCGGTCAAATTTGGAACTGTTGTACAAACTGCTGTCTATATATAGTTAACTCTGGATGACTTGCTAAAAATATATATAGCTGGCTTTAATCTCAGGTTTTAAGGATTCTTATTGGGTTTGTAGCAATCACATTGCCCTACAATCAAGCCACATTTAGCAGAATGATTCAAACAAAACTATGCACATCACTCAAGTTGCTTTCTAGTTCTCTGAGCAAAGATCTATCCCTGCGAGGCAGCAACTCGTGCTTTATTCCCCCAGACCAGCACCTGAAGTTGTGTAGTTGTTCTGTTCCCATCAGGCTGACTGCAAAAGATTTCACATGAATATAGATTTATGACTTGCTGCTTGAAAATGTACAATGTCAAGTGTCCCACTGAGTTTTATTGAGTTGGCTCTGGCAGTATCCACTACGCAGTGCAACATGATCACTTCAGACTTTAATCCTGCCTAATCCTGTTCCACAGAAGGGTTTCATATTTTCCCCTCCTCTATGCCTGACAATTTTGGCATCCAAACTGCAAATATTATGTTACTTACACTGAAAATTAAGACTAACTGGGCATCTTAAAATTAGCTGACCAGAAGGCTTGTCCGAGACCCAGCCATATCTTCTGCTCTGCCTGCCATCTACGTCCAGTCCTGCCTGAACCATCTGGATTCAGATGCACTGAGAGCTCCTGGGTTTTGCTCAGTTTACCCTTCAGCTGGTGGCATCTCTTATTTATGATTCACTGCAATGCAAATTGTTTGCAGCTATTAACAACACAAAGATTGCAGAAGAAGCAGAAATCATATGCCTTTTAGTTTGACTTTTTCTACCTATTGCAAAGCAACAGGAATTAATTTACTCTCTCTAAACTACAACTGGTTAGAAAAAAAAAAAAATAATTTCATTCCCTAGTAGATACGTGCAGCTATAGATCTAATTTGTTGAATTGTCCCACTGGGCAACAGGTGGAAACACACTTTTTGCTGGGATGGGAAAGACCAGTTTTGGAGCAGTATGCTGGGCATCCTCTTCCCATATGGAAAAAAAGTGCATTTTTGGTGTGCAGCCACCACAGAGGCAGAGGATTGTTGCAATTATCTAACTGCCAACTTTGACATCTGTAGATGTTTTGCTCCCATAAAGAGGGCAACTATGCCTGTATCTCCTGGGATGAGGAGATGAACCCACAGTGACTCAGGGGAGATGGAATATTACACTCTGTTAATGCCAATCCCTAGAGAAAAGACTGGTTTCTTGAAAACAGTTATGGGCACTGCAAGGTAGTAATGAATGTCAGAGACTGTGAGGGCATCATTTGAAAAGACTAGATATGTATCTTATTAATGCTGTCTTCAGGGCAAGTATAATTAAACAAACCATAGAGAAAAGACAAACAACCCCAGAGCACCATTCCTCGCTCGGAATGCGGCAGCTAACATTCCTGAATGGGCAGCAGCAAGGAGGAAAATTGCTAGTTACTGTGCCCATTTTACTGGCAAAATGAGCCAGGGCATCTCAAGGACCAACCTGAAAGCTTCAATGGAAAGCAGCTTTGTCAGCATTTGCTAAGAGCTTCCCAAGGCACAGCGACATCCGCCCAGGGTTTTAGACTGAGGCTCTCCAGGAGCCTGAAGACAACTCACACCCGGCCTCCCCAGAGGACAGGAGCTGAGCACTTGCCTGCCTCTGGCTGTGTGAACCACCACGTTTCAAAGTCTCTTCATTAAACTCAAAACATCCAAGAGAGTCACTGCTGGTGGTTCTGGAGCACCCAGATAAAAATCTCTTTGCTAGGCAGTGCAAAGTTTTTCTCACTCCTTCCAAGATGCATTTGGAGGAGAGGAAGGAGCCCTCCACCTCTGCTGCCGGCTGGGACAGGGGAAGTCAGAGTTCACTTCCCAGTCTGTCACCAGCTCCAGCCATGCTTCCTCTTTCTGCTTTGATATCTCTTCTGTGCAGTTAGTGTGCTGATAGCCATCCTTTGCCTTCCAGGCTCCTTGCAACTAGCCACAGGGTGCCACAGAGCCCTCAAACTAGACGAGGCAAAACGCATGAAGAACAGAACTGAGTGGCACTGAGTGGTTAACACGCTCCTATATCACCCTGCTATCATGTGTTATCACTATTCAACAACTGAAAAATATAGGTACATATTTTTATGCCTTGAACTTTCTTCTTTTGACAAAGCATTTTTTTCCTGAGAATTTCAGAAGGTTGCTACACTGCTCTTACTTTGTTCAAGCGTCCCCTGTGACAACCACATCCTGGAGCATATTAGAGTTTAAAAATACAGCAGCAAGATAAGCAGTGGCAGGAAGATAGAGGAATTCACAACTTTGAGACTCAGAAGAAAAGATATTTCTAATCTCTGCTGAAAATATAAGACAAAGTGGATAAGGCAGACAAGCACAAGGAGGCTGCTACAAACAGGAGAGGCTGGAAAGAGGGGAAGGAGGGGGCAGCTGCTCACACCAGCAAGTGAGCTTGATAGCAAGATGAGAGAGAGGTCACAGGCAGACAAGGAGAGCGAGCAGGCAAGCAGAGCTCCAGAGAGATACTGACTAGAAGACAGGTCAGGGCAAGTCTATGTCTGTGTTTTGCTTTGTTCTTATTTAAGGCTTTCCACATACCTTCAAAAGGAGAGATTATCAGATAAGAATTGATGGGACACCATTAAAACAGGAGGTTTTTCCAGCTCTATTGTGTGCATGACATTCCTTCCCCTCTGGTCTCCAGAGATCTCATACGTCTGGGGACGTAATTTGCAAAGCACACACACAGCAGAACTGCATGGCAATGCTGCCCTTGGTTAGGAATTTGATCAAAGGTGCAATTTGAAGTGGGTGTTTAATAGCCTAGCTGTGTTTCTTTACCATGGGACTGTACAGCCCAGCCTGTAACAAACACTTTGTGCTATCAACAGGTGCTGGGAAGCATGCCAATGTTCCTCATCTCACAAGAAGCTTCTGCCTTCCCTGCTGGTGTCCATGTGCTCTGGGAGAAAGGAATTCTACACCTCCAGTAGCAGGAGATTTAGCCACCTCAGCTAAAGAGCAGTAATGGGGACCAGATGCTGACTTCCCAGGGGCTAATTCTACAAAAAAATAATAACAATAATAGTAAACTGGAAGCAAAAAGTCTATATCATAGCAGTGTGCTGGGAATTGAGAAGAGATGCAAACGGGAAGGCTAGATGTGACTACAGCAGTCAGATCTGCCATACTTTTAAAGGTCAGAAGAACCTACATGATCAACATGGGGAAAAAAGCGGTGTACAACAGTCAGACGAAAGGAATTAGCAACCAGAGATCTGTATAACACTATCACCAGCAGTGCTGCCAAGGTGAAAGAGGACCTAATATACTTCATTACTGAATACGTATTTTAGTAGAAGAAATGGGGAATGAAATGAGAGGGAATAATTGCTCTAAAATTTCAACCGCTCTTTTATAGGCATTTACCCCTTCCTCCCTTTCTGGTATTTTCTTCCCTTTCACACCACAGGCTGCTCCCTTGCATTAACCAAAAAAACTGGCAAATGTGAAAATGCTGTCGAGATTACCCCAGTGGAAGAGCATGCAAGATATTGTCCAGAGCTCCATTGCTCACGCAACAGCTCTTCTTATCCTTTAATATTCAGCAGCATTTTATAGCAGCAGGACATCCCTGACTCTTCCTCTGCTTTGGAATGTAAATAGCAGCTGGCTGGGTGCTGGCTGGCACGGAGGCATGCCAGAGGCATGCTCAATGCACAGTCGGTGGGGCCTCTCAGGAGGCAGCAGGAGAAAGCCTGGCCTGCTAATCTTGACAGGGCTTAGGAAGGAGATCAGATTTGAACAGTTCAACATCAACATGACTTGGATAATTCTAGACATACAGAGAGGAGCTTTAAGTACCTAAGGAACCCTCTTGGTGGTGATACTCAGCCGCTTACTGAAGTCGGCAGGAGCGGCGAGGATTATCCTTTTGGATTTAGGAGCCTAAATTCTTCAAGTTCCTCCTTAGGCACTTACTCCTTTCTGTCAATCCAGCACTCTTAAAAATCACTGCTCCTTTTTTCTATCCATGAAGTAACAGTTAAAGATACCTATCAGAATAAATGCACGCATCACTCAGCCTCATCCACTTGTCATCGTTTGTCAGCTGGGTGCAGCAGGACGATGTCCTGGAGACGTGGGCAGGGGCAAGGAACAAGCGGCTGCAGCGGGAGAGCTCAAAGCCAACCCACCAAAAAATAACACACATCTACTCCTGTCCTAGCAAAGCACATCACAACACTGCTGCTGGCCCTGGAGTTACTTCAGGGCTCCCACCAGACTGACTATGAGCGTGCAGCTGAGGTTTGAGGAGCTACTCATCATTTCTCCCCCTCTAATTGTAATTTGGCGCTGAGAACCCCTCACAGGAACCTTTTCTAATATCTTCACTCCTCTAGTAATTGAAATATGAAGATCTCCTTGCTGGGAACCTGAGGATTCCTGCAGAGCCTGCTGCAATGTAAATCTCCTTAGTAACAAAGGAAATGGAGGGGAAAAGAGGAAAAGAAAAAAAAAAAGAAAAAAGAAAAAGAGGAGACTGCAAAGAACCAGAGGCTGCCTTTCTGGGGGTTTGCTGCCATGTTGCTCCAAAAAACAGTCCAGCCTCTCTCCCATCAGCTCCCCTCCTGACTTCTGAGAGGGATTGCTTCAAAGAGGAATGTTTTTCAAAGTTCTCAGTGAGGTATCCGCCGTTCTTTAAAGAGATTATGGAGGGAGCATTCCTAGTACATTGACTCCACTGTGCAGCCAGCCTTGAGATTAAATGGCTCAGAGGTGGTTTCCAAGGATAAACTGTGCCAGGGCTGACAACATTTCCTCACCAAAGAGGGGTGAATGTAATAAAGAGTAAGGAGGAAAACTGCTCCAGCTCGGCAGCTATTATTAATGTCTCAGAGCACTGTCACTGCTTCGCCTGTGCTGTCAGACGTCGCTTTGCATCAGTTCTGGGCGATGCCCGCCAGAGGAACGGTGGAACTCATGTAGCTGTGCAGTGCGTGGCTCACAGCACGGCTGTGCAGAGGGCTGAGCGACCTCTTGATGCTGGTGGGAGCTTTGCTCAACAAGTTCAAGTGGGCTCTCCAGTGATGTATGCAAGCACCTTTCTCTTAGGCTGGCAATTAGTAGCAATTTATACATGCTGTCCAGCTGTTCTTGCAATGCATGACAAGAAGTAGTTACAAACAAGCTCCGGCACTCAGTCCTACCATCCCTATACCAAACTGGCAACCCAAATAAGGGGGAAAAAGAGAACTGAGGCAAATAGATAACTGACATATAATGGATGTTTTACTTTCGGGCACAGGCTGTGCTTGGAAGCCAAGTTGAGGGCTGCAAACCCCAGACAGAACCCAGCAGCAAACCCAGCAACAGCACACTACATCTCTACACTCACCATACTGACAGCATGCCTTCCATACTCTTCCCGCTTATTGCAGGATCATCCTTCTCACTGAAACTACTCTTTTCCAGTTTTTCAGAGAGAGCTTCCTAGGATAAGGCCAAGCAACTTTGTCTCTTAACAAAGAACTTGGCAATCAGCACATGCTGACTGTATTTTTTTCAGCTGTAAGGAAACATGCAAGGAACATCCTTTACACTTTCTCACAAAGAGCACAGATCATAACATGCTCTTTGTTACAGCACAGGAATACTGAAGAGTTGTGTTCATTTTGCTGACCGTGTGGCAGTTTACTTTGAACTGTATGTATAAGCAAAATTAATCAGAGTTGAAGTGAGATCTTCACTCATCCTACACCATTCTCATTACACACTTAGAGGCCTGCCTTAGCTCTGAACTGAAAGCCACATCCACCAAGAAAATGTAACTGGTTTTTCTTCTGATCTTAGTCACCTGCCAGCACACTGTTTGCTGTTGAACAACACAGCATTGCTAAATGGTTGGGTAAATGCAAGTTAAAATGGCAGCTTCAGAAAACAAACAAGAAAACAAAACCAGGTACTGTGATTTCAGTCCACTGCAATAAGTCCCTCCCTTAGTATCCAAGCTGCAGACAGGTCCTGCATTTTTGAGGTGAATATGGGGAAGCCAATTTAACTCCTTTCAAAACAGCTATTAGCTGTTCAGCACACTGGATGTGGCTGGGAGTAACGTCATGCTGACAGCTGCAAGATTTCAGCCAGACTTGTAGATCAGAGCACCTGATGGATTATACTCCTAAGTACCTGCAGAGCTCTGAAGCTCTGTCTGACTGACTGATAGTACTCTTCCTATTCTACTGAATTAGAAAGCGTGGCTTTAAGTAAAACCCTACTTGACCACAGTATCATTGTCTTGACCACAGTGATCAGATCTCAGAATATGAAGTGCCCTTCATTAAGATGGATATTTTCCCTGAGACAACAAAACACAGCTGTGTGAGCGCACATGCTGAGATGTAAAATTAGGAAAAATCAAAGACTAAAGTCATTTTTCTCCATAGACACACTTGAGGCACACTTATTCACTGGGAAAAGTTACAGCACTGGCACAGATTTTCTGTGGCCATTCTACAAGTGGCAGACAGCTGTGACAGTCGCTTGATGAGACAGAGCCCACACCTCCCATTTTTCCAAAGGCCCCGTCCTCTCCACCTTTCAGGCTACAGTCCATTACAAAGGTAGTGCTGGTCCTGCTGCCTTGAGAGTTAGGAGCTGCACTAAGCATCTTTTCCCCTGCCCTAGTCAGGAACAGCCCCAGAACTGCAGTGGGAGGAAAGAAAAAAGGAATGTCAGGCACAAGCTGGTGAGCTGGTGAGTACCCTTGGGGAACTCTCGGGTTAAGAAAGAACAAGCAGCGGAATTTAATGATCATCCAAGGATTAAAGTGTGGAAGCCCCTGAATTCTGGAGTTAGAACTAAATTCTTTGAGAATCACTCTCCTTTGTTTCCAAGGTCTGAATTTTGACTTATCTTTTTTAGCAATAATCTATTGATAACACTCTTTCCTCTCAAGGGAAAAAAAAAAAAAAAAAAAAAGAGTAGTAATGAGCAGCAATGCCTTTTTGAGCTTGTTTCCGCTTAGCTGCTGCCCGCAGGTTTTCGGAGAGACACAGAACTGTGAGCAAAATCCTCATCTTTCAGTTTAATCACAGCGAGGGAAGCTTGACCAAGAAGTGCCTCAAAGCTACCTCAGTCCCAAGTGTAATAAATAAAGAAAGAAGCAAACAAATAAATAAAACGGAGGAAATACACGAGGTGCAGATTCTGCCAGGCAGGAAGCAAATAGCTGAATTCATAGAGGAAGTCCTCAGTCACAGAACAACTGCTCAGCCAAAGCTATTTCATTAGCTTCACTCTGAAGGGTCCTACAGACTTTCTTTTTGAGGTGTAAGCAATTCAGAGAGCTGGAAGATCACTGTAATTTGGCCTGTGAAAAATGAGTAGGTGTTCACAGTTCATTTCCCAATAGAAAAGTCATGCTCATCACAGAAACCATCATCATGCACAGAACTAATAGCTGCCCTGCTTGGCAGGCACACCCATGCACATTAAAAGCTTGCAGTGCACTCGCTTGTACCAAGTAGGAACAAGAAATTTTGGTTAGCAGGGCTGTCAGGAAGGCGCTTTCTTTTCCCTAGCACTACATTCAGGTGAAAGAATATAATTATGGCATAAATAAATACACACAAACAAAACTAGACTCCTGAGAGAGCAGAATAAATTGAAAATTCTGCAGCATTCCCAAATAAAGCCCCTGTTCTCAGGTAAGCCCAAATGAAAACACCCTGGAAGAGCCGTAAACACAGAGGAAAGTACTCAAGGCTACGGGGGCAGGAAGCCAGCATCTCAGAAGGTTGATGGAACAGAATAAAACATTCTGCTGCTTATCTGGATAAGTAACATCAGCTGGGGTCAAAGGGCAGTACTGAATAGGATTTGATATTTTCCCATTTGTGCTGTGAGCAAAGCAGGGCGTGAGGCTTGGGAACAGCCGCAGCTCTTGGGATTCCAGCAGTCCACCCATGTGGAGACTCTGCCTTGAATCCACACAAAGACTTACAAAACGTCAGGGCCCCTCTAGAAGACCATTTAGCATCTGACCTCTGCTTGGATATTGCCAAAATAAACTGAAGTCAAAATTAGACATGGCTGAGTCCAATTTCACCTTGATTAGTATTTACATAACGCACAGAAACGTGAGAAGGGCACATAAATAATGCACTGTTTGTGCAGCCCTCTCAGGAGGAGAGTGCTCAGATACGTTATTGATCCTCAGGCACACACAGCTCACTGTGCAAAAGGCCCCATCTTCTCTGTTAATGAGAGCAAGCTTCCAGAAGCCGAGCCATCTGCGCTGGGCTGCATTCTGGATAAGAGCCTCATATGGAAAAAAGTAACATGGGGAGTTTCCAGATCTGGTTAATTTAGAGGACATTCTGCTTCCTTAACTTCTTTCCTACTGGCAGACTCGGCATTTTTGACAGCATTCCCAGGAAACACAAATCTGTGAGAAGCTGGATGTTGGGTTTGTCCTGGTCCCGCAGCACTGCCCCCCCACCTGATCCCAATAGCAGCTGGGGCAGGGGGCAAAGCAGGGCTGGCAGTGGGGTGACTCGGTGCCATCACTACTGGATGGTCACACAACACAGGATTACTCAACAGCCACACTTAGTAGCTTAGTAGGTGTCCATGCCACCTGTGAGAATGAAGCGAGAATAATTTCCCTGTTCTCCCTCTTGTTGGAGGAAGGATTCAACTTCATGCCCCATCCATGTGGGCAGAGGTTTGGGGCATCTGGACATTTCTATCCCTTCAACACTGTGATTCCATGAGCCTTCTGCAGAACCTCACCACACCTGAGGGGAACAGGTCCTGCAGCAGAACTGCCAGAGGGCTGCAACTTGTCATGTGCCTCTGTGCTGCACGGCCCCAAAGCAAAGCAGCTGAGGATACTGCAATTGGCAGAAGGTGAATCAAGCTTCAGATCTGAAGTGCCCAACGCAGCACATGTCCTCTGATAAGACACTTGCACTGAGCCAGCAGGAGAGACAGCTGTAAGATTCAGCATTACTATTTTCCTGAAGCTCCAACGTCTCAAGTCTGCAGCAAATGAATGTCACTCTCAAGCACACTGTTAGGAAAGATTGCTTAAAATTAATTAGCTTAGTAACAATGGCCTGTCATTATGCTACTAAGTCACCAGAGTGAGCACATAAGTTACAGTGACAGCTCAGGGTATAAAATAAGTGCCACTGTATTGAAATTTGCAAAGTGCCTGGCAGTCAAATGCCAATCTATTCACTTTTGGTGATATTGCACAGTTTCTTCTTAATACGCTGTTCTGAACTCCCACACAAAGATATGACTTATTTCACTACAGAGCGGTCTTTCTCTTCGTGCATTGACCGTGCCCAATTTTAGAAAGCTCTTAAAAACGTGTAAGGAGTTGCTCCATGCAACTTCCAGCTGAATGTGAGATTTAGAATATGACATTAGAAAAAGCGGTAGGTAACTGAAAAAACTCTCCTGGATGCCATAAAGATGCATGATAAAGCAAAGGCAAGGGCTGAGTTCTGAGGTGCGAGAGCATCAGCAGTTCCCACATTCAGCACTTTACAAGATTTCCCCAGAAGAGAAGGGAATAGTTATTGCTATAATTATTTCATAGTTCCAGTCAGCTGCATTCAGTTGTACTGTTATATTCCAATGGCAGAGAAATGGAATACAGTAAACTATAAATATCTGTCAGAATTCCTTTGAAAGGACAACAGTTAATTGCATAGCTTGATCTCCTGCCGTGCAGAGCTTGCATTTCAGGTTAGAAAGGTACAGATTGTTATTGATTTAATTCTCTTGAAACATGTGCGGTATAAAACAGTTCCAGAGACTTATAGGAGAGAAATATGTGCTTCCAAAGGAAGGCCTATGGCACAGGATTGTGGCGGGCTACCTTCTTGTAAAATGCTCTCTGCAGTGCAGTACACCCCTCTTCCAAAGGCCATCCGTATTCTCAAATCGAGGCCCTTTCCTTCCCTCACAGAAGTGAAATTAAATCAGTGAATCAGATGAAGAACAACAGATTAGCAATAGCATGAGGCACATGCAAAAAATAGCCCTCTGTGTTAAGAATAATTCAGTACTTACGACACATTCAGCCTAATGGTGACCCATTTGAATCTTCTGTTATTTAGCTTCCAAATCTACCTCTCTTTTTAAAATGATTCCAGGCAGCTAATCTAACATTTAAACTATTATATTCTCCTAGATATCTTTGAATCCATTTCTGATTCAGCTCTTGCAAAGTCAGTCTGAGCTCCTAAAGACACCAGAACATATAACCAGGGCAATTTGTTAAGCCTTGTCCATCCTGGGAATAAATTCCCCATTATAGCTATTGACAATAGCGAGGGTGAAGCCCTGCTTAACACTTGCACAGCTCACCTACTTTCTGTGAAGGGTAACTTGACCCAATATAAATTATGTATCATCATGATTTTGACAGTCTACTTTGGGTTTTATCCTGCTGCTGCTACATGGCGAGCCCAATCCCTGGCAAAGAACAGCCCCTACTAGCAAGTTACCCAGCTGCCAGTGAACTCCCTGCTCCCAAATACTGTAATTAAGATGACACATCTTCCTGATGGTCGCTTCAAAGAGACAAAACGTGAACGAAGGGAACACCACAGAAATGTTTTAGCACCTGTTTATCATTAGCGGCTGACCACGTGTTGAGTTACATTTGTGCTCCATGCCAGCCTCTTTTAGGAGATCTCTGGGACTTGGATCACCAGATATACCCTCTCCAGGATGGTTTTAGCCAGCTTCCCCCTGGTTTTTGGGCTTAGAACACAAAAATGTGTTTAAAGCCTTAATTTTTAGGCTTCCCAGGGTTGGTATTTGGGTTGTTTATTTTTAAGGGGAAGTTTTATCTTACACTATCAATATTGTAAACGGGGAGATTAAAAAGAAATGATATTTTTAAGGAATGATATTTTAAATGATAGAAAGAGCACAACTTACAGCGCACTTGCAAAGAGAGGCGGCTTCTGTCCGCGGGTTCCCAACAGCAGCAGCGATGGCTGCACTGAGCAGAGCTGATTTTAGCTTTTATTCACCAGTAAGTACATCTACACATTACATGCTGAAGAAGATGGCTATACACCGGCAGCGTTCTGAAAGGAAGTAAAAGAATCATTAAATAGATCACTGAGCCCAACAGGATCTAGGCATACCTAGTCAAGCAAAACACAGCATTTAGCTACTGCACATCATGCTGCATGTTTGTTTGTTTTTTTTTTCCCCAGACTTTGCAGAACTGAAGCAAGAAGCAGTGCATTCCCTGCAATGCTCACAGCCTCCTGAAATCTGAGCCATGCATATGCAAATCCCCGGGCTGAGAGCAGCAGACTTCACAGGGCTGCAGGCAGGAGTCAAGGCCTGCCCACACGGAACGAGTTCTGCAGCCCCAACTGGGGGAGAGCAGACAGGCAAACATACAGCCAGCAGCCTTGGCAGAAGGGTGGGGAAAGCTTTACTGAGATGAAGTAGGCAGGAAAGAATCTCTGGAAGAGAAAAAAAAAAGTTATAGATGGAAGATAACAGACAGTGGGAGCAGACAGGATGCAAAAGCAGAGCTCTTCCAGCAGAGCTTTACCCCGCAGCATCTGAGAGCACCATGGGTAGGTGAGAAGCGGGCTGCTCCTATGGAAGTTGCAAGAGGAATGCTGCTTCTCTGTACTTCTGCAGCCTAAAATAATGATTTAAACAATAAGTTCTTCCTAAAACCATTTCAGGAGCTAAGCAGAGTGTATATGGTCGGACAAAATTAAGCTGCTGTTATTATTGCCTTCTCTCATCCGTGACTGAAGATGAAAAAGGCTTCCTTGGAGAAGAGCATTATACAAGCCACCATTCACACTACTGCAACCCACAAGCACACAAAATATGAATATCTGATTATAAAAAGACTTACACTTTTTCTTTTTTCCCTCTACATTTAAAATGTCCTTCACATCCTTTATCTATCTGGACAGCCAGAGGTAGACTGTTCCTCCCTACTGTGCCGGCTGCTGGGAAACCAAGGCTGGCTAGAGCCCACCTGTACGGGGCCCACACCAGCCGGCAGAAGGATGAGAGCACCAGAGCTGCAGCAGCTGGGCTGGGAGGGATTGCACTACACACTTCCCCCTTTGTGCTTCCAGGCCAGCAAATTCATACGGTGTCAGCATATGGAAATGCTTAGCAGACCAGGGGAGGGTCAGACCCAGTCGTGCACACATTGATTGCAAGTGCACGCTTTTTCCCTAAGGCAAAAAAGTGTACTTGAACCTTTAAAGCAGATAGGCTGGAGCTGATTTATTGGGGTGATTTAGGTCTGTTAAAACAAATTTAATTTTGAGCACAATTTTATATCAATTAACAGAGTCTCACAAGTGTAGCCATTAAGGATTCTCTTTCCAAAACCAAAGCCAAATATTCAAGATTTATGAGACTGACTTGCCATATTGGAAGTAACTAATTATTCGTAATGATTCTTTGTACTCTGACAGTGATTATGTATTTTCACTGCAAATGACCACGATGAAGCAAGTGATAAAGGCAGCCCATGTTTGCGGAAGGGATAACAAGCAGTTAAGGTCTGATCATTTTGGCAAAGCACTGGAATAGAAGAGGGAGAAACAACATAAAACAGCAAAGCCTGGTGACACAATATCCAGTTTATTTAACATCTTGAAGTATGCTCTGTCTCATGTCAGAACTGTAAAGAAATGCCCTGGTCTCCCTTTATTGCCTTAAGCAATTTTGTATTCAGTTTATTTATTCTGACCTTTTGGTTGTCCTTCCACCTTACAGTCTTTAACAGAGCAAGGCTCCGCAGAAGGAACCTGCGCTGCTGGCAGCAGATGATGGGGTATGTTCAGGGTGATGGGGACGATGCAGGTCTGGGGCCTGATTCCCATTTGCATTGAAGTTTCTTCACCTAGCTCTGACAGCACAAGGCACTGACAATAAAGTCAAGGCCCAGATGAGGGAAAAGGCTCTGGCTTATGCTGCTCTGAGTAAAGTCCCTGGGAACCAGAAAATGATAGCAGGACCGGGATGGGCTTGATTTTCACATAGCCTTGGGCTACAGAGAATGTGCTACAAAAGCACCGCCTTCTTCTTCTCTTCATAACTCCCAGTCCTGCCCCAGATACAGGAACAGAGTAATTGAGAACAAAGTCCTGTTCTAGTGAGGTGTTTAGTGCCAGCAAGGTTAACGTTCAGGGGCAGCGCATGGCAGAGCAATGCTGCACTTACTGCTGGGGAAGCTGCTCTCCGGGTGCTGTACTCACTCCAGCTACAAACAAGGGTCTGATTTCTTATCCTCAGAAAGCAAAGACAAAGCAAGTTGGTCATTGAAATCTGCAGCAGCATGCATGAGATTAAAATGTTAATGTCAATATTGTAATCAAGGTCTGACTCACAGGACAGCTGGTAAGAGACTTGATCTGTATTGCTTAGCCCCAGTCATCTGATGCAGACCAGGGTTACAAAAAGGTTGCGCCCCATCACATGGCAGGGATTGGCATGCATCGGCTTCTGCAGCTATCTGTGGGCTGGTGGCTGAAAGGGAAAAATCAGATCAAGTGCAGGAGCAATATTGATAAGTTTGGCTCTGTCTGTAAACCAGCAATGTAGAGCCCTTCTAAAAAGGTCCCTGGTATCATCGAAATTGCAGCTCTGTTACAACAGTAATGGGATGCCTGCTGTCTTCAATGGTGCTGCTGAGAGGCTCTCCTCCTTCCTTGTCTCACTGACCCATCTCTCTCCCTGCTTTTGGAATTTTCTGTGCTAGTTTATATTTAGCTGAGTTTTATCTCTTTGAGCCTCTGGTAAATTTTGCCTGGTGTTGACTATAGTCTGCAGAGCTTCTTTTCAGTAAATTCAGGATTAATGAAGAAGGCCCCTCTATTGTTGGAATGTCTAATACAATTATGAACTGAATGAGAGGACTCGGCAGCAGCGAAGGGCTCCCAGGTTCATGGCAGAGAATTGTCTGTTTTAACATCCATCTGTTTTCATTCCCTCTGATCCATTATCATTCACCTAGAGTTATAACATGATGAATATCATTGTGTGGAAAGCCATTTGATGCTAGGGGGGAAAAATCACTGTAGGTCTGCCTTCTATTGAAAACGTGAAATTGCCTTGGTAGAAGGAAAGGCACGATTGATTCAGAGGTGCTGTTTCAAACAGAAGCATCCTTTCAGATTTGGACTGTTTGATTCTGTTAATTCCTTTGGGTGACCCTTCTGCTGTGTTTTTCAAGGAAAATATACATATATACAAGCTTGGGGTTTCCCACAGATAAATATTGATAACCACAGTGCAATAGATGTGTTCATTGTTTTTTACCTCCCACTGCTGAAACTGTGCATTTAATTGATCAAATATATATATATCTTCACCATTTTCCCAGGAAGACACCTTCAGTTTGCATGCAGAGTGACACTAAGCAGTTGTATGTAAGCACAAAAGCTTGGTGAGAATCTTGATGACCCTGCCGACAGGAAATAAAGGAACTTTACAGGCAATTTCCGTTGTCCTCGTTGGTCAGAAAATTTGGAAGTGAATGAAAAAAGAAAAGAGAACTAGAAATGCATGTTAATGATGGAGGACTAAAGCACGATAGGATTGAAGGGAGTGCTACCCAGAGGACCTGTTATAAATTCCACCTTTTCTCTTTGTTAAGGGGTTACCATTATAATTAACTTGTGAACAATACAGAAATTATCTTGTGAGTTAAGAGATGCTCACAAATGTAAGAAAAAAGCTTATTGAAATCAGTATAAATGCTCTTTTCTAGAAAGTGACTCTTAAAATATTGGTAAAGCAAATACAGTTGGTAAGATCAATCCATTGTTTAACTGGGTGTATCTAAGCTTTCATTAACAACCGTCTTGCAGAACTTGGTTATATCTTTAAAATACTATGTATCTGAAATATTACAGTACTGTCCTTAAAGAGACAGGAGGAGAGAAAATGCTCCACTGGAAATCTCACAGCCCAGCCAAACACAAGGCAGGTAACTGTGACCCGACTAGCCTGTAAATATCAAAGCAAGTGGTTAGACTTAGACATCTCCCTTGTTTAACTGATGTGCGAAAGATTAGGATTTTATTAGGACATAAATGACACCAGTACAAGTGTGATTGAGGCATGCAATGCATGAATGACTATTTGCATTAAGAGGCTCTGTACCACACATGGGATTTCTACCTTTGGTTTTGAATTGCTTAAATTCAAATGACGTTTCTGTGCTACTTTTTAAGAGGGTGATATTTATTTTAGCTCTTGTTTAAGTAAGGCAGGGCAAAGCTGTTGCCAGACACCAGAAATCCTCCAAAAAGGGCCTGTCAGGGCCAGGTGGAATGAGGCTAATTTTCAGCTGCTCCATTACTACAACTGGATGAGGAATGTGATGAAAGCAAGGAAAGGCAGGCACTGCATACACAGAACCTTTGACAGGCTAGAACCCAGCCACCAGCCTGCCTCTCCTGGGCAGGCCACTGCTTCAAGGAAGCCATCGTCCCTGGCGGTGACTGAACAGGTGGCAAGGGCCTTTTTTGGCTTCCCTCACTTCCACAGCTCCCACTAACCCTGAATCTCCTTCATAGATATTTATCTGCTTATTTATGTAGCTTCTACTCCTCTTGCACACAGAACTTGAGGTTACCCCCCAGGGAAGGGGGAAGCTAGAGCAGGTGAGGAACGAAGCCAAGGCAGTAGAACAGAGCCAGCCAAGGAAAGGAGGACCCAGGAGTGATGCTAACATGTGGCAATATCTAACTGTACGCAATAAAAAACGATAACGGGAGGATTAGGTCGTGCTGCTGTTGTGACACACAGTGCAGCTGGTGCCCTGCGTCAGGGCCAGTGTCCATGTACCTCTCCCAGGCCGGGCCCTCCCCAGGTAGGCACAGGGACCCTGCCTGGGGCCAGGCCTAGAGGAGACCCAGGGGAGAAGCTGTAAGAGCAGGGAGCATGGAGCGAAGCGGGGCGTCATCCTGTGTGGCAGAGGTCAGATGAGGCCTTGGTGAGATGGACGGGTGCAGAGCAGGGCTTTAAGGGGAAGGATCTCCTCCATGACTCTGGCCTCCATCCTCTGCTCCCTGCGCTGCTCCAGGTGCCACCTGCAGCTCAGTGTCACCAGCCTGTCGCACAGCCTGCCCCTCTGCCCTCACTCCGCAGATCTCAGCCTGTCCCTGTCCCCCAATCACCCCTCAGCCTGCTCCTCATCTCTGTTCACCGCATAACTCCTATCTCACCCTCCACCCAAGTCAGTTCACCCCTCATCACGTCACTCCTAGCTCAGCTCCTCACAGAACCTCCAACTATTCCCTGAGCATCGCTCCCAGCCTCATCCCTCATTCCTCACCCACCGCAGGACCCTGCTGAAGGACAGAGTTGGACTCAGAGGTCCCTTCCAACCCTTACGGCCCTGTGACTGCATAACCCCCAGCTCGTCCCTGTCCCCTGCTCATCCCCGGTCCCTCAGTTCTTCCCTTCGCTCCCAACTTCTTCTTTATCCCTCGGTTCATCACTTCAACTCCCAACGGATCCCTTTTTCCCGACCCCATCCCTCAGCTCTCCCCCTGCTCCAGACCGCTTCCCCACCGTCGCCACCCTCCATTTCCCGGGCCAGAGGCAGGAGGGCGG
>NW_024884867.1:10561338-10608137 GCF_019232065.1 Centrocercus urophasianus
GCCGCGCCTGGATTATCCCGAGCCGGGTCGGAGCCTCCTGGATCTGCCTCTCTCTTCCGCGCCGAGTGAAGCCGAGCTGTCCTCGTCCTGATCCAGATAGACCCCCCCCTCCTCTCTGTTCTCCCCTCCTCTTCCCGTCTCTGCTTTTTTTTGGGGGGGTGGGGGGAGGCAGGGGGGTGGAAATTTGTCAAGGTCATTCCGTGGATTTAATATTTTTGGTGTGTGTGTGCCGCTCGCCCCGCCGCCACCCAGCCTTGCTCTGTGGATTACCATCGCCCTGGATCCGAGGCGCTGAACAGCAGGATTTTTGTTGTTGGTGGTGTTGATTTTTTTTTTTTATTTTTTTTCTTAAATTATTATTATTATTGTTGTTTTTAAAGGGCTGCGGGGTTTGGAGAGGGGAAGCGGAGAGTTGGAGGGGGGCCACTTTTAACCCCCCCCCCCCCCCCCCCCCCCCCCCCCCCCCCCCCCCCCCCCTCCCCTCTTCTTTTTTTCTCATCTTTTATTTTTTTTTTTTTAAAATATATATTTTTATTATTTTATTTTTGCTTTGCCTCCTCTTCGGAAATGGATGGGAAAATCCGGCAGAGCCGGAGGTCGAGGTCGCAGCGGGACCGCGTGCGGCGGCGGGAGGCGGCGGCCCGCGACCCCCGCAACCAGAGCCCCTCGTCGGGCTCCGAGAAGGAGCCGAGCCCCGGCAAGGAGAACGGCGCCCAGAACTGCACGGCCCCGCGCGGCCCCCCGCCCGCCGCCCGCACCGCGCGGCCCCCGCGCCGCCGCCGCCGCGAGTCCAGCTCCCAGGAAGAGGACCTGATCGATGGCTTTGCCATAGCCAGCTTCAACACGCTGGAAGCGCTGGAGGTAAGAGCCGAAAGGGCGGTGTGGGGGGGGGGGGGGGGTGGGGAGGAGGGTTTTTTCCCCTCTTCCGTTGGAGGGGGGGGGGGGAAAAAAAAAAAAAAAAAAAAATTTTGGCGGGGGGAAAAAAAAAAAAAGCATTGTGCTTTCAGAATGCTGAATGTTGTCAGTGCCCGTTTATGTGTGTTAATCCCCATGTTTGCTGGGGGGGGCAGCTTGCTGCAGGCGGTGCCCCCTGCTTGCCCTCTCTCAGGACAGGAGGGCTGCGGCGGTGCTGGGGTGGTCCCATGGCGCGGGGCCCCCCCAGCTCTCAGAGTTTGTGTTTGCCCCGTGCCAAAATGTGACTTGATCCTGAGATGGTTAGCAAATGGCCAGCGTTTGACATTTTGTGGAAAAGAGATGTTTAAATGGATAATAATCCCTCGGCTGTAATTCCCATTTTTGAAGTAATTGAACAAATTCTTCATCTCTTGTTGACTGTACATATTTTTCTGGTGTTAATAGGCTGGCAAAAAATATTGCTTGTCTAACTTATTACAAACAATATTTGCTGAGCAAATACTGCCTGCCTTGTCTGGGCTGAGTCGAGCAGAGCAGGAAATCCAATGTTTTCAGAGGGGCATTGACAAACTACAGCTTTGGCTTTTGGTTTTTGCTCTGTTTGTGTGCACCCATTGGGGCGCTTGGGGAGCCCTGGGATGTGGATCTCAAGAGCAACCCGTGTCTCCGTCTGCTCCCTCTGACACACATGAGGGAGAGCTTGGGGTGCTGCAGGTGTCCTGCTGCTGTGTGTTGATGAAGGGTGTTGCACGGACTGCTGGACGATCCCAACGTTGCAGTGGGAGCTGTGCTGCTTCACTTCAGGATCCCATCTGTGTGTCACCTCTGTGCTGTCCTGCATGGGAAACCTCAGCCCCAGTGTTGGGGGCAGATCCTGGGGGGCCCGCACTCCCTTCGCCCCAGTGCAGAGTGGAGCTGAGCGGTCCCTGAGCAGCACCAGGTGTGTGTGCTGTGCTGGTGGTTGGCCTTCACGTTGTCACTTGTGGGGTGTTGTCCTGGCAGGAAGGCCAGTATTTTGTCTAACATAGCTGATAACAAACTGGGGATCTGCTTGTGTGCCTAAAACATGCCACAAAACTGTATTATTATTATTTTTTTTTCATGGGTGTGCTCTTAGCCAAATCCCCAACAGCAGAGAGGTCCAATTAGAGCCCCCAGCCTCCACCGAGCTGTCAGTGCAGAAAGTAACGTTCATCTTGCAGAAATTTTCCCCCACAATGAGCACATTATCAGGAAATAGAATTCAGATGAGAGCAGTGTGGTCCCTGTAGAGCTGGAGGGAAAACTCGGTGCTTTTTCAATGGGATGCGCCCTGTTATTGCATCGATGGGGCTGGAACCTCGATAAGGGGCTGAGAGGTGACCTTAAACTTTGTTCACCCCTGTGGACATCTGTCTGTGGGAGCACTATGTTGTTTTGTCCTTCAGTAAAATGATATACAGATCTTTTTGAGCGGTCCTCTCTGAAATGTTATACGCTAGCAGCTGAAATAAATGGATTCCTATTATTCCCTTGCATGCAGGGGTGCGTGCATGCTCCAGCACCTCAGGGTAGCAGGTTCCTCTAGAGGAGTGTTTCCTGCAGGTATGGGGCCAGGAGATGCTCCCAGCGCTCTGATGTCCGTGTCTGATTCATAAATGGCAGTGACACACAAAAAAGAGGAAACCGCTCAGTGTGGTGTGGATTTCAACTTGTCCATGGGTGCTGCCCAGCGGAGCAGCAGGTGAAGGGGGTTGTTGAGGCACGACTGCTGGTCGGCAGCGTGTGCCCGTGTGGTTGGCTGGTGCTGCGGGGTCACTTTGTGCTGTGGGACTGGGGCTGTGGTGTGCTTGGCTGCAACAGGTGGTTTTCTTCTGGTTTGGAGGAGATCAGCCTTTCAGTCTGTGTTCATATACATGTTTTTTGTTGGAGTACTTAAAATCTGCTCTGATGAGATTTTGAAAATAAGTGAGAATTGAAACCTCTTTGTGTTGGTGGAGAGGGAGAAAGGATATAAGTGAGTGCATGGATCGAGGGCCATACTGGAGTACCAAAGTCTGCTTTGTTTGATTTCTAATCCTAAACAGAACCTTTGTTGTGTCCGTGATAGCGTGTTGCGGTCCCTCTTTGCGTTCTTCCTCTAGGTGTGTTTGTCCCTAGGTGGTGAGGTGACCTGTGCTAGCACGGCTTTGGGTTTCCCCCTGGAAATTAAATCTGAGTACTTAGGCAGAATTTTATGACAGAAGTGTTGGGAAGACGTAAGGGTTTTTTTGTTTGTTTTTATCTCAAAATGCTGTGAATTCCCCTTGCCCACTTCAGAAAATCCTCAGCAGTGGTGTTCCTGTAAGCACAGGGTGCTCTGTGGCTCCTGCGCACTGACCTGGTGATGGGGGCAGTTAGCATGAGTGCTTTGTGAAGCCTCTTGTAGCTCTTTGGTGTGAATACCAGGCATTTGGGGCATCTCATTTAACCGGTGTGGCAGTTTTCATCTGAAAATATCGCATCTTGCTTCTGTGATACCCACCTGTGGTTCGACCTACATCTCCCTGGCTTTAACCCCATCAGGTAAAGACAGATTTGACATTTATTTATTTGAAGGAAAAACAAGCAGAGCCCATGGACAGAGCCCAGGAAGAGGAGGCTTGTGTTTTCACTTCCTTTCCCTGAACCTTCTGTGATAAATGTGACTCCCTTTCAGGCTGTGCCCCACTGGTACGTGTGCAGGGGTGCTCATCTCCCTTGGGCACGACGCTGGGGCTAAAAGCCAGGACGTTGGGTTTGCCCATTGCTGGTCATCACAGCGAGCTGCAGCCCAGGAGATGGATGGGGATTTTTGGGCACCTCCTGAAATGAATGGGACGGAGGGGAGAGAGTATGGCTTGTTATGTTCAGATGAAGCTGCTCATTATTCGTGGAGGTGATTGGTGAATCAGAGTGAGAGAAGTGAAATGAGTGAGTGGTGGCTGAGGGCTCTCTGATCATCGCTGTTCCTTTCAAGTACAAAAAACAGCCCTAAAAGGGAACTTCATCAGCATGTTAATGAATGCGATCTTGGAGAGCAATTGTTCTCCCAAAGTAGTCATAAAGATGAGGGGTTGTGTTTTCCTTTTGGCTTTTGTTTATCAATTTTACAAATTCCAGCAAGGCTTTGGAACACTGTGTGGAAATTTTAACTTTCTGGGTGTGTGTGTGTGTGTAAGAGCTGTGCGTATTTCTTTTTTTAAAGGAATGTTTAACCTATTTATAGCATCTCCTGGAGGACCCACGTGCAGGCAGGCATTGGGCAGCAGCAGGTCCCTGACTGGAGCAGACATTGACCCTGTGCCCACCATGGGGTGCTGGTTCCCTCTGGCTCCTGACTCCAGGGGCTGAGCACGGTGACTCCCCCCCAGTGACTGCTCTGTCGTTGGTGTCACAGGGTTCAGGGAACCCACGCGGTGCCAGCAGGTTCTAGACAGCGTCCTTGGGTTCTTCAGCTGCTGTTCTGATAAGGCTGCTCTTGTGTGTGCTGGTGCTCTGATCTCCCACTGATAAGAAAAGCAGTGCATGTAACTGCAGCTTCCTGCTCCAGCGGTCTGTGCTGGGGCTGCTGGCCTGGCTGTGCAGCTTCTGGTTCATTGGATCTCCCTGTATTTCGCAGTGTAGCTTTTTCATGGCTAACCTGAAGTTTGAAACAAGCTCCTAGGCTTAAGCATTTATTTTCCTTCTACTTAATTGCCAATTGCTCTCATCGCTGTTGGTTTTCAGTCTGAAGCAGGTACTCTTGGTGTGTTTTTGTCGCTATCAAGGTGTGAGAGGTCCTGAGTACAGAACTTGGGGGCTGGAGTGAGATGATCTTTGAGGTCCCTTCTGACTCAACCCATTCTATGGTTCTAAAACAGGATGGCTCTGGGATGCCAGGGTGCCTGCTCAGCCCTGAGCAGAGATGTCTGGGTGCCTGCACCGTGCTGCGAGGTGATGCGGTGCTGGGCGGGGGTCTGGCTCTCGTTGGAGTGCTTTGCCCCACTAGTGAGCCTTGCTGGGTACGGTAGCGTGCAGGTTGGGTCGGCTGGTGGCATTGTCACCTGGTGTGGGGTCACTTGCACAGGAGCTGTGAGTTCAGCCCTGCCAAGGCCAGTGCCTGCTCGCCCAGCTCTCCAGCGTGCCATCAGCAGCAGCAGTGCCATTGAGCATAGCTGCAGTGTCATGGGGAGGAAGTGGTGTGCTCAGCCCAGGCCGGGCTGTGGGATACTCAGGCCTTTCAAAGCTCAGCCTTTCTTCAGTGGGCTGAAAGCTGGGGTGAAAGGTGGGATGGAGCTTGCTGCAGTGTCTCATTATCCTTAATAATAATAACATGTAAAAAACCAGGGTATTATATATTACACAGGCAGGATTTTTGGATAAAAGGGCCCTAGTGTAGCTAGTGTTCCACTTAATCCAAATAGTAGATGGTACTGGACCCAAGTTAGTGTTTGCGTGTAGCAGTGTGCTTGGCTGCTTGTCTAATGGAAAGCGAGATCTTCTTTGTCCTCCCAGTATGTCAAGGACGTGCACTTTTTATATTTTGCCTCAATTATTTCCCAGAATGGGGCTGAGTATTACAATGTTTCTTTCTGGGAAAATAACAGTGCAAGGGAGCTGGGAGGGATGGGGCGAGCTGGGCGCTGCGCTGTTTCTCTGAGATTCCTGCTTGCTTGGCTGATGGATCGCTCTACTGTAGCTCTTTAAAAATGCACCGAGTGATGGAGATGCAGTGCCTGGGCTGCAGAGCCACACTCACACAGCGGTGCCCACGGTGCTCGCACTGCTTCCTGCGACTGTGAGCTTTGGGGTGGTGGTTTCATTCTGATATCCTCCTGCTCTCTTGTTTCCTGGTTGTGCAGAGCTGAGCTGTCTGGCACTGCAGGCTGCTTCCCTTCACCTGTACGGATCCTAACTCGGTGAAGAAGGTCTGCAGGTCACTCTGTGCCTGCAGCACTGCAGGAAGCTCTGGAAGCAAACAGCATCTCAAAGCAGCCCGTCCTGCCCCATGCAGTAATTTTTTTTTTCTTTTAAAATAAAGTTTTGAAATACGGTGTGGAGGACTTGCACCTCAGTATCAGTTGTATGTGAACATCCTGCTGTAAGTGAGAACAATTTCCAATTCACTGCACTTTAATGCCTCCAGTTTATCACCGTAAAGGTATAAAAGAGTTTTATGTAGGTGAAGTGGCTCTTGCCATTTAAATATCTCCTGGCTTTGCTGTGTTCCAGCACCATGGGAGCTTTGCTCCAGTCACGTTCCTTGCAAGCTCTGAATGCAATTTTACGAGCTCTGTTCCCTCTCTTTGAAAACCGGCCTCCTCCAAAGCTAATGAAATTTTAAGAATGCTGTTGAGATGCTGAAAGGAGAGCCAATCTTTGTGTTATTGACCCGATAGGTGTGAAACAGAGGAGAGGGGTGAGCACTTTGGAGCCACCAGGGATGGGGAGCGCCCTGCCATGAGGACAGCCTGCCTCAGTCTGTAACTTTGCTGTTCTGGATCTAAAGTTCAGAAATATCAGGTGAAAGCTGGCATTGAGGCAGCTCTGTGTATAGCACTTGGTGCTCCAGGATGAACAGAGAGCATTTCCTTTGTAGCACTGTCTTGCTTCGAGCCAAAAAGAGACTAAACTTGAACAAAAGTTGCATCTGCAAGGTCAGTGGTTGGCATGGATAAGGGGATTGAAGGGATCAAAATGATTTCCCTGCGCTGCTGGCTGCAAAACATGGGCTTATGGCACCGTCCCTCTTTCTCCTTTGTGCTCAGAGCAAAGCTTTTTTAATCTTGTGCTGCCTATGTATAGCTGTGCCACATGGATGTGGCAGTTGGAAGTGAAATGCTCTATTGCAGGGGCTCTCAGGCTCTGTCACTGGGCCTGGGGAACTGCTGACGGAGCAGGATGGTGTTGGTGCTTTCTTCTGGGTGTGCTATGAGAAGTGCACGTTCGTGAATGTCTCTGTGCTGCACTTTTGTCTATCATCCAAATGCAGTGCTTGTGGTGTTTGCTGTTGAGTATCATTGTATTATTTTCCCTTACAACAGATGTTCGTTCTAGGTCTGTAACAACACCTGTAGTTGTTCGGTGTTTTCTTTCTTGTTTCGCACTTCGATGTAGATTGATTTGCTCTGCAGCCAGTTCCCTGGTTTGGGCTCTGCTTGGTGAGGATGTGCTTGGGCTGGAGGAAGCATACAGCACAGCTTGGGTTTGAGGCTGCTGGCTGGCACGCTGCTGGACACCCAGGTCACATCCTGACCCCCTCCTGTTGGACAGTGAGACTGTAGTTTGCTCACTGGTAACTCTTCTATCTACTGAAGAGCTAAAAAAAAAAAAAAAAAAAAAAAAAAAAAAAAAAAATTAGGGCAAGCAATGTCTTATTGGACCTTACAGTGTTGCCAAGTGCATCAGCTAATAAATATACTGTTGCTGTTGATGTTTTTGGGCTCATAAATGTCTTGTGTGCTGCTGTCTGAGGACATGCAGCCGCTTTATTCCCTCCAGCCCAGTACATGCTGCACATAGGGGGAGCAGGAATCAGGGTTCTGTGCAGCTAGGAGATGTTTATGGAATCAGCCAAACTTATATAAAATGATTATGGTGTTTTGACAGCTTGTTAATAACTTGCAACCAATGGAAGAAATGGAATTGCAGCATTCTTGGTCTTTGGAACCTTGGCGTTTCTTTCAGATTGTAAAATTAAAGAAAAAAATATGAAAGCCATTAAAATAGTTGGACGTAGTGCCTGGGAAAAATGATGGGCCACTTAATTGAAAAAATGCTTCTTTCCAGTTGGAGTTCATTGCAGTTTATTTCTATCTGGCTGCCCGGGTCCGTTGTGGAGAGGGAAGAGACCCCAAAACCCATCTGAGACTGGTGGCTGTCGCTCAGTTCTTCGTCTCGTCTGAATGGAGTGGAAGGAAATTCGAGCGAGCATTAGACGGGGAGAAGTCTTGTCACCTGTAATGACTAAAATCCCCTGAAGTGTTGCCAGCATGTACTTTAGGAATCATATAATTATATGATTATTGTAAGAGACATAAAAGACCTCATGGCAAAAACCTTAGACAGGGGGAGGGAGGGAATCCATATGCAAATGAAGATACATAGAATTTGCTGTCTTTTTTTTTTTTCTGGTTATTTTTCAGTGCAAAGCTCGGTAATTGCTTTTATGGGGATTACTTAATAAAACTGGGGCATGGAAAGGAGGGAGATGTTGTTTATGCTGCGTCACAGGACTGGCTTGCATTCCTATGGAGTCAGAGTATAAATGAATGTTAAAAGTAAAACTACAGAGTGGGTTTTCTGCTAACAGAAAATAGCTATTTGTTGTAACGTTATCCTACAATAAAAGTGTTCTGTGGTCTGGCGGTTAGCAGAGGGGACCGGAAGGCAAGATAATGGGGTTTTCTTTCTGACTCGGCCACGGGCTTCCTGTTGGACTTTGGGCAGGTCCTGCCCCTGAGGTGCTCAGAGCCATGGCTGTGCTGTCCGCTGCCCTGGGCAGCCCTTGGCTCACATTCAGCCCCTGGTGCGTGGAAACTCAGCACTAGATTTTCCCGAGCTTCAGTTACCCCTGAAGCACAGGTCTGGAGTTGAAGAACCGAAGCTCCCCCAGCCTTCAGCTTTTCCTTACCGGTGCCCTGGATTTATAGACTTGCTTCTCACAGAAGCACTCGCTCATGTGGTTACGAGGGAACTCTCCTGATGCAGAACAGACCCATATCTCAAGAGAGGTTTTCTTGCAACATAGGCAAAAATCTCCTTCCTTTTTTTCTCAGAAGCACCAAAGCATTTGGTGCATTAAAAAGGGGAAAAAAATCATGCTGCTATTAATGTTGCATTACTGAATATTTTGCAAGATTCTCTACAGGAAAAAGAATAGCATTTGCTCTGGGAATCCAGTCTGAAGCTAAATAGCACCAAGTTGTGATGTAAGTTTGCTAATGTGATTTTTAGCTGAAAATGACAATGGTTTTCCAACCAGATGGATTCTATAACGTGCCTGCTATCAGCTCGTCCATCACACTGCACAGATGTCTGTACATTCATTATAATGGGTGTGTAGTAATGCTGCTGATTACATCGAACGTGCTGATAAACCCACTCCAGCCTGATTACCATTGCCCTGGTGGGTGCTGACCCTGAGGGCACAAGCAGGGCCCTGAGGTCCTTGTCACTGGGTCTGTTTGTGGGGAAGGTGATCTTTTCAGCAGCTGCTGGAGATGAGGTTTTCTAAAGCTTTATGTTAGCACCAGACCTTCAGTTCTAAGAAATGAGCCTGTGTTTTGGCAGGTATAGAATGTGCCATTTCCAAAGGAGAGGTTGTGATCCGGTGCAACAAGGGCCTATGTGTAAAGTAAGTTCCCAGATCATGAGCTCAGATTAAACATCTATGGGTAGTTTGTTTTCATGAATGCTTCCCAGGAATTATTTCTGAAGTTGCAGGGGGAGGGAAAGCAGCTGTTTTCAGAGAATACATCTTAGGGTTCTTAGCCTCACCCACGCAGTGCCCAGAGGAGCGCAGCGATGGTGCTGGCGTGGCTGAGCGTGGATTCCCACCTGGGAGGGGGGGCTGAGGGCTGGCACCTCTGTGCGCAGGGCTGCAGGTGCTGGGCTCCATGCTGCAGCCCTCCAGCTGCCTCCCCTGTGCTGTGGGCTCTAAGGGCTTCCTTGGAGTTGTTTGTTTTGAGCACTGTGTTGCTCTGGTGTCAGGGCTAGTGAGTGAGCAGCTTCGCCTGGAACGCATCTTGCAAGCAAATGTACCTTTCCAGCATTGTCTTTTTTTTTATTTGCATGATTTTTATGTAATTCTGATTTTCTGCTCGTTACAGCAAGTGAATTTTCACTGTTTCAGTGCACTTGCCTGGGAGAAAAGGAACAAGTGCTGAGATGGAGGAATAGATTTTTGTCTCAAGCGATACATGAATTCTTTTTGTTCTTTTACATCTCCCTCCCTCTGTGCATGTGTATGTTAAAATTCCCGTTCCCTGTTTATAAATGTTTAGCAGCTGAAGTCACTGGTGTTTTTCAAAGTAGTACCTTTGCGAGGTTGAGAACATAAGCAAAATGTGATTCTTCACTCGGTCTCAGCTGAATACTGTAGGAATAATGAGTCTGTGCCTACAGCACAAACCGAGACACAAAAAGCATGCCAATAAGAATACAAGCCTGGGGGAAGAGATAGCGTGGTGTGTTTTAGCAGCTGTACTGGAGCATCTCTGCCTGTATTTTGGGGCTGGGAAGGGTCAGCTGTGGTGTGAGGCTGCTCTGCTGATGGCATCTTGGCTGGCACTGCCCCTGGGCTGGGCATGCAGCTGGCTATGTCTTCCTGGTGATGGAAGCATGTCGAAAAGAGCCAGTGCAGCTGTCTTGCAACATGTTCATGAGCTGGTGAAGGGAAGAGAAATGGTCGGACATCTTTCTGATCAGCGAATTGACGTCTTATAGCTCATGTTTCCCAGGTGGCTGCCAGCTAGCAACAACCATATCTTCTGGGGGATACAGGTACCTTCCAGGCCAGTTTGGGTTACAGCTGAATTGTAAGGTAAAGTGCAGTGATGTACAGATATTTTTTTTTTTTTAGACTATCTAGTTCCTCTGATAATGTGTTGTCAAGTTTTAAAGCTGAATGAACTTCAAATATCATCTGTGTTTAACAGTGTTTAATCATTGTTTTCTGTTTTATTTAGCCCGAATAAAGACAGTGTTGTATTCCCTTTAGGTCATGGCCATGGAAATGGTTTGTCTCTCATTAATTAAAGAATGAGATGGAGTGCCCGGTTACTTAGTGCTGCTCCTCTTAATGTTGAATGTTCATCCTTTGCCCCCACTTTTTGATGTAGATTTTGTTATAAAAATGTGTTTCTAAAAGACCTAATTAGGGTTGATATTTCTGTATCTGGGTTTGTAATGCAGCTTTTATAACAGGACACCAGGGCATCAGCACTAAATGCAAAGAACATTGAACCTATACCCAAAGTGATGCATGTGATTTTGAATAAAAACAAACACCTCACAAGTTCAGGCTGTTACCTGTTGGTGCAGCGCTTATCCCGGGTTCACTGTGCCCTTTGGAGCGAAGGGGAAAATGGCATCTGACTAATGCTGAAGTAATTAGTCACTTTGCTTTATGGTTTGAGAAAAATCTGCCTAGGCAAACATGTCCCAGCTGGGCAGATAGCTGTGTGGCTGATTCTGTTTTAGGGCCGATAAAGCATTGTTCACACCTGCTTGGAACGTAAGAGGGGAATAAATGGGAAACCCGAGCTCCTCGGTGCTGTGCGTTGTGCAGACAGGCCGTGCTCCAGTACAGGGATTTATTTCATGCACGGTGGCCTAGACATGAAACAAATGTGCAGAAAAAGGAATTATGTAAAATTGAAAGTGACAATTATGCAAACATTCCGGCTGAGGAAGAAGTAAATTCTTCTCATTTTCCATGTGCTCGACTTCAGCGCTAACGAGCAGCCTGTTGGGGTTTTCACGTCTGCGTCTGTATCTGTCATCTCTCTCATCTCGGCTGCTTCTCATTTTGTGTTTTCTTTTTTGTTGTTGCTTTGACCTTATTTTCCCTTTTGTTCCGTGGCTCCGTCCCCGTGCTTTTGGCAGGTAGCCTTGTGCAGAGCTGCCCTGTTGGGTGTCCGTGCTGCCTGGGAATTCCCACTGCACAGTGGCAGGGAGGCACAGCAGTGGCTGTGATCTGACATTGCTGTCTGCCTTTGCTGCAGGGGATGGTCCTCCCCTGCCTGGTCCTGTTGCCTCCTGTGTGCCAGCACCAGTATTTAGGCTGGCACAGGGGGAGAGGATGAAAGAAACCACTCTGCTGTTTTGGGTTGAGCCTCTGCAGTGGGGCTGTGGCCAGGTTCACCCCACGGTTTGGGTCACCTGGGTGGTGACACGGACAGGGATGGGCAGTGTAGAATGGTGATGATGCTGCACTGGTGCTTTCTGTGCTGCTCTCAGTTCAGCCTGTGGGTGTTGGGTTGAGGTGGCCAAATGTGGGTTGGGATGGGACACTCCAATGGGAGTGGGTTACTAGGAAGAAAGAAAGTTCAGAGCAATTCAATTGCTCTGAAAACCTGGTTTCCTTCCACCTTTTAGCTTTTAGTGATTAATTTCAATATGGTGGGGAGAAAGAGTCTCTTGTTTGTGCTATGCCAGGTGCTTCAAGTGAAAGAGGTCTCTAACCCTGTTGATGTCAGAAGGTTAAAACTAGTTCAGTCTGTACATGGCTTTTACAGCTCAGTTTACACAAGAATTCTTTCTCTTTAGCCTTCTTTTCTTCTCCTTTCTTTCTTCCTCAACTTGTTTCTGGTGCTTGTGCTGTATGAAGAAGTGCATTCTGAATATTAAATCCAGAGAGTGGGGGAAGAAGCAGCTCTCCTCATCAGTGTCACTTTTCCTTGCTGTAATCCCACAGAGGGATTGAAGAAAGTGTTGGGAGGATAAGATCAGTGTTTGAGCCCAGCCAAAAGATGACTCTGCTGCAGAAAATGGTTTTAATGGAGGCTGGTTGTGTGGGGAGGGTGAGAAAATTGCACAGGAATTGTGCAAATTTCTAAATAAAAAGCATTTAATTGCATTAACAGAAAGGGAGGAACCCTCTTGTGTGCACATTGGAAACTTCAGTGAGCACATGTAACCTCTGCGGCACAGTAGTCATTGACCTTGTCAAATCATGGCACTGGAGGTCATGTGTGGCATAGTGAGTTGCCACAGGGGATTAGCACATGTGGGCAGAGGGGTTTTAAATCAGAGCACACATGCCAAATCTCATCTTCAGCGGCGCATACAGATTCATCAGAAAGCCCAAGGAAAGGAGATCAGAAGGCACCTGGCGTGGGAGAGAGCTGCTGGGCCGGGCTGCAGCCCACTTGCAGGGGATGGCTGGCCTGGGCCCCAGCTCACTGGTGGGACGTGCTTGGAGCTTGGGTGCAGGGAGCTGTGAGCTGTCATTGGCAGTCTCAGGTTTTGGTGGTGTGGGCTCACCGCTGCCTTTTTGCCTCTGTTAAGGAGAGCAGCAAGAATGTGAAACTAGCGGGTTGAATACAAATGGTCTAGATATAAATGAAGATACAGATGGGAATGCCTGAAGCATAGGGAAGCAATTCACTGCTAGCAACTGATCCGTTTTCTCTGTGCCTAGAAAGGAAAACATTGAAGGCTTGAACTTTACTGCGTTGTTGAAGTGTTTAATAGAAAGCTTGTTGGCATGGCATCCTTGAAGCCTCAGCAGCCGAGTGTGAGGCTCTGTACAGCCCTGCTCTGCGGTGCCCTGGGCGGGTAGGCAGGCCCACAGCACGGCTTTCTGTTTATTAGCTGACAGGCAATAGCTTACGGCTCAATCAGGAATGCAAGTGCTGCCTGTGTGCTTAAAGCAGATTCTGTGCAGGATGGGAAATCGTGTTCTCTGTTATAGCTGCACGTGTAATGTGTAATCAGAGCTGCCAAGACCGTGCTTTGGTGTTAGACCTGTGACCCCCTGCCCCAAGCAGAGTTACCCTGATAGCAGAGCGTGGCTGTGTGATGGCTCATTGCTGTTCATACAGGTAAGCCTGATGCCATCAGGGAACTGAGTTAGATTTCTTTCTGTTCTACAGAACCAATGAATAGAGTTGTCTGTTTCTATTAAAGACTCAGATTATGTTGTGTGAATTGTTTCTCTTCATATTATTCTTCTATTCTTCTAAAAGTCTGCCTCACTTGATTTGATTTCACATCTCACAAAGAAAGTATTAAAAATTGAGTCCTTCTAGCAGTGAAATGCCTGGAGCTGAGTTAAAGCTGAAGCTGGCTAGTCTTTGTGCTTGCTAGTAAGGGAATCATTTGTCCTCTGTCTCTGTTGTCTCACAGTGAGGAAAGATCAGTAATGCTTTGCTCCCGCCTCAGTCATAAGGACCTGGAATGAAACTGGTTGGAGCAATGAGAACGCTGGATCAGAGTTCCTGGAGAGCTGCGGTTCTACAGAATGTTTGTGCCAAACTTCTGGTAGGCAAGAAAACATTGAAGTTCTGCACAGTTATGATTTTTAGAAGTCAGTGTTTGTAAGGAAATCATTGGCAATGTGATGCTGAGAGTCGGGTGAGAAAGATGCTCTGTTTGAGGGGTAGCTGTGTTTCCAAGGGGAGGTGGTGGCACAAACAGCAGTAGGAAGACCAGAGCTGGGCTTCTCAGAGCTGATGGCTTTCTGCACTTTTCAGAGGATCTGTCATTTTGGAACAAGATGTGTTTGAAACCACTGGGAAAATGGGCTGATGTTCTGTAGCACTGTTGGGATGCAGGCAGAGTGGCTGTGCTCGTGCTCTGTGGCTGTGGGGCTCTGAGCAGAGCCTGGCTGCTTCTGCTTCGTTAGGGCATTCGCTGCTCCACATTGCATCCCAAATATTAGGCTGGACTTGGGGAATTAAGTGGTGCAATTATGAAGCGGAGGGAAAAACACTTATGTGGTGGCTGTGATAGATTAGTCATTTTGTACCTCCAAATAGCCAATTATTCCTCTGACTGGCTTTTATCTGACCAATTTGCATGTGCAGTCATGGTAACTGGTTTGCAGATTAGGCACAGCGTTTCGTGTAGATCTGATGTCGAGTTTCGGTCTGGTCTGCTTGGGAGCAGGAAGCGAAATAAATGGATGAGAGATTCATCATTAAAGATTACGATGAGCTGCTTGGTATTTTTCACTCTCAAAGCCTTTTCACTCTTGCAGGGGACAAGATGGCTCACTTTATTGTAGTCTTTTCTCCTTCTTTTTGTAAATGTGTGACAGAGCTGTGTAAAGTGGTCCCAGCTCTGTGGAACCCACAACACAGATTTCATTTGTATCGCGGTTCTCTGCTGCATAGCTGGAGAAAATGCTGTTCAAGGGCTGGGAACTCGTCAGTGCGTTTCATAAGAGATAGGAAGGGAAAAAGAGCTGGAGGAAAGAAGGAAAAATAAACCAAAGCAGCGTGGAGTGACCGAGGGTGAAGCCCTGCCTCCTTGAAGTCGTGTCATAACTCTGCCTTCGCTGGCGCCGAGTTTCCCTGTCCTGCCTGATTTTGATCTTGGCTACATGGGTGTGCTGCAAATTAACAAGATGGTTATTTGATTTAATACCGTACACCTAGAGAGCTAAGTGAAATCTTAATTTGAACAATATTAATAATTCAGATAGCTGTATTTTGCTATTAGGTTAAATATAAGCTCTGTTTCTGTCTGGGATTTGTGTCAATTTAGCATGCTGTGGACTTTGCAGAATCTCTGATGTGAACACTCTTTGAAGTGGAGAAATGGTCTAAAATATTTTCCAACAGCCAGCTAGCTTTTTAAAGCTCCATTTGCTTCAAATCAGCAAGCCTTTTTAAAAACAAACAAATAAAAAGCAGTTTGCAAGTGCAAGAATAACAAGATACTCTTTAAAAAACCCATTTTTTTCATATGGGCTCCAGCTACTCAGCTGTAGTTACCTCGGTCTCCAGTGCTGCCAAAGACAAATTAAGCTAATAAAGCAGTATCTTGCAACATTGTAGCAAATAAATTATTTAATGTGTATGCAAGTAGTTTGCTATGCCAAATTTAAACTCTTTAAGCCTTTGCTCTTTGGATGAGAAGAAGAGGCTGTTAGAAACGTAACCCCATTAAGGATCTGCAAAACAATGCCTCGTCCAGCCTGCAGCAGCCTTCTGGAGTGTTCGGGGAATACAGATGATAAGTTGAGATGCACTTCTAAGGAAATCATATCTTTATTTTCCTATAAGTGGCAACATGATCACAGACTGATAATAAAGTCGTGCGTTAGAAGGCAGGTTCTGAGGAGGCTGCTGTATCCACCTGTCTGCACGGCGTGACCAACCTTGGCAGGGAGCTGAAGGCGTTCCTTGCTTTGCATCATATTCTGGCTGTAATAGTGCATGTGCGTGCACGTACCTGCCTCAGCATATGTATTTCTTCTCTGCCATGGACAGAAAACAACTGGACCTGTCTTAGATTATTATGATTATTTTTTTTTGCAAACTCCTGTTTGTTCCCTCGCCTGTTCTTTTGGGACTGGCCCCTGGTCACACCATATGGTTTTCAAACAGAGCACCTGTGCAGGCTCCCAGTTTTGTGTAAAACATACTGTAAGAACAATTGCAGGTGCACAAGCACCTCACTTTAAGTTATCCGAGCTGTTTTAACTTGGGAGGCTTTTTACATTTCAAATGCTGGAATCAGCATGTGAGGAGTTTTAATAAAACTGGCTGTCAAGCTTCATTTCAACAGATTTTTCTTCCAGTAACTGCTGAGGAGCCCCTCCAAAGCAGTTTCAGCGCAGCTTGGGGTACTGGAAAAATCAGAGTTGAAAATGGGGCAGGTCACGCTTTTTCCACCCTCCTCCCCTCCTTCTCTAGATAAGTTACATAATCTCTGTTCCTCTGTTTCTTCTGTAAAACAAGGATAACTTATCTCACGGCACTTCTACTGCTGAGTAGTTGTAAGCCCTGCATGCAGGATCTTTTTTGATAGGAAGTACATTAAGATTAAAGTACATGGTGTTTTGTTCTGAAGAGTTTGAGGATGAAATTTATAGGCAACCGTAAGCTGTGTGTTTGTTTATGATAAAATTGGGAGATGAAGTATAAAGGAACAGACACTGGTACTGGCCGTGTAACTTGCAGCTTTACATTACAAACAGGCTCTTGTTTGTGGCGATAAAGGCAAGAAATCCAGTGTATTCTGCTAGCTGCAAATAGCTACAAGGGGTAGAGCTTTTCACTCCTTCAGAATGAGCTTTTTCTCCTTCTCAAATCAATCTCTCAGCTGTTCCTTTTCAGAGGGTCTTCTCTCCACCTGTTTAGTAACTGTATTTTTGTTGCTGTAAGAGTAAACAAGCATCTTTTGCTGCTAAACATCAATGCTGTCATCGTTCTCTTCTCCCCCACTTTCTTTTATATTCTCAGGATTTAGTTACCAAAATTCCTTCCTCCTTGCTCTCCCCAGTCCTTTAGCTGAATCAGTATGACAGCTCAGACAGCAGGCAATAGGTTGCTCATGATTATTGCTTTCCCTGCTAACCCTTTCTTTCTTCTGCTTGGTTCTGTAAAACGCTGTTGAATTCCTCCAGCCTACCTGGCTTGGGCACTGCTGCAGCCCTGGGAATCCCCGCAGTGTGAGAGCTGTGCCCAGAGCAGATTCCTATCAGTGTGTGCTGCCCTTGGGATTTCTGCATCTCGTGTGCCGGAGGGCTGCCAAGTAACACTGCTCTGCAGGCACAGGAGTTTTCTTCTCTGCCCCGCAGCTCTTCTGGTTGTTGTGTAAATACTGGAGAGTTTGAGGGGATGAGTTTTGTGTGGATGCTGAAGAATTTTGGAGGCAAAAGGTGGCTTGGTGGCCTTGGAGTGTGGTTTTGTAACTATTGGAGGTGTTTCCTCCCTAATGGGTCTGCTGCCTTAAAGCTTCTGGTGACAAGATGCAGAATTTGTCTTTAATCTTGAGAAGAAAAATGGAATACTGAAGGCAGCTCCTCTTCCAGGCTGTGTTCTTGAGTATTTCTGGAGATGTGTTTACAGGCTGCGTGTCTCTGCAGCCCCTGCAGCCCCTGTCACAGAAGCAGCTCATCAGCTTTATGCTATGAGTCGTTCCCTCCTGGTTTTGAGTCAGTACATCTCCAAGGCTTTGGGACAACGTTATGAATGCTGGGCTGCTGGGAACCTGCAGGCCTCTCAGGTCTCAAACGAGTGGGGAAAGTGCAGGTGTAGGGCAGTGCTGTTCTCTTTCTCATGGGCTGTGTAACCTCTGGTACCTGCAGACTGCTTGGTCACTGCTGAAAGGGAATCCTACCTTGGGAAAAATGCTCTATTGGGGCTTTATTCCTGCTGTTTAGCCTGAGCCTTTTCAATAAGCATCCATGCTAAGCAGGTGGGTGCACAGCGTGGGGGTGGGAGGCAGAGGTGGCTAGCATGGTCAGCGCGCACAGCGTTTGTTGTGCTGCTGGTTTGCTTCGTCTGCCTCATCACGTTCTGTCTGCGTTCCCCGTGCATCGTAGCTGGGGGAATGGCAGGGAGCTGCACAAAGCTGCCTTTCTTGTCATATCTGCTCAAATCTCACGTGACAGCTGGACAGAAGCTGTTTTCACTGCTTACAGTGAGGGGGAGGTGGAATGGGTGGTGGATTTAAAGAAAACTATATATACTTTTTTCCTATATGCAGGCGGCTTGTGTTTGTGGTGGTGGTGTGGGCAAGGAAGCACCTTGTTATGCAATCTGTGTCGGCTCTGTAGTGGAGAGAGCTTCCTCCCAAGTATGGGTTTATGCCCTGGTTTTGCAAGCTGGGGTGCCTGGCAACTCTTGCATACACATACCTAAATGTCTGATAAAAATGCAGTGAAGCTGCACTGATATTCTTCATTGCCATGGCTTCATTGGGCTGGGGAGGCAATGAGACCGTGACAGAGGTAAATCGGAGCGATGACCTTGTGGAGCCTTGGGGAAAAAATAATTTGTCAAAGAGTGTGCAGTTACTTATTAGAATTAATGTCACCCTCCAATCTTTCCCTTCATTCTTTTTCCTGTTGCCTTTGCATCCATCAGTGAATTCTTTTTTTTGCTGGCTGTAGACACGTGATGCTTTCTCATCCATTCACTCCCAATCTAGTTCTCCCTGCTGGTCATTCAAAACCTTCCTTTGCAGGAAGGAGCACTGAGTAGTAGATATGCAGGCATATGTGAGTGAGCAGCAGAATGGGATTTGTGTATTGCTGTGTTTTGAAAAATGGTGATCTTTCACCTGATGAATTGCTCTCTCAAACTTGAATCTGGCAATCCCCCTAAATTGGACTTGGCTTTCTCTGGGAACTATAAAAGCAGCAAATTTCTAAAACCTTCTGCTAATGGATTACTGAGCGAAGATCAATAGAGATGCTGAGAGAGGAGCCAGACCTGGAAAAAGAACATAGAACGCAAGCTGCCTGATTAATTTGCTCTAGAGAATAAAAGCCTTCAGAGATGGGAACAGGGTATGAAACAAGCAGCTATAGACCTCCTGTCTATTGAGCAGAAAATGTTAACTTCTCAGGTCTGGTAAAGATTTCCAGCGTTGGTTTTGTAATGATGTGCTGTGTGTGGTGTAAGGGAGAGTGTTCAGTGCCTGCCTGGAAAAGGAACTTCCATGCTGGCAGGGGACAAGCTGGCTCCCAAACGGGAGAATGTGTCTGCTTCTCATCTTCCAATTGGGTCCACTGAGCCTCTTGATTTCCTGTCTTTACTTGTAAATGGCAGCAGCAAGCTTGCTTTCTTCTCTTACTTCAGATGTTTGTCTGTATTAAAAAAAAAAAAAAGAAAAAAAAGAAAAAAAAAAGCTATTTCCTCAAAAGAGCTGGATAGTCATTTCTGCTCTCTGCAAGTCATGTTTAACCCTCTTTATAGGGCCTCCACCACACCTGGGATGGAACTTATGGGCTGGTGGCTTGGTCTTGAAGCTGAAGATGGATGGTGAGCAAAGGATCAAGTAGAAGCACATGCTTGCTGCTCAGATGTTCTTAATTCAGTGGACTGCTGGGTCACAGCTTGAAGCAGTGATGGAGCACCTGGTGGAAAGGCAGGGCCAACCCAGGGGAGCTCAGGTGCAGGCAATGTACCTCAGTGATTGGAAGGGGTGGAGCCAGAATCCTCCCCTTCCCAGACCTCATTTAAGGGTTGGCAGTGGAGGTGAGGGTATCTTGCTGGAGATCCCTGCATGCCTCAGGCTTTCTAAAGGTAAGCAGCTTTTTTCCTTTATTTCTGTTCCTATGGCTGTTGTGTTTGAGCAAACCCCTCACTTGCTGCAGGCTAGGACTGTGCTGCTCTGCGGTTATTTGCTGTATTTTCTGTTGTGTTACACCAAGCCAAGTGGCTTGTGTGTTTGTGGAGTTATTTCAAGTCTGTTGCTTTTTTTGGTGATGGCTTATATTAGAGAAAAGTCAGTTTTCCAAGGGAATATGACTTCCAAGGCTGTTTTCTTGCACACTCCTCAGGCTGTTGCAGATGGGGCAGGGATTTTCCCAAATGAGTTTTGGCCAAGAGACTGGTGTTAACATCTTCTCTTTGCTCAGAAAGAAATGGAGCAGAAAGAGAGAAGGCTTCATAATCAAGACTGTCCAGAACTTCCAGTTTATGTCCCAGTGGTACTTCTCCAGCAGCAAAGGTGCCTGGTAGACCCTGTGTTTCCACTGAGAATGAAAATTTTATCCTAAAATCTTGTTTGCATGTTTGTTCTCGAGCTTCTTAACATGCATGGTTTATTTTTAGAGAAAACAATGTCAGCCAGATTTGTACTAATTGTTGGCAACAGTATGTTAGTCCCTCAAATGCTGACAGGGAGACAATGTTTGGTGATTGCAGTCGTGCAAAGCTAAAAATGACTTTAATTAAACAATCATGAAATATACTTTGCAGTGAAGGAGCTGAACAGCAGGGTTTTTGGTTTGGAGTTTCATTTGTATGTTTTGAGGTTTTTGACTCAGCTGATTGCAGGTGTTGTGTGACAAATTGGATATGCTTGTGTTCTGCCTTGAATCATTACTGGTTTTCTAAAATAATGAAAGCAAAAGCTATCATCCTCCTTAAAAGGAGTTGGTGAGAAGTTCCTCTCCTTTCTGCCACCCCCCCATCCTAGCATTGTAGCAACTCTGTTTCAGCAGTGCTTACATTTTTTCTTTTGTTTTTAGATCTACTGTAGTGGAGGTTTTTGTGGTGTTCTGGGGTTGCATTTTGACAGTGCTGTTTAACTGTTCTGAGGCGTCCATTTAGCCCTGCTGTGCCCTGTGGTGTGCGTCCCAGGGCTGGGGGGGAGGAGATGGGGGACTGCCTTCCTGCTGTGAGCTGGGCCTGCGGCTTCAGCAGTCTTCGTGTTATTTCTTTGCTTGTAGGAAGGAGAAAGCAAAACATGGCATTGGGATTTCCTTACGATGGAGAATCTGGGGACGGAGGTGCTTGGTGCTGGCTGCTTTGTGCAGCCCCTGGTGGCTCTCTGCAGCCCTCAGCATGAGGCACAGCAGGTCAGGTTGGCTGCACGCAGGCTGCTGAGGCATTCTGAGGGTGCAGTGCAGTATGTGCACTGCTGAGCAGTGCATCTGTGACATTGGGCTCTGCAGGCTGTGCATGTCATGGCCTGGGGCTCCGGATCCTTGTCATGAGGAACCAGCATCTGCAGCTCCTGCTGCGGCTGCACAGATGTGAGCAATGTGCCAGGCATGCTGCACCAGGAAGGGATCCTGCCTGTGAGTGCCACCAGCTATTTGCTCTGTTGGTCCAGAATTAAAGAGTGCAAAGCAGTTCCTGCCCAAAGTGTTTGTTTTACCTTTGTTTGCCAGGCTGACAAAAGATGACAAAGATTTAGTGTACTTGAATGGCTAGAAATGACACACTGCTCCTCATCTGCACATCTGGGATGGCTGAGCTCTCTGGATGATGAAACAGGCTGGTGGGTGTCTCTGGCTGCCCTGTCGCTCAGCTGCTAGCTTACCTGGAGTGCAGCTCCCATGGGATTTTGCAGATTTTCACTGCTGTTTTCACAAGCAAGAGGACAGCTTGAGGTATGAGGGCAGCACGTGGAGTTAGTAGCAGTCCAAAGGCAAAGGGAGGGAATGAGGAGACGCCTAAAAGCAGCCTGAAGTTCTTTTCTTACAGAACTTGGAGAATGAATTGCTATTATCAGAGGGCATCAAGGTGCAGGTTAATCATCCTTTTGAGATTTACTTTCTGGATCTCTGCTTTTTTCCTCCAATCAGAACAGTTTCACTGCTGATTTTTCTCTCCTCCTCTGTAGCGTGTGACCGGAGGAGCATCTTAAATGCTGTTGGCCTAGCTCAGGAGGAGTGTGAGAGATGTTCAGCCCAACACACCTGTTTAGTTTTGTTCTGTAGGTTAATGAGGCATATGGGGATGGGTTTTTTCCAATTTTTTTTAATTTTTCTTGAGAAATCAATTCTGTATTTTATGTGATGCCAGAGTAAACAGAGGGAGGAGCCCAGCAGCTTGCCTCTGATTCCAGTGCTGCATCTTGTCTACCTTAAATCTCTAGCTGTTGTAAAACCACTAAGAATTAATTACAGAGGCTTCAAACCTTCCCTTCTTCGGCTCCTGCCTTTAGTAGCTGCCACGGAAATGAGGACTTGGATAGAAATAAACAGTGTTGCATTTCATCCTCTGGTTTGAAGATATTTTTTTCATCTGTAGCCTTTCAAGTGGTGTCGCCAATTGAAATGTGCCTATGGGTGAATGGGGTGGCAGGGCTCCACCAGGCTCTGGAGTGCCTTGCAGTGACAGTGCAGGGGGCACTAGGTGTTTCAAAGAAATGAACAAATTAAAGAGCAAAGAGAGCATATGGAAATAGCTCAGCTTTAAAGGGCCTTTGAGTGCACTGCCCAGTGGCTGGGTCAGAGCTGTACTGTTTGGCCCGGCACAACTGCTCCTTCCCCTTCTGCTTGCTTGCATTGCAGAATAGAGGGGAAGGAAAAAAGGACATCTTATACAAGCAGGTTAACCCTAAACCTTAAATGAGTTGGTTTGTTTTTGGGTTTCCTAATTGCTATTTCAGCACCATTAGGTCACATATTTCATAATTCTTGCTGTGCTGCAGTGGTTATTAAATTATTTTGCTTGCGACACCTCAAAACGCCTCTGTTTCAGTGCGTGCTGTGGCCATGGATGTTTCTTCCAGAAGTGAATGTATTTGTGTAACATCTTTAGAGCATCATCATCATGTTTAGCAGTTTGGTTCATTATTGGTGTAAGTTGTCTTTCATTGTGAGTAATGGCTAAGATAGCCTGTTTTGCCTCCGTCTGCTGGTATCTCTATGCGACTGCTGGCACAGGAGGCCAGAGGGAGGGGGTTTAGCAGAGCATATGAGCAGAGAAGGGGAGGAAGGGATGCAGGTGGGCTGCTGCCTGGCAGCCTGCACAGGAAGCAGGGCGATACTCTGCAGTTTGCTGGGCTGGAGTCTCTCAAAGTGAGGAAGCGTGGCTGTTTGCATCTGTAGGCTGGGGGTGGTTTGAGGTTCTCCTCTGTCTGTGTGCATTGTGTAATAAATGAATTTAATTAAAAAACCAACCCCAACAGACCAAGTACTTGGTGTCTGATGAGTAAGGACAGCATCGGTGTTTTTGCCCTTGTTAAAATAGCTGCTCCCAAAGTTGTTTGCAAGCAGGTGATTCCTAAGGAAAAAGAGGGAAGCACTGGTGGGACAATGGTGGCATCCGTGGCAGTGGAGGTGCTCATAGGGCAATGATGTTGCTGCTGTGTACCTGCTTTAATCTTCTTATCTCTCCTCTGGTTGCTCCACAGAAATGTGGAGATGCCTGCTATGGCCTTCTTGGAACAAACAGCTTTTATGCTGATTGTGCACTGTGAGCAACTGTGAGCAACTGCTCCAGTTCTAGTGAGGCAGTGGGCAGAAACAAAGTGAGGAACCTGGTTGGAGGAAGCAGAGCATATTCCGATTAGACAGAAGAGGCAAGAAGGAAAACACTGAGAGAAAACCCAAGCAAGCAGCCAGGAAAGCCGGCACTGTTTATTTTTGGCTGGAGCTGCTGAATGGAAGCTGCTTGTAAGTAGTGTTGTTGGTGGCAATGCACAGCCAGGGTCAGGTTACAGCGCTGATTCAGTGACCAGCAAATGGTTTTGCTTTTCCCTCTTTGCTCTTCTCCTTTTGCACAGACTATTTGGAGCACTGCTCTCTCTCCCTGGCCCTTCCTCCTCTTCTTTGGGTGCTCTGTTCTTCCCTGGGCGTTGTGAACACCGGAGGAAGATGCTGGTATCATGCAATCGCTTCCAGCAAACCCAGCAGCTCTGTAGCTGTTCCACATTAGAGGGGAGTCCAGGTGTGCTTCTTGTGTGGATCCTGGCTCTGAGAGCTGCTTGTATTTCAGAGCATTGCAACCTGCAGGAGGGCTGAGCTGAGGCCAGGGGCTTTTGAGTGGCTCTGCATTGGGATGGCTGCTGAGCTCTGGGGCCACCTGGGTGCAGGATGAGCAGGTGTGAAATTGCATGTGCATGGCACTGAATAGATTGTGCATTGTACTGCCAGGTTTGGGCACAGCAGTGTTCAGAAATGAGCCCTCTGGTATGTGATACCACAAGGAAAGAGAAATAGGGGATTTCTCTTTTTTCTCTTCAACTAGGGGGTTGCTTTCAAGGTAGGAAAGCCTCGGCAAGATGAGTGGGAGAAGAGCCCTTTGCCTTCCCTGCTCTGTCAGCCTCTCTGTGGGCTGGGTGCCTCCTGCTTTTTGAGGGGCAGAAGTAAAGCAGGAAAGGTGAAAGCTTGCATCGCTGGCTGGAGCAGGAGGGGCAGCGTGGGGGGGGCTCAGACTTCCTTCCTCTCACCAGGGTGCTTTTTCTGCACTGGGGAATGTTTTTCCCACTTGTGCAGCTGGCCTGAACGTACTGGTTTGGGGCTCTGTGCGGTTGTCTGTGTGTCAGGAATTGCACAACCGTTTAGGAATTACAGCCCCAAACGTGTGCAGGTATTGCTGATGCCAGCTGTGTTTTCACTGTGAGCATGGTCACAATGCTCAGGGAATTTCAGTGTTTGTAATTTCCAAACACTGTTTTGAAATAAATGGATGTTCACAAATGACACAGTGACTATCAAACGTGGTGTAACTGTGTCTGTAGCAGTGGATCTCAAAGCGCTTAATGAACGAACTGTCACAGCTGTAATATGGGGAGAAGTGTTCCATTTCTTCAGGAGCAGAGCTGTGAGAGTGGAATTGAAGCAGCGAAGAGAAATTCCCCTGCAGGCTCTGCTGGAATGTATTCAGCCCTCAGTCTGTGGTGCTTACTGATACTTTTTGCTACGTGTTGCAGTTTGTTACCAACAAGTTGGGAAGCTTTAAAGCCAGGTAACAAATGCTTGCTAATTAGAGCTAATGGATAGCTTGTTGCAGCTGTAATCTTTTGATTTGCTTTAGTGGCTCTAAAAGGAAATCCAGATCTCGAAGCTGCTTTTTGTGTGGCTAAACTGCTGGAAAATTGGTCATCTCCTGGAAGGGAATGCCTGAGCTGCTTTCTCTCCTTTCTGCAAATCAGTGATTATATATAAATTTTTCTACTAAGAGCTCCCTTCTTAAAAGGAGCTCGGAAATGAAGTGCAGCATATGAGCCTCTGTAAAAGTGCAGACTTGGGCTGCATCGTGTGGTGTTGGGGAACCCTGCTGTGGTTTTCCTGCACCCCTCTTAGTGAGAAGCAACAAATTAGCTGCAGCTCAGTCATCCTGCAACATCTCTGAAAGTAACTGGAAATCATGTAATTGCTAGGCCAAAAAATAATAAAAAGCACGTATGTGTGACTGCCATGGAGGAAAACAGCTGAAGATGGGAAGGCTATTGTAGTCTTATCTCAGTGGGGAAAAAAATAAGGGTTTATTTGGCTCAAGTTATTCCCTTTGTCTGCCTAGCTGTGTCTGATGAGAATCAATAATGACTGTCTTGGTGCAGAACTGGCGCGTGATGAAATTCTCTCCATCCCTCCTTGGGCGCCTGCTTGCATTGCTGGGATGGCTGCTGCGTGTGTTGCAGCGCCGATGAAAGCCATTGGCTTTGACAAAACCCTGGAATGTGTCACTGACATTGGCGTTTTAGAAACTGCAATCAGTGTCTTTGGGTTTTGAGCAACGCAGCAGAGCCCAGGCTTGCAGGATGGCTGTAGTTTGCCTGCATGGCCGTGCTGTGCTGTTGGTGTGCTGTTGCTCCTGCTCTGGATGCTCTTGTGCTTCAAAATCAGCCTGAAAGTGGCAGTGGTCACATAGGTGTTTATAGAGTGAGCTGTTTAACGTGTGTTGCTGATTTAATCTGCTCAGGTTGTAAACTCAGGGAAGGAAGGACAGAGAATCAACTAATATCCTGGTATGCTGCTGGCTTTTCCTTTCAGTGCACGTACTCGGGGCAGCTGCTCACTGTGTTGATCCATTTCGCTCAAAGACATTGGCAGTGCCCCCCATAAGTGATGGGACTGGTGGATAACTTCAGGTTGTAAGTGCTTACACAACTGCCCTTTAATACTGGAAAAATCCGGAGTGGTTCTCTCAAAGGGAAATGTGTGAAAGCTCTGGATGGAAATGGTTGGTGTCTGTTTCTGGAAAAAACTGTGGAGCCGTAAGCAGCTTCTTCCCATCAGTGTGCTGCTGGGAGGAGGATGTGCCTTGCTCCATTGGTGCAAGGGAACCTGGTGTGTACCCCGCCATGTGCCTGCTTGTCTGCTTGAGAGACAAGTTGGGAATTTAAAGAGCTAGTGTTGCTGTCAGTAAAAGCAGATGTGCTGCTTCCAGCTCAGTCCTGCAGAGACAACTCTGCCTGTTTACAGCTAAGGAAATGGGGAGTCCCATGGGATGCCAGTGGAAGGACTTGGAAACCTCCCACAGCTCTCTCCTGGATCGGGGCTAACGCCTTCATCTCTTTTTACCTTCCACTAATATCTTGTGAGCCAAAACAAAAAGAACAGTGCATGAAAACTGTGTGGCGGCACTTCTACTTGATTTCTTATTCACGGAGTCCTGGAGCAATTCCTAGATTTTCTGGTGAGCTGTTGAAATGACTCTGGTTTCCCTGCTGCTAATACGAACCTTGTTAGTGAGACAAAGCGAGAAGCGCCAATCTGCGTTACCCTGAGCCGGGACGAAGCAGCACCGTGCTGTGCCCTGCTTGCTCGGCCTCCTGGCACGTGTGTGCCTTGTGCTGCTGCTTGCCTCTGCTCCTTCCAGCTGGGCAGGGTCAGGAGGGCTCTGTCCTGCCCATGGCACTGCCTGAGGAGCTGCTGTGATTGCATGGTATTTGGTTTATTTGTAAAAAAAAAAAAAAAAAAAAAAAAAAAAAAAAGAACAAACGTGTCAATTGGCTTATATATTACATTTATCCTACAGAGAGGAATGAGCTGTGCTACGGTATTATGTCCTATAAATGAGCTGACATCACTTCTTTGTTCCCTTCAGTGAGCGGCACCCTCTCTTTGGAGCGGATGGGTGACTGCCACGTCTCGGTGAGGGCTGGTGCTGGCCACTGCTGAAAGCGTTTCTGGGCATTTTGAAAATAGAATTAAGACCTTAAGAAATGGTGTGGGTTGTTGGCAGGAAGCACCATGACGTATTTTATTTTCTGTGAGCACCTTACCTCATTCCTGCAGCAGCCTTCAGTCGGTGAGCAGTGAACCCTAATGAACACGAGCTTTCTCCAGCTCCTGGCTTGCAGGGTTGCATGCTGTAACTGTAGAGACAGAGATGTCTGACAGCTGCTCCAGGAGCAAAACACTAACTTGGTCATTGGGCATTAAATTCAAAACAGTTGTTGCACAGAAATACTGCTTTGTTTAGGCACTGCTCTGAGTCAGAAGTGGACTGACAGTGAACTTTTAGAGCTAAGTAGGAGCGGTCAGTGTTAACTTACAGGAGGTAAAGTAGATCTTCAGCAACTCTTGGTTTCTTTTTTTGTTGTTTTTTCTTGTTGGTGTTTTGGGGTGGTGTCTTTTTTTGGTGGAAGCATCACATTCTGGAGAATGAAGCAGGAGCATGAATAATTGAGGAGCTTCACTAGCTTTCTTTCAACTGGGCTGTTTATAAAAGGCATCATACAAGACAAAAATAATGTGTTTTTGGAAGCAAAGGGGGTTGAAGTAATGCAGAAGAGCACTGCAGTTATATGGACTGCAGTGAGCTGATGCCAGCTGTGCTGGTGGAGACGGGGGACAGCTCATCCTGCAAGGAGCCTGCAGTACATGCAGCTGAGTGGGCTTTGGAGCCCTTACCTCCAGGAGGAGAACAGAGGGTTGGACTTATTGAAGTAACTTGTCTGTCACTGCAAGTTGAACGTGAAGCTGTCATTTCCTTGCCCAGCTATTGTGTAGGAGAATTTCCTGTGCAGCTAAAGGGGGCTTAGACTTCAAATAAGTTTTTTTCCAATTGCAGTATTTTTGCAGCAGGATATTATGGCAGAGGCTTAGTGAAGGAGGCTTGCCATGTGTGCGACTCTTTCAGACTCACATTTGGAAGACTGAGGTGGAATGCACTAAAATGCATGTCGTAGCAAGGATTCTTTCTTTCCCCCTTGCCTTTGAACGTGCTGATGGCTGAGGAAATGACAGTCTGACTTGTCTGTAAGGTCAGTGGCTTCCAAGCACTTTCTGTTAAACCTCTGTTTCTAATATTTTCTGAGGTTCTTGAATTTGGTCCAGTGCTCGTTTCCTAGTTTGTCAGGAAATTGTTTTGCTGCTTTATTGAATGAACTGCAAAATAATCCTAGGGAAGGGAAAAAGTCTTAAGGAGATTCTCAGCGGTGCTTTGGCTGCTGGTGCCAGGTAGGACTGCACAGATCAAAGGTATCCGTCTGGCCTTTTTATCCTTATTGCTTTCAGCAATGATATTAAATTGATTCTTGGGCAACTGGGAAATGCTAGGTTGAAGTAAATCGATAGATGCACAGCAGTCTCCCTCCATGGTACCAGCAGGACCCTGGCTGATCAAGGGGCAGCTTTAGGATCCATCAAACTCAACGAGTGCAACAGAGGAAAAACTGCTGTGAAGTTCTTCTTCCTCAGACACTTGGTAGAAAGTTTACGAGCTGAGTTGATGACGTTGTGCTTCAGCTTTCTAGCCAGCTTGTTTGGGTGCTGGGTTATGGCTGGCTAGATCTACTCGTTGGCCTTCTGAGACGTGTTTGTCTGGACACAATCTGGCCTTCCACCTCTATGGCAAAGAATGACAAACAGCCTGTGAGGAATTTCGCATTTCACATCGGCATTAATGACCTTAATGTACACTATTACGAAAACAATCTCTCTTAGTTATCCTGTCCTTTCGTGGGTCATGCTTGGTATTTACTTTATTATGTGTTCTCTGATAGTGTCCCACCCTCTTGCTGCATAACTTGTTTTCCTGGAGGCTGGACGTGCCTCTTGTTGAAAACATTGCCAAGCAAGAACTAAATAGCTGGCTTGAATCAACTGCTAGAAAATGTTTCTGCTCAATCTGTGTAGGAGGATAGAAAGGGAGAGGCTGTATCCTGACTGTGGAATAATGCAGAAATCATAGGATAAGTAACTTCCAGTAAGCAGTAAACTTTTTCACTAAGTTCTTATTAAAGAATGTGAAAAAATGACAAAATAATGGTGCACTTTGAGTAGTGACCTCCTTCTCCGCGCTGGCTGGGCTTCTGCTGTGCCTGCCAAAGCCAAGCTTCATATAATAGATGCTTTCTTAAAATAAAGCTGTATTGAAAACCAGCGAGAGGCTTTAGTGATACTAAACCCCCACCCAGATATTAAGTGCTCAAAGGGGTTTTTGTATTGTTATTTATTTCTTTTTTTTCCACTGATGTGGTAAAACTGCTGATGTGACTGGAGAAATTGGGGAACGGCTCGAAACTTGGTGAGTTCCAGAAAGAGCCATGGCTTGGGCATGCTATGGCAGTGGTGGGTGCACAGACAATTGCTGCAGGGCTCTCTCTGTCCCTCCCTGCCCCCTGGTTAAATTATGTCCATTTCTGGAACGTTGCCGCAGTCCCAACGTGTGCGCAGTAGGCTTTGCATGTCGGCACTGCTCTAGGTAACAGCTCGCTCCAGGCTTATCTCTATCCCCTCTAAGCAGGGAAGTGTCAGACCTTAATTCCCTCCGGGCTGTGTCATTGAACCGCAGCATCTCGTTTTATCCCCTTATACACAGACTTAAGGAAGATGTGGCAGTTGGGTGCTGTGGTGGTGCTGGGCCTGAGCGGCTCCTGGGAGATCTGCTCTGACTGCCAGCTCACTTGACCTGGGAGTCCTGGCTGCTGCCAGCCGCTGTGCAGTGATGCTTCTCCTGTGCCCCATCCCCTGGCACCTGCTGGCTGGGATCTAGCTGTGATGCTGTGACATTGCACCCTTTTGTCACCCTAAGTGTCACGAATTTTAAATCAACCTCCAAGGAATCTTGGAGGAATTTTGAAACGTTTGTTCCACAGCCCAGGAGTTGTTTGGGGAGAAGGCAGGCTTGGTCACCCACCAGCAGCAAGGAGAGCAGTGGCCCCTGCAGCTCTGCTTCCCAGCTGGGGCTGCCTATGGAAGGCAAGCTGCGTTGCAGGAGGGAGCTGGGCTGCTTTGGTTCTAGAGTGTGGCTAGAGAACAGGGCTTCCCCTTTTTAGATGTGGTGGCTTGGGTACCTGGCTCCTATGGATCTGTTGCCGTTAGCATTTCTATTCAGAATGAATGCCCCAGACTTCTTTGCTTGGCCTCTGTAACTGAGAAAGAAGTGCGTGTGTCACATTATTTTTGAACCCTGGGAATCCGGAGCATTAAGTCGAGAGCTGTACGGTTGAATCCTGTAGTGCAGAGAAGCTGTTGTGACTCTTCTATTCCTTTGTTCCTGCTGCGGAAAACAGTACGCGAACTGAACACAAAAATGCTCTCAGGCTGAGAAGCAAGAGCGGCACGGATAAAAATGGGAATTATAAGAAGACCCTACCTGTCGAAGATCTGGCACGGTGCGAATTCCAGCTTGCTTAGCAAAGGGCGTTGCAGTGGGAGAGGCTTTAAAGATCAGGTGTGAGATTTACCTCCTGGGCTTTGTCTGATCTCCCAAACAGTTACCAGTGATGGGTTTCCTTCCTGACTTGCCCTCTCTGGCTGTGTGTGGGTATGGGATGGCGCTGGCACGCAGCTGTCCCAGTGTGGAAGGAAGCAGTCCTGGGAAGCTTCACACAGCATTGGTGCAAGGCTGCTGTGCTGTCCTGGCCCTAGGCTCTTTTTTGGTATTATCAGGAGGCTGCATGAGAAAAGGAGGACTGATATCTCTGGAGGCAGTGCCCAAAACCCAAGGGAAGGAGATGAGAGGCACGCACAAATGTCACAGTTAAACACTTAATAGGATTTAGGGAGGTTTTGTTTTTTTTTTTTTTTTTAGATGTATTCTGTTAATTTTTCTATGGTCTCTACAGAGCTGTGCCATTCTTAGTGAAGCTAAAACCAATTAGGGCAGAAGTTCTGACTTAGAGTTTTCAAGTTGAAACTAAGTTACAGATAGCTTTCAAGGTCAATATGTGGTTGCATGCTATGAAACTTAATTGATATTTTTCTTCCCTAAAGCATCGACATATTAGCAGGCAGCTCATCACTCGCATAGAATTCCCTTGGACATCATTAGATTTAACCTGGGATGCTTTATCTCTGAAGGACTCTTATTCACATTTGAAACGTTCTTTTTCCAGAAACAGGTGATAAATTCTGCTTAGCATTTCCAAAGTAAAGTATACAGAATGAGAAACAGAGGAGGAAGAGGGATTTAAGTGTGGGAGCACACCTGTGTAATGAACAGAAATGTTTTAAAAGGAAAAAGATGGGTGACCTGAAAATAAACCTTTTAAGTGAAAAACAAAGCAGAGCATTTAAATGCACAAATATTGCCGAGTTAGAAGTAGTTTTGTTTAACATATCGTCCTTTGAAATAGGTGTTGTCATTCCTGTGTTTTATAAATGGGTAAACTGTTGGGACTTGTCTGCCCCTTGTCCAGCCCTGAGAGCGTTCCCAAATGCAAGGAGAACAAGGAGTGCTTGTCCTCGGAGGAGCATGCTTGGGGGGATCGCTGACCACGTAAATGCAGTGTGCAAGAAGTGAGTGCTCGTGGTCTTCAGAGGTTTGGACTCCTTTCAGGTTGAGAACTGAGCATCTAAGGAAGGCATTCTGGATTATTAATCACCTTATTTTCAAGTCCAAGTTTTTTTCATAGCTAATGAGGCTTTTCCAGAGTGGACAGTACCTGAAGAGTGCATTTAGTTTAATAATATACAGTAACAGAAAAATTATCTGTGAGCCAAATGTTATGTGATTCCTATGCTGGACTCTGTCCTATTTATTCTTGGCAAGAGCTGGCGTACCATAAGGGAGCGGTGACGCTTCCAGAGATCCGTGGCACGTGACGTGTTTTTCTGCACCGAAGCACGAGGCGACGTGCCATGAGATGTCAGCTTCCCGTTTCGTAAGCGAGGCCGTGCCGTCCAAGGGTGCCGGCAGTGCTGGGAGGCGGGCAGGTGGAGCTGCTCTCAGGAGCATCCTGAGCCCCCCAGCCCCCACGTGGCCGGGTTCTGCCTCTGATCGCAGCTCTGGCATTTACGTAGTGAGTCGGGGTGAGCAGCACCCAGGCCGGAGAGCAGCCAGAAACAGCAGAGGCTTTTTATTTTCTTGCGTAGTCAAGCAAAAGGAACAATCTCTCTTTTATGTTGGTAGCCAGGATTAAATTATTCTTGGACTCATTATTAAATGAAGCATATGATTAAATGTTGAACCGAAGAGTATTATCTTTCATATCTTCCTCGGAATGAAGAGGGAAAAACATATGGATGAGTCAGTTCCTGTATCCAAAACAGTGGGGGAGAAGGGAGCAGTGCTCAGACACAGAATCTGGGGTCTGGTTCCCTGCATGCAGGAGGTGCGTGGTGCGGAGCAGTGATGTGCCTGGAATGGAGCATCGTGGTGCTTCAGGAGCCTGTGCTGGTTCCCTGCAGGTGCTGAACCCCCTAAGGACCCCATTTCTGATCACTGAGTTAAATATGTACTTTGTGAAGCATGCTCCAAGCCTATCCATGGGTGGGTAAATACAGAAATGTTTCCCTGCTGTGGCAGCTTGCTGAGATCCCGGTGAGGTCTGTGTTGTGCTGCGTGGGACTGCCCTGAGAGCTGCGTCTCAAAGGTCTGTGGAGCAAAGGTGGCTGACCAAAAGGCAAGAAAAGGAAGATGCAAGAGAGAATATTAACTTTGTGCTGAGGGTGGCAGTTTGCTAAAGCAGTCTCAAAAGCTCTGGGGGAATTTGATGTGAAGAATTTGAGTAATAAACTTCCAGCACTTTTGTTTTCTGGTGGTAGTGAGTGTACTTCTTTGCCTGCAATCTGTGGTAAGGAAACTAAATTGATGGAATTGCACACATGTGAGGGATGGGGTGTTTTGAGAGCACTAAGACTACCATAAGAAATAGGATCCTGGAGGACAAGGGCACTTACTCTGGGCTTCCCAGTAGGTTAGTCCATAAGAGAGGTGGGCTCAGGAACACAGGCTGACACTGAAAAAAGGCTTCTTACGACTGCTAAGTGATGCTTTGGCAACTAGTGTGCTAACCAAGTGGCTAATTTATGAGACAGTGGTTACCCAGCAAACAAAAGGCAAGGAGGAATGTGTTGGGTGGCCAGCTGTGCTCTGCTGCCAGTGCTTCCTGGAGGCAGTGGGCTCTCCATGCTGTAAAGTTCCTGTATTTGTTGCTGAGATAAAGGTGTTAAAGCAGAATAACCTTTTTCCCTCCATGAAAGTAGAACTTTTAAATTGATTTTGTGGACGCGTTCATAGTGCTGGAGTAGTTTGCTTTTGTAATTACTGGCTTTCTTTACGTGTTCAAGAGCTAAGAATTTGAAAAGGCAGGGGAAATCTGCGTATCAGAAATACAAGGGGAAGGAAGCCCTCATCTTGCTGCTGTGTGCTGCCGAGCAGCCCTGTCACAGACCTGTGCTGCTGTCAGGTGTTTGGCTCCTGACTCGTGGTGCTTGGGTCTGAGCGGAGAGTGGGAAACTCAGTCTTGTTCCTGAAAGTCGGAGAAGCCAAGGACTCCTGAATCCAGCCATAGCAAAGCTCGTAACCCAGTGGTTTGCTGCTTAGGAGCATCCTCAGCATTTCTTTGTGCTGATCCCAGAGGTGTGAGTGGGGCTGTGCGACAGCCCCCATTGGGGAGCTGACGGCTCACCTCCTATCCCTTCTCCTTTGCTCTCCGCTGCCTTTCTGCAGCCTCCGTACCCGTGCTCCTCCCGGGGGCAGTTAGCAGGAGCTCCCTGAGCCGTCACGGGGATGATGTCAGGAGTGACTGAGACTCAATTGCAAGGAGTGCATGAGTTGGAAGCGTAGCACTGTGTGTGCATTGCAAGGCTTCATTTTGTAGCACTGCTGTATTGAAACACAGCTGCTTTTGCACAGTGCATGCATTGCTGTTGTCTGCTTGGTAAACCTTCTCATACGGCTATTAAAAGTATTTGCTTTATTGCTGCATTGGCAGTGCTATTAATAGTCTAACTTGGTAGGAATGAGTGGAAGTTGGTGCACGAGTACAGGCCCTACACAGGCTCCATTTTGTTATTTTTATTAGTGACAGATGTATTTTGTTGGCATGCTGTCCTGCACAGCTGAATTGCATCGAACTACTCATGCTCTTGGAACCATGCTTTTAAAATAAAAGAAGTTCAGACTGGAGCTGAGCTTTAGGTTGAGCCTGCTGGGTAGTTTGTGTAATTACTTAGGAGTTTATCGCGGACTCGCTGAACAGTGTTTATAAATCAGATTTCAATAAAGTTTGCAGTGTCAATAAACCTGGGGAACGACTTGGCAGTCGGCTCTTGAACCACTCACAGGCAGAGTACAGTGACAGCAGTATCCCGGTGCTGGCTGCCCGCTCCCTGACAGCCTGGGGCCATCCCCTGCCATCTCGGTTCGCATCTTCAAACGAGCCAGCCCGCTGCGTGCTGATAGCATTGATTCCAAATCGGCAAATAATGAAGCGGATCAAACACACCGGGGATGCGGCGGTTCTTCCAGAAATTAAAGCTTTTATTGTAGAAGTGTGGAAATGGGAGACTATTAATTTCGTTCTCCTGACAGTTATTAAATCCGGCTTAGTTCACGTGGTGTTGGTTCTTTTTAATTCTGATATTGCAGCGTGCTGGAGAGCAGTGTGAGAAAGCTCAGCCACTCCAGAAGTTGCTGACGGATCGGACTGCTTTGTAATGGGAGGAGCTGGGGTTGTTTCTGATATTACAGTGTCCAAGCAGAACGGCCTTGCTTGCATGCTAACGCTATTACTAAGTGGAAAACGGTGTGAAAAGGAAATCTCTTATCCAAGTCGACATGGGGGATTTCCTAAGCATGTGTAAGTGTGAGTAAGGAAGCCATGAGCCGATGGGATCCTTCTGCTCCTGGTGCTGTTCAGAGGAGGCCTCCCAAGATGCTCACAGCAAAAAGTGTGATGGATTTTATTTCAAACCTATGCATCATTTAACTTTGTTGCTCAACTGAAAATCCAGCCAGTACTAAATCAACCTAAACTCTTTGGTTTTCTTTTTTTTTTTTTTTTTGTTTCTGTATTGCTGGTTTGATCCCTAGATATAGAAGATCAGCAGAAATCCCCCACCATTTAAAAGGATTAGAACTGGCTGGTGAGGTTTTGGCAGTGGAATTAACTTGTGGGAGCTATTCTGCAGCACTAATGCTCGGGTCAGGCACGTGGATGGGCTGCGTGTGTCTGCATTGAGCAGAAAGCGAGATGCAGTTCTTCAGTGTCTGCAGCCTTGCTGCTGGATGTATGGCTGCCCCTTTCTTTCCAGCCCTAATTCCCATCTGTTCTGCTGCTCAGCCCTGCATGTGGAACCTGCTTGTCTCACAACTGTGCTTAATGACTTCCCCAAGCATAGCTGTCTACGTTCTCCTTTCTTCCGGCACCCACGCACAAAATGGAAGGCGGAGGGGTCTGGCAGGCCTCATGACAGCAGCTCTGCACTGAGCTGCATTGCCTGCCACTGCTGTCGTATTTGCAAAACTTTGGCGTTTCTTGGAGTGATAACGGTGCTTATCTAAGTGGTGTAGTAATGTGGGAGGTGAGGGTTTACCTGGCCAAGGTGAGATGGCTTCTGCTAGCAAGGGGAGTGGAGGTAGTGGGTGCAGGGAGAAGAATGCCCCGTGCTTCTTTGCTCTTCCAAAGGACTGCTTTCATCTTCTCTTGCTGCAGAAGGGAGGATCAAAGTCCTGCTGCCAAATCTGGAGGAATCAGACTAGTTCCTTCATCTCCGTGAGCACGCTGGGGAAGCCAGCAGAACTTTACCTGGGTGCTCCTTATCCGTTTGTGTTTGAGCCTTAGATTATTTTGTTAGAAATGGAAATGAGCCTTCTGGTTTTGATGTGTTTCCTATAACATTGTGTTTTTGTTCTCAGTTAGCATTCACTGTGACTTTTTGGTCCCTTCAGTGGGCCTGACCGTTCCGTTGTGTTAATCCCACCTATTTTTGGCACCAGTATTAAGAGAGGATGTTTAAGGAGAGCATCAGTCAAATTGCCTTCAGGCAACCTTTGTCCTCCTGTGACTGACCGACTCTAATCTTTGCTCCAAGGAGCCCTGTGGCCATTGCGGGGTGTGATGGCTGTGTTTGTCCTGCAGCAGCTTTATCTGTCGTGTTTGTGCTGTGAGGCAGTGAGACTGCTGCTGCTGAGTTCTTTGCAATACCAGGCAAAGCATTGCTGGTGATGCTCCTTCCAAGGAAGCAGCCTTCAGCTGGGAGATGTTCTCCCTTTGGAGGACTTCAGTGAGCCCAGGTTTGGGGGTGGGAGGTGGTCTCTGGATCCAGCCTGTGGTCATGTGGGAAGCAAGGTGAATTGCTTGCACCTGTGCTGCCTGGGCTCCTCCCTTCGTACTCCTTCACCAGGTGCTCAGTCATCAGTTCAGTCTGTGACATAACAGTTTCCTACAGCTAGATATTACAGATATGAGATCTGGGCAAAAAGCAAGCAACTTACCTGAGGTCAGATAAGCCACGTGTGACAGTTACTGGTGTCTCTGTGTTCTTTGCTAGCCAGGCTGCTCAGAATTTCTCAGAAGCTGTTTGCTTTTATTTTTTCTACCTTTTTACAGCACATAGCAGTGTGATTTTGATTTAAGCCTCGAGCCTTTGATTTAAGCATGCGGGAGCTGCTGCAATGCAGTAATTGTGAGCCCTTGGAGTCTCTCGGCGTGTAACGATCATCATTCGGACAGAAGTAGTGAAAGGATTGCAAATACTCTTAATTCCCGTTCTCGTGCTGTCTGCTGGCTTGTTAATAAATGCTCAAAGCTTATATGATTAAAAACTTGAGAACCTGGTGTGCTCTGTGCTCTAATTACATGTGGTGGAAACTCAAAGCTCCCTTTGAAGGGCTGTGAACATTGGAAGGTGGCTTTGGGGATTGGGTCCTGGCAGCAGAGGAGGAGTGTTGTCACCCTGTCGCATCAGGGTTCTGATACAGGGGCAGGACATGGTTGTTCTCTACTCCTGATTTACTGCAAGTAGCAAACACAACTTGAGGTTGGCGCATAAGCTCTTGGCTGCAAAGAGCTGCGCTGAGCGCATCTGGTAAACTGTGGCTTCTAGGGCAATGGACAGGGCTCAGTAACACTGGCTGCATCATCTCCGTATACCTGCAGCCTGGGGAAAGGCTCTCCTTTCAGGATCAGTTTGTTTCAGATCCCAAAGGGCAGCAGCTGTGGCAGGAAGGTGGCTTTGTGTGCACAAGCACGGGTCTCCCTTGGAGCACAAGAAGCTGTGCTGAAGGGAATGTGAGAGTTAGGCTTGTGCTTGGCCCTGCCCTGGATCCCAGGGAACCGGAAGAGTACCCTGCACTGCTGGAAGCTTGCATTTATTGAAGAGTAATGGGTGGATATGCGAGCATAATTTACTGGGTATCACAATGTGTCTTTAAACACAGCACTGAATTAAAAAAGAAAAACTGCTTTGCGAGGTTTTATTGTTTCTTTATGAAATACAGCTGTTGAATTTGTGTTTTCCCTTGTTAGATTCCCTGTCCCCCAGCCATTCATCATTACAGCTCTCTGGAGTCATGATTGCTCCCCAGCTCTAGTATTAAAAACTCATAAGAAGAGTCTGGTTGGGATTTTCCAAGCACGCGTGGTATCTCAGCATCACAGCTCTCATTAATTTTTGTGACATTCAGGGTTCAGATCCCACGGACGGCCTTTTGGAAAGATTTTGTTTCCACAAACGAAAAAGCAGTGAGGGATTTTTATGCCTCTAAATTTTTTTTTAAGTGAATAGCAGCAAGCAATTGTATCCTTCTGTTAGGCCACTGGTGGAAGCTCTCCTCCTGCATATAAGGCAACGTGTGTTGGGGCTGGGAGCATGTGGAGTGCTGGAATTAAAGCTGCATCTCTGTCGGTACGTATTTAGAATTCAGATATTGCTGCAAGTTGAAACAACTTTGGCTGCATGTGCAAATTACTTGGCAAAAGTGTTGATTTCCTTGTTAAACGTTGTAGCAGGAAGGGCCTTTGATCCCAGCAGCCTGTTGGGAGCCCTTCCTAATTGTTATCAAACTATCCTGTAGCTTTAAACAGATAAGGCCTAATTAGTTAAAGTGGAGTTGTGTTGTTTCAAAATGGAGAGCCCTCTGGATGCTGGGCACCTGTGCTTGTGCTCCTTCAGCACAGATTGCTGCCCTGTGCTGTGGGGGGACGGTGCGAGCCCTCCTTGCCTTGGTGGCAGGCAGCATTCTCAGCTCTCGTCCTCACAACGTGCACCAGTGCTAATGGAGAAGTCTTTGTTTTGCAATCCTTGTGCTGTGAAAAAGAAGGAAAGATCACACTGGTGTAGAGTAAGGTCTGACTTCCTTGCCTTGACACTGAATCTTCTCCCCATTAAAAGACACGGTTGACTGGAGTCTCCTTTGCTGCTTTTACCTGAGGCCATTAGTGAGGCCTCCGCAGAGGAGGAGGAAGGAGAAAGAGAGCTTGGAAACGCAATATTCTTCTGTCTCCTTCACCCATCTGCTTCCAATGGGAAAACTGAAGCATTAAGGATTTGATTCAACACCTGCTAGGTTACTCAAGGAAACACAAAGACTTTACCAGATGTTTAAGAAGAAACATATGGCAGGCGGGGAAGGAGAGCCTCTGCCAATTTGTCTGTTTAATCAATCAAACTTGTAACAATCAATGCTATTGTCCGTGCCCTTGATAAATAATTGCTCCTGTGAAATACTGCTGGATGCAGTGCAGAACTTCACTAATTGCCCCTCACAGTGGGCAAAATGGAGGAGGTAAAAGGTCCCGCTTTCTTCCCTTGCTGATGGTACAGAGCTGTTGGATTTTTTTTCCTTCCATTTTTAAGCCCCAAACAAAAAAATCAATTCTGGTAATAGATGGAAGCAGAACTCACAACCACCATCATGGCTTTTAGAGGCCACTTGAAATTAAGCTTCGGTGAGTATCAGGGAAGGTAAAGAAAACAGGATTTTGTTTCTTAAGGTACTTTATGAACTCACTGAAGTCATAAACTTGGGTTCCTTGCTGTTTTTTATGTAAAAACCAGACAGTAACAATGCCAGGATTGCTGTCACCACAGCCTCCCACCCTCAGCCGCTGTCTTACAAATATTGTTCCTGTAACTCCAGAGCAGCACCTGCAGCACTGTGCTATGGGAGGAAGAGCGGTGCTTTTAGGTGGTTTCCTGAAGAAATGCTCAACTCCGACCCCTCCCAAAGCTGCTTTTTGGCCACGCACCATCGGGGATCCAACCCTGAGCATTGCACCCGTGTCCTTGGGCTTCAGCCACCAGCAAGTGAGCAAGCCATGCAAGTGTGGAGCACATCAGGATAAGCAGGTTGTCGTTAGAGGCAGGGCGCAGCTCAGCTCCTGACGCTGTTGCACAGCAGTGCGCCTTCTGTCGCTTCGTGGTGATTAATCACAGCCTTGCACCCAGTGTTACCGGGCAGCACGCGTTTGCTTAGCAGTCAGTAACTGCTGCATAGACTCAGCTGGCTTAATCCCTGGCGACTGTTTTCTAATGCTATCAGTGCTGAACAATGGGATATCATGACAGCTTGTGATTGATGCTTTTTTTCCTTTCCCCCACCTTGTGTCAAAGAACTGGGGCTTTCCCTGTGTGAGATGCTGACTTAGTTCCCTTTTACTCTCAGTAGCTGAGCACTGCATTGGTTGCTGCCCTTATCTAACAACTTCTAATTCTTCTCTGATTCAGGATTTGACCAAGTACCAAATCAGGGTATTTCCTTTCTGTCAGTTCTCTGTTTGCTTGTCAGTTGGTCAGTGGTTAGGCACTGGGGCAGGTGCTGAGGGAGGCTGAAGGCCCCTCTCTCTGAAGCCCCCACCAGCATCCTCAGGTAACAGTGCTGCAGTCTCTTCTGCATTAAAATGGAGGAACCAGGTTAATTCTGATAGGAAACAATGGTGGGTGTCACAGCGAGTGCAGTTTGTAGAAGAGCAGTCAGGGTTTGTCTTCACCTCTGTTATGTGAATAGGATAGGAGAGTTTTTCTCCATAGGTGCGTGGGTGCAGATTTGCAATGCACCCAAGTTGGCTAAGGCCTACTTTTCTTAATTCCTACCTTTTTGCCAGTGTCATACAAAGCATTACAGAAAAACCTGGTTAGACCTGGACCGGCGTGACTTCAGCTGTCAAGCCCTTTGTCAACGCGACAGCTATTGCTAAGTGAAGCATATGCTGATCCTGGTCTAAATATGTTTTTCTTCCATTGCCTGACACCGTGTTAATTAAAACATCCTTTTACTGGAGGAACTGCTGGTGGTGAGCATCCCACCGGGCCTCTCCGTGCCGACCTCCCTCGTTATAGTTTTGAATGTCTTTGGAAAAGCCAATTCTCCCATTTCTGATATTTCCAGACACCTCTTTTCTTGCTACTCTGTTCCTTACGACTGCTGGAGTAATGGCTTTGTTTGCCCTACGGGCTGAATTACTGCTCTGTAGACTTTTTACTCGGTCTTTTTTTCTCCAGCCTTTCTGGATGTCTGAAGTAGGCTTTCCTGCTTTAATCCAGATCTCTGGGATTTGCTTATATATCAAATGCAAATCTCTCTGCATCCGTAATCCTTCCCCATAAACTGTTGTTGACTTTTCTGTGGGATTTTTTATTTTATGCCCTATCTCAATGGGTACATATGTTCCGAGGTTTGTGGTTTTGAAAAGTGCATCCCGAGTGAGTTACGAGACAGATCTGTGCTAATATGGCTTGACAGCTCACTGCAGTGTTCGGAGGAGGATTGTGCTGAAATGCAGCTTCTATCCTGTCTGAGCTCTTGTATTTTTCCTGAGATACGAGGAAAAGTTTGCCTGCACTCTGAAGATGTTTTTGTTTGCTCACCAGACTGAGAGCCAGCACATGCGCTGTTCTGGGATCGTTCCTTCTTCAGTGCTTGTTGGAGAAACAGTGAGGTGTCTGTGGTGCTTGAAGGTATGGTGAGGGTAGGGGCAGTGCTGGGGCTGTTGGTTAATGCCCTGGCACCTGGGGTTGGATTTGACAAGGGCCAGCCCCATCTGAGCCTCTTGTGAAGCTGTGCTGTGCCTTGCTTGCTCATGGTCTGTATTAAGTTGCTGTTAAAGGGAAAAAGAAGGAAAGCTCTTCTAACCCTAAGTATCAAAGATTCTGGTTTATTTTTGAAGTAGGTATAGCAGTATGGAGCAGATTTATCAGCAGCATAGAGCGTTGTGTTCGGTAGGAAAGAAGTGAAAGAACGATTGGTAGGAACGAGAAAGAAAGAAAACAAGTCAACTTATTTTCATCTTAACTAGAACATGCCTAATTAAAAGAAAACAACAAACAAGCAAGGATCTAGACTGTAACAGCTAAGTGTGCTTTAATCACAGCACAGTTCTTTCATGCTGTTGTTTTCTGTCGCAAGGGTAGCGCTGAGAAGCAGGTAGTGACTAATAAGTTGTGAATACACTTGCAAATGGTTTGGGGTTAGTGCAAGGTGAAAACATGAAGCAATTACCCAAGATCTATTACGTGCTGCCTACCTTTTAAGGAGGCCATTAGCGTATTTAACAGCTAGTTTTCACTGCCAGGTTGTTGGACGATTTCTTTGGGTGAGGACAGCAGAAGTGCAGCAGTGGTGTCGGTGGGCTGCTGTTGCTCAGCGCTGACACAGAGCTGTGGGCATCTGTGCATCTTCCCCCAGCACGGGGCACTGTGCATCTCAGGCGGTGTGATGGCAGGCAGCCACCGGGATCTCTGCTTGGATGGCAGGAATTCATCAGAAATGGCACACGAGGCTTTTGCTGGCAGCGTCGTTCAAAGCTAACCCTGAACACGAAGATTTTGCAGCCTAGCGATGTGCTCAGGGCCAGGCGGCGGTGTTTATTCCATCTCCTTGGTGAGGAGCTCGGATGACGTTGTTGCTAATTCCTTCTCTGGAAGTGTGGCTCTTCTGCATATTTATCGGTGTGTGTGCGGGAGCTGCTCCGCTCCGCCGGGGCGCTGCAGTGAGCGGGCTGTCAGTTTGAGAGGCAGACAATTGAATCACGGCACTAAAACATGCCACTCCAAAGCCGTTTAAATCATCGTAATGCGAGTTAGGAATTTATTACAATACGCATTACCTCAGGGGACAGAGAGGGAAGGGAGATCTGAAGGGGCTGTTTGTAAACATGTGAGACAATAAGCGCTTCCTGCGTCGCCGCCGTGACAGCGCTGTCTGGCTGAAATGCAGCGCGGTGAACACGGGGAGCAGCTCACCTGGGGCCGGCTGGCTCTCGGTGCCAGCGAAATAAAAATTATTAAACACCTGCTGCCAAAAACCAGACCCAGCAACAAAGCCAGGAGCTCTCTGCTGGGGACGCTGTGCCTGTGGGCTGCGTGGTGCTGGGCTCGGAGTGCTGCCTCCTCACCTGCCCAGCTCCGCGGAGATGGCCGGTGCTTATCGCCGTCAGCCCGGCTGTGGGTGTCTGTTTCTGCTTCGTGAGCCGCTTGGCGCTCTGTGGATTTGGTGCTGCTTTGGGTGAGTGCTGTAAACCTGGGGAGCCCCTCTCCTGTGCCTCCAGGACGAGGGGAAGCTGACGCTGAAGGTGTCTGAATGTGGAACAGTGCGTCTTTCTTCCGGGCTTTGGCTCTCCTGCTGGATGTGCACACCTTGCAGCCTGGGTAGCAGTGGGTGTGTAAAGCAGAGCAGGTTTTGCTCAGAGATTTCCTGACCAACGTCGATAGGGTTTCGCTGGCTCTTATTACTTCCCTGTTAAAAGGCACTTCTGATGTCGGGAGAGCAGCTTTGGCCACGTGCCCTGATGCTCTGCACCACACAAATAGCAGAGCCCCTGTTGCAGCTCCTGCCCTGAGGCCAGGTCTCTGGCTGTACAGTGTGCTGTTTGCCATGCGGCTGCTGGGGGTGTGTTGTGTCTGTGCTCTGGGCAGGTTGTCTCCAAATCAGAGGCTTGGAAGGCTGTGGACACCCCAGTGCTTCCTGAAGGATTTCCTTCTCTCTCCTCTCCTCGTGGGGAGCAGCACAAAGCATCCTGCAGGGTGCTCAGCATCTCCCCAAACAAGGCTCCTGCAGATAAGCAGTGCTTGTTTTGGGGTTTTCTCCAGCTTTGAGCATCAGTGCTGATGTTCAGTGTCTGACAGCTTCAGCCCCGACTTCCCAGGTGCTGGGCAGGTTCCCATAGAGCCATTCGGTTCCACAAGCGAGCAGTTCTCTGTGAGATACGAGGGCAGACGCTCCCTCATGATGCTCTGCTCCTCAGCATTCTTCAGTGTGGGTGAGGCAGCTTGCATGGTCTGAGGATAAGCATGCTTCCAGAGCTCTGGGAGGGCTGGTGCTGATGTATAAAGTGGAGAACCTCAACCTGGTGCAGGGTGTGCTGCCAACATCCTGGCTGTCCTTAAAGGACTTCTGGATATACTGCACCACAAGACTGCAGCAATTTGGCTGCAAGCTATATTTAGCCTATTTATTCTTTGTTGGTGTATAATGTGCAGTTCAGTGGAAAACTTGGTCTCTCCAAAAAGGAGATTTGAACTGGAGTCAAGACAGGGAAAACACCATCTGTCTAGAGAACATTTTTTCTTAAGTGATTTGAAGGGGAAGGCTGCATGTGAAATAGATGTACACGGTGCTTGTTTTGCTGCTTGTTTGCTGGTTTTTTTTTTTTTTAAAGCATTTTTTGTCATCGGATTTCTTCCTTCCTCTAGTTCTGTTATTGTTACACTCTTTTGAAAACAGAGAGAAATGCACTTTGTAGTTCAGCTTGTTGGATGAACTCTGTAGGAGAGCCTGTGCTGTGCCAGCGCTCTGCAACAGCCTCAGGAATTACCTCTGGGAAGCTCTGCACTGGAGATGTCCTCCTTGAGATGTGATGCGATGGGGCCCAAATGCTCAGCGTTTGTCCCTCCTTTTGCCCAAGCAGGTCTGGTAGTGACCTTAGGGATGCAAAGTGGGACTGTGCTGCAGGAGGTTGGATGAGGGAAGCTGGGAGGGATGTGGTGTCTGCTTGTGTTTTTGTAGCTTCGTTATGCTTGTACTGTGCACTGCAGGATGCAGTGGGTACCTGAAAGCACTACTGCAAAACAAGTGCACAGATAAATTCTGAGTGCGCCATACATAGAATGAAATCCCCCCTGTTCCATATGAATTTCAGCAGGCTGGGCAAAGAGTCTTTACGCAGATAACATTTTCTTAGATAATATTTTCTTAGTTTCAATAATGTTAAATATGAAATATTGCTTTTTATGGCCAGGCACTATCTTCTTATTCTGTTTCTTGGGTGTCTGTTCATCTGTCTCCATAATTATATTTTACTTCCTGGAATTATGCAATCCATCACTGTCAGGAAGGGCAGGGTGGCTGAGGGCTGCTCTGAGACTCATCAGACAACTGCAATGCATTTCTAGCTGTAGAAATTGTATCCTTATTAAAAGTGAGATATTTCTTCTCCCTACACCCCCCCCAGCTTAAATATTTTTGAAAAGACACTTGATAAAATGGAAACCTCTGTACACATACTGCTCTGTCCTGCAGCTGCCGTGCTGCCCAATGGCAGCAACCCGCGGAGCTGCGTGCTGCAGGCAGTGCTGTGGGTCCTTCCTCCTGCCCCCAGCACGCTGCCCCACCAGCAGATGATACCTGTGCTGTATGCAGCTTGGGCTGCATTCCACCCAGTTCCACTTCAGCACTGCCAACACGTGCTGTGACTTTTTTTTTTTTTTTTTTCCTCCATGAAGGAGTTCAAGAGAAATGGTTCTGTGCTGGGTAAGGCCTTAACCACAGGGCTGGTGTTGGCAGCTGCAGCCTGTTAGGCAGATGGAATTTCTCTTGGCAGTTTGGAGCCCAGGTGAGCTGGTTACTGTTGGTTTTGGAGGCGTGGGAGGTTGTGTCTGCTGCTTCGTTCCATTGCGGAGCTTCACTGCTGCCTGCCTTCGTACCTCCCCCAGCGGTTGGACGAGGAGTGAATGCAGTTGGTAGAGAAATTAGACAATTAATTCCGCAAGATGTTTTCAGCGATACTTCAAGATGTCAATTTGATAGGAAGTACTGGTTAGAGGAGCGAACCATCTGATGGCTTCAGATTGAGCAATTAACTACTTAACAGCTGGAAAAAAGATCGCGAGCGATGCGATTCTTCACAGCAGCAGCACTTAGCTGTTGTACCACAGTTGTAAAGTGCTTTGAGCAGGAGATTGGTATCTTGCTCATTTTGCAGATGAGCAAACAGAAGGACGGAGAGGAGCGAATAGACTTGAGCAGCAGGTCAGCAGCACGGCCAGAAGGAAGAATCGCGGTCGCCTGCCTCCCACCCCCTGGAGCACAGGCGATGATGTTCCCCCCCAAGATTATTTCCTCTGCCAGCACTGATGGGGCCAAGATTCTCAAAGCTTGTCTGTTTTTTGAACTTCTTTCTTTTAATGTGTGGGTGTTCTGCAAATGAGATCCTCAGGCAGTGCAGATGCCCAGTGCTTCCCAAGCCCCAGGCTGGGCTGCTTGCTGGTCCCTGGGCTGCTGAGCCGAACGGCACTGTGCTCCTGCAGGCACTGCTCCTTGCTCTGTGGTGCTCACTGCACCCCAGCTCTGTTGTTCTTTAGCTGGGTCTAAAATATACGTCGTTGCTGGCATTCCAACCCCTATCTGCTCCCAGCATATGCTGTTGGCGCCATACCAGCAGATGCTGTTAAGCGGTATTGGATCTTAAAGCGCAGATATGTTCTGAAGCGTGACTCTGTGAAAATGACGCTGTAGGGCTCCTCGCCTGTGCCTTGGTGCCTTGCACGTTACGTCCTCTCTTAAAAAGCAAACAATGTTGATTGCTGTTAACGGTCCTCCTGACAAAGCGGACCCCACCAAAGTGATGGGGTTTGGATGGGGGGAGTCCCCGCAGCGGTGCTGCGTTGTGCAGGGCTCAGCCTGCAGTGCGCTCTCTGGTCCGGGGAGGGGATGTCCATCAGTGCCCTGCGCTGGGCCTGCTGCGGTACCTCATAAATATTGCTGTTTTGCTGTTTAATAGCAAGCCGTTCATGCTCGATTTGCAGCTGTCTTAAGAATGCAAAATAAATGGGGGGTGAACAGAAATTTCAGAAATGTCAACAAACTGTGTTGTCGAGAGTGGTTTCTATTAAAAAAAGGAAAGAAGGATGTATGATCACTGAGTCAATATTCTTTACCCTTTTCCGTCCTTATTCTCCTTTTGCTTGTGTGAGATTAAATGATTATAAGCAAACTCACTGCACAACTGACTCTTTGCTTATTGTTCATCCTCCTGTGAAGTGCGGTGCCATCTGGCAAATGGACAAGTGGGGAAGATTGATGGTTAACAAAGAGCACCATTCATTTTCTCCTACCAGATCTGGACAGAAAGCAAACGTTTTTAATCAAATCTATATGTTTCTTAGGAATATTGGCTGCTGAAAATTTGCCAAGGGCTGAATTTTTCTTCTCCCTCCCCCATAAGGGAGAATTGTATCCTGCCAGGGAAGGGGCAGGGTGGGCACTTCTCTCTTTCGTGAGTTTCTTATATGCTGGTGAGAGAACAGGAAGGTAAAGGGCTGCTGGTGCTGGGGAGGGGGAATGGTAGAAATGTTATGTGTAGCACGGATAGTCTTGAAGTGTAACAGTACAGTACTTCTGTTGGCCTTTCAATGAATCATGCAAGACAGCCATTGGAGCAAAATGCACAGTTGCTTTCAATGAAGCAATCAAAACTACAGTGGAAAAGTTTGCCTGCAGTGGTTTTTTGTTTTTTCAGAGAAAAATGAATTATGTATGGGTTGCCTTTACCATCCCATCTTCTCTCAGCAATTATGTAGTCACAGGATAGTGCAGGAATTTAGGATCTATGGGACAGAGGGAATCCAGCCGTGCTGATCAGCTGGGAGGCACTGATGGGCTTCTGCTGGGGGGGAAGGGGGGGGGGGGGGGGGGGGG
>NW_024884867.1:10608237-10626762 GCF_019232065.1 Centrocercus urophasianus
CCTGGGGTAGGAGGATGGGGAGAGCAGCTGGGGGCTTCTGGGGCGTGAGAGATGCAGTCTGTGCTGCAGGTGCCTGTGGGATGCAGAGCGGGACTTCGGCGTTTTGCCAAGATTGGAAAAAAGAAGCCTCGCCTATTTGAATATTAATTTCAGATGCCTTTTATAATGCCTATAAATTAATAGGATTTCAAGCACAGCATTCAAAAGCATTGTAAGGGGGATATGGGATAGGTAGAGATAAAATGGATTTTGCAGCGCTTTATAGCCGTGGAAAGAAAATGATTTTCGTTTTGATTTTTTTATGTATTTTTTTCCTTTGAAGTGTAATAATGGAGTTAATTAGCTCTAAGCACCTGGACTGGGAGCTCTTAAAACGATCCTTTCATTGCAGAGTTCCTGAATTTTCTGGAAGGTTGCAGCCACGTGCTTGTATCCAAGCATGGCGCATGGAACCTGGTGCTGCTGCATCAGGCTGCAGGTTGGGCATCACAGTCTGGAGAAGGACCTCTCTTAGCATTGGCAAGTTGCCGCTGAGTTCGAATGCAAAGCCTCCTTTGCTCTGCCCTGCTGCACGGAGCTGTGGATCCTTGGCTGCCGTGTGTCTGAGTGTTAATTGCAGAGGGTTTTGCCCCTGCCCTGAGCTGGGAGCACAGGAGTGCTGCTGGGCTGCGTGGTGGTGGGGAGCAACGCGATGGGAGCCGGAGGAGACCATGCTGACGTGGAAAGTTTCCAACTGTTGTATTTATGTAACAGTGCAGAGCTGAAATGGCTCTCAGAGCAGGCAGATTTATGTCCCTTCCAACACTTTCTGCATGCTGTTCCCCTCTTTTCTTTTTTTCTTCCTGCTGCTGTAAATCTGGATGCTCTTGCTGATATAAATATTCTGTCTTTAAAAGAATTTTGCTAAGGTTTGTGGGCACTCAATCACGTCTCGTGGGTTTTGTGTTTTGATATTTTTTTTTTTTCTTTTTCTCTCTTTTCTTTATCAGTCTTTAATTTGTTTTAAAGTATTTCCTCACTCATGAGACTCAGGTGCTGCAGGAGCACAACAGCCTGCTCTCCCCATGCTTACCCTGCTGAGGTGCCGGGTTGGGTGGAACAACCTGTTAGGTGCTGCTTGTGCAAATGTGCAGGAGCTGCTGCTGCAGGGAGAGCAGTCTGTGTGCCCAGCCCAGGACTCTTGCTGTGGGAGCCACGAAGCCGGCTGTGTGTGCTGGGCTGCTGCACGCCTCTCAGCGCACTCACTGTGTCCTGTTCTGTCCTTGAGCAGCAGTGCTGCAGCCTGCAGAAGGGAAGGGGATGCTTCCCATTGTCGGCGGTGGGTTGTGGATTAAGTCTCGGGAGAATAGTAATATCATGGTTTACTTGGCATTGATAATGGCAGCAGTGCTGTCTGACTGCAGACAAGAAGCACGTTATGGAAAACAGGATAGCTCACTTCTGAACGGGACGGGAGTTGCTTGGAAAGCAGCCCGTTTTGCATGCTGTTTGTATGGGAGCTTTGAGCAGGGAACTTTGACATGGATTCCATGTAGGTGAAGTGCCAGGCCTTAAGCAGACAAGGATATAATGAAACTGCCGGTGAAATCACGGAACGAAGCACGTGCTCTGCTTTGAAAATCCCCATAGAGGTGTCTGTGGGCACTCCAAGCTGGCACCAGCTGCCTGGTGCTCGGGGGGGGTTTCAGCCAGGAGCTGTGAGTTTGCAGAAGCGTGCAGACAGAGCACCAATATGCTGGCTGCTGTGAGGCTTCCCATGGGCAGGACAGCCTGATGTAGGTGGGAGAGGGAGGAAACATCTGATACAGAACTTGGTCAACTAGGGGAGCTGTGTGTGATAGATTTAAAAAAAAAACCCTGCTTTTATTGCACAGCACAGCGTAATCCCTGGTATCCTGTTTCAAATCAAAGCTAGGTAGTACAGGAGAGGCTGAGTTCTGCTCTGACCTTTTCAGCTGAGGCCAGCTGGCAGGGGAAACCTCCGGCTCCCAGCACAGACGTGCACGTGGTGAAGGAGTAATGCAGAGTTGCTCTGGGGGCTGGGAGGAATCTTGTTGGCTTCCTATCCTTTGACAAAATTGTTTTGGTTCCTTAAAGGAGAAAAAGGGAAAAAAGCATTATTGTTGCAGTGTCTGACAGCTAACCTGTGCTTTCCTGGGTGTTAATGCACCTTCTGGGCCGAGGGGCTGGGGGACACTTAATGTATTTGGTAAGGAGCGTTCTGGTGAAGCAGGGATCTTGTAACTTTGCATTACCTTGTTGCTGATCTCTGCATTGGATGTTGCCCTTGTCCAGTCACGGTGTGCAGTTGTGGTTCTGCTGCTTCCCATTTGTGGTTGGCAATCTGAAATGCGCAGCTGCTTTAAGGAAACAGAAAGCAAAAAAGGCCATTGTGCTGTAGGGTTGTTTAAAACTAGATGAGGAAGTATGGGCAGAGGCTAAGCCAGTGTTTTTTAAAGTGGAGGAGTGCAAATCCTCGAGGAACCCGGTGGTCTGATGCTCAGAGGTAATTAGTAGGTAGCCCTATTAATTTTAATGGCAGCTCTGAGCCGTTAAAGCCTGGCTATTGCCACTATATTTTAAATATTATTAAATACTAAATACTGAAGCGCTTTATTGCTCTCATTATAGAAAGAAGTCAGCTTGTTCTTCAGGTGCCTTGGTTCCAGTTGTTATTTCTGGTGCCTGCTGGAAGCTGGGTACGTTCTCTGGGAGGAAGGCTGCTGTTCAGGTAGTTGTATTTGGATGCTGTGTGCAGCTTCAGGATGCCTCCAGCCTGTTCTTGGTGAGGGGCACCTGCTGGTGAAGGCTTACCCCAGTAACCCTCCAAACATGAAGCTGGACCCCAATACCAGCGCCGCAGCCCCCACCCCCCGGTGCTGCAGGTTCAGTTCCCTCCTTGTGCGCTTGAGGTGGCCCTGAGCCCGGCCTCAGCCTGTTTGCAACCAGAAGTGAGGAGAATTTCACCTCTCCTTGGTGCTCTGCTGCATACCAGGGGAGATGTGCTGGAAGCATCAAGTCCATCTGCAGCGATTCCTTTGAGGAGGCCTGGCAGCCCATCAGATCCTAGGCTGCTTGACATCCACAGTGCAGCATGAATTGCCTTTCAAGTGGAAGAGATTAGAGCATTCCCGTGGCTCTTCTGCATTTCCCTCCTAGGTTGCTGTGTGCAGCGCTGGAGCTGGCCCAGGATGGGGAGCTGCCCGGGGGCTGGTCCTTGCTGCCTGCTCTGTGGTGTCCTGCCACATCTCCCTTCTACTTGCACATGCGTTGAGTGTTTCAAAGTTTGCCATTTCTGATGATATGGAAGGACTGGGAGAGAAGGTGATAAAACCGTGCCCCGTTTACCAGGCAATCTTATTCATCCATTGCTGAGGCTTTCTGCTACCTGTACAACAGCTGTGAAAGCAGAAGGTGAGCCGTGCAGTGTGCAGCTCTGGGTTGCTCCTGCCTTTGGCCTCCCTCTACTAGGAAGCAGAGTCCCTGTGTGACACTCTGGTGTTGTCAGGTCTTGTAGCAGAGCGGCACAGCCGTGCTGTTACCTTCCCAGCCTTGGGGTGCCAGCAGCCGATGCAGGAGCACCCCGGCTGGTGTGGGGGGAGGCTTCCTCTGCAGCTGAGCAGATGCCTGCTCGTCTCTGTGAGACACTGCCTTGCTGTTCTATCAAGCCGTGCAGAGGACAGATGTTGGGTGGAAGCACTGGAATATTTAACTAGGATATTTTCCTCCCCTTGCAGCCGCAGTTGCTTGTTGGGCTTATTAATCTTTTACAAGGCTTGCACCTGCTCAGAGGTGTTGGCTTCTTTTCAGGTTTTGGATGAACTTTGTGTGTCTGGTTTGAACAAGTGGTGTAAAGAGCAAATGTGTGCGTGGAGAAACTGAGCGCAAAAGGAGGTGAATTTATCTACTGAAAGCCTCTTGTAATAATGCAAATATTATAATGCTCCTTCTCCTATGGATCCTTGCCCTTTTTTTCTATGTGGAGTGTCTTTAACCTCTAGTCTGTACAAGTAAGATTGCTATCAGTGTATCCTCAAAGGGAGCTTGTCCTTATGTATGGATGGCCTTGTAAAGTGTATCGCTAGATAATGAAGGGCTCATTTGCCCCACTGTCCCTTTCTTCCTTGTCTCGTTATTGGCACATTTGAGTAGATCAGAATATGGTGACATCTTTAGAGGTTATTGGAGGGGGAGGAACTCATCAGTAGTTAACTGCTCATCCCAAGTTAGCAGCTCTTTTGCTTATCAGGAATTTATTTTCAGCTAGAATGTTACTTGTCTGTAATGCTTTATTCTTCTGCATGTGCTTCTGATTGTAGTCACTTGCGTTTCCATTTTCTCTTGTTGTAACATTGGCACTGGCACCATAACTGGTGATGGAACCACTGTGACAGTCCTGAATAACGCGACAGGTTGAAAAAGCAGAGAAACAACGTGCATGCAAAACTTATCCCCCCCTCAAGGAATAGCCTTGCTGGACCATATTTTATACACTGTTACACTTCAGAAAGAGGGAAAAAAAAAAAACATGCATGCAACCTCCTTAATTAATACTTAATAAGGATTAATACTGGTCGAGTAATTAAAAAGCTCTCTGAAGCAGTTTTTTCCTTTGCTGCTGCTGACTTAATAGCTCATAGTTACGCATGGTTGATGTTGTCTGTTGCAGCCTGCTTTTCTTTCAGTGTTGCAATTCTGAGTTTAAATTGCATGTTGCCTTCTAATATCTGGTGGATGTAATCCAGTTTTTGTTTTCTTTAGACTTAGTTCATTTATTAATTCCCTTTTTCTCTGTGTTCGATGAATTGAAGTGAGAAATTGCCAGATACACTCACTGAGCTTCCCCCTCTCCTAGCAGATGAATTATTTGCTCTGCATTTTGAGGAGTAAGAGCAACGCTGGTTTGAAAGTGATTTAGTGCAGCTGGAGTTCATCTGACCACTTGGAGAGCATCTCAGGGCCATCCTGGGAGATGGTGGTGCATAGCAAGTCATGTCTCAGCAGAAGAGGCTCATTTGGTGAGAAGCTCCTATGCTTACAGCCAGTCTGGTTCAGGTCTGGAGTTAATTCATTTATAAGAATTAAGTTTTCTTCTTTGAGTAATCATATTTAAGTGAAATACGAACCTGTTGTTTAGTCTCTGTGCTTTGCTCAATGCTTCTGTTTCGATCTTCCTCATTTAGCAAAAGGAGGTGGCAAAGTCTCAGCGATGTCTTTTCTCAAAATGCTCACTCAGTTGTAATTGAAAATTAATTGTTCAGCTGCCTGTCTTCTGTCTCCATACCTCCCATGTTCTGCCCAGTAACATTCTTCTCCCGTATCCTCTGATCGCTTAAAAAATATCCTAGGCAAGGAGGACGTATTAGCAAAGTCACAACTATATTGGCAGGTGGAAAGAATCCCTTCTCAAGTGTCTCCATACGTGCCAAGTTCACGTGGTGCATGCAGAGAATACAGGAGCGGGCTGCTGGGGCTGCTGCTGATCACCAGCACGGCTGGGCGGGGGGCCTGCAGACCTGGATGAAAAAGCTGATGGATGCTGTTAGGAATTTGTATCGCCTTCTGCTCATCGTCATGATGCTTTAAACATAACTCCTTGCCGCCCTCCTGTTCCTCCTGTGAGCTCTTCCTGCAGACTTCAGCTCGGTTGTCTCCATGCATGTAGGAGCGTGGCAGTCTCACGTTTGAAGGCCCTTCAGATTGAACAAAATGCAGTAAATTTATGAGATTGCTGCATGAATCTCCCCGATAACTGCAGGTTTGTTGTGTCCTGCCTGCCCGATTCCGCATCTCCCCAGTGGCAGTGCTGTGGGACAGCCAGTGAATGTCCCTGGGTGGACACTGGCATTGCCTGAGAGGAAAAAAAAACAACACTGTGTCTTCTGGGGAAAGGTCTGCTGGTGGTGTGGGGGATGAGCAAAAACGCCTGGGTGAGGAAGTGTTGGAATTGGCAGCCTCTGGCCTTATGGTGCATGGGGTTCCCACATTGGCCCAGCACCAATGGGCGTCAGCTGTGCTTTTCCTTTGGTTGTAGATTATTATGTAGGGCATCCAAACCATCTTCCTAAATACAGTGAGATTTAGTACAAGGAGTGCTAAAGGAGTACAAGGAAATTAAAATGGAAGGCATAAGCAAGGCAGGCATTCATAAATGATTGAGCTCAAGTCTATTCACTAAAATGAGCTGCAGCTGCAACAGCGGTGTTTCTTTCTTCAGGTGCAGAGCATTACCCATCATTATTGGTTATGCAGTTCCACATGAACACGTCTTATTGCAGCTGGGTAAGTCGTAGCCTCGTGTCCATCAGCAGTGGTGCCTGGCTGAGGTGATCTGTGCAGTGAGGAGATGCAGGTTTTGGCTTCTGGCCGTGAGCATTGCGTGCCGTTACAGCGCAGCTGCAGTGCTGCTGGTGTTCTCACTTCAGTAAGTTGCTGCTTTTTGAGGGCGATAAAACCACAGGCTGTTGAAATTATATGGTATAATAATGGAGTCAAATCCACATGCTCAAGTGATCCTGGGTGTTTTGGGTGTTTTATTAAATTGATGAGTAGGTAAAAAGTCAGACTTGCTCGTCATGCTGCTAGCTGTGAGAAAACAGAGGCATGCAGACCTTTCCAGTTAGCTGTTTGCAGGAAACATCATCAATATTTTGGATCCTTCTCGCCAAAGCATGAGGAGATGTATGATGTCCTCCTGCATGGCACAGATGTAAGCGGCTCTGGGGTCTCTGCAGTTTGCACCTTCTGACTGCTCAGTTGATGGTGGATTCCAACTGAAGTTTGTTTACTGCAGAAACACTTAGACCAAAGTTGAAACCAACGGATTAGCTTTGTTCTGCGGTCCTTTCAAAAATGTCACATGCCAAATCCTCAGAAACAATTGCCATTGAAAAGCTGAGTGCGTTTTTCCTCCCTGTTCTGAGCGGCGGAATGTGCAAGAGCAGCATTTTTACTATCTGAAAGTTCCAGGAGCAGCAGAGAGGTGCCATCCCGTGATGTCTTTCACACTGCGCTGTCTGCTCCTTGAAGGTGCCACAGGACAGCAAACGGGCAGTGCTGAGGAGGGAAGAAGGGGCCTTGGGAGTGCCTGGTGGGGATGGCATGAGTACCCATGGCAGAACATCCCTGTGGCTCTGCCCCACACCATGGCTGTCGGGTGGTCTTGGGTTGGGAAGGACGTTCTGCTGCACTGTAAGAATTGAGATATTTGGTTCTGTGGGAAAAGAGAAACATGGTTCACAAGGCAGCCAGGGTTTTGCAGAGATAAAAGTATCATCCATTCCTATCACCCTGCTGGTTTTCGCCATTCTCTGCTGCTGTTGTGTGCTGTGAAAGCTCAGTTTCCCTGCCTTGGATTTATTGAGGGAGCACGAGAGGAAAATGAAACGAAGCAATGTATTTGCTTTGTTGTCTTCTTGCTGTCAATTGAGTCTTAGTGGTACCATTAGTCATTTTATGACACGTTTACCTTACCTGAGTTTTGCTCCCCGCTCAGTGTGTTGGGCTGAATTTTTAAACGTGTTTTTGTAGGTTCCCTGAGATTGGAAGGCATGCTTTTCATGAAGTTGGTTCCTTTCTGAGCTTCCAAAGCACACCTCTGCTCAGCCTTCCATCAGCTGGCACTCAGAGCTCCCAGGGCTGAGTGAGCTTCGTCTCTGTTGACACAATTAGTTGGTTCACAGTGTGAGTGAGACAGCGCTGCGTGCAGGTCTGCTGGAATGCAGTTATAGAGCAATAACAAACCATCAGAGCAGTGAGAATGACCAAAGAATCGTGATTTCTGTGGAGAGCTCTGCACTGTGGGAGTGGGCAGCACAGTCCCAGTGCTTCTCTCACTTGCATGAATGTACAAATCCATTGGGACTGTTGCCTTTCTCTCTGCTTCTGCCCTTGATGATGAGTAAAGCTGCAGGGGCTGAAGTGCAGGGTGTGGATGGGGAGCTTCCTTGAGCCACTGCCTGAGCTGCGCTGCCTTGCAAGCCCCAAGCACAGCTGAAATTTGTCATGATCTTCATGGAGCTGGTTAAGAAAAGCTGAGCTTCCTTTCTGTGTGTGGAAGCTCTGGAATCCTTTGAGTGTGCATGCAGCTTGTGATTCCTATTAATAACAACTGGTTTATAAAATGTGGTTACTGGATTTGGCAAGCATATATTGGCAGCAAGGCAACACAATAGTCAGCTGAATGCAAGCAGCAGGCTGCTAATGCACCCCTACAGTATCCTTGTTTGTGCATTCTGAAATTATTATGTTTGGGCTGTACTTGTGTTAAGTGCATCTTGGGTTCAGCCATTAGAAATCTGAAGATCCTGATAGCAAATAAGCGGTCTGCCTTGTAGCTGTATTGGTCAAAACTGAAGTGTTAGAAATATTTTCAGAGAGAGATCTTTGAGCTGAGTGCTGCAATTACAGATCGCAAACTGGTTCTGAAAGCTGACTGCGCCGGGTAGGGGAGGGCTAAATATATCTCTAATCATAATAGTTGGGTTTTGAGCATTTCCTATAGTGATCTTACATCTGTAACTGCAGATGGAGAAATCTTCATGTGAAGCCTTGAGCGTGTCAGAACTAATGGGGAGGCAGTGAAAGGAAGCCCGCTGTTCAATGAATTGTTGCCTTTTGGCCCCATGTGGATCTGCAGCCGGTTTTTCTGTTGTCCCACCACCCCCAGGCTTCTCCAGATCCCACGTTTCTGGTAGGCAGAACTTCCAGTTTGTGTCCCATGGCCCATCTGGGAGCAATACCACATCTCTCTTGGCACAAACCTGCAAACTGTGTCTCCTCAAAGCGCAAGCTCAGGCAAGTCCACAAACCTAGGCTGTCAAGTTCAATCTAAAGAAAGAGGATTTTTATTTAGTTTCGGTTTTTTAACAAGCGAACATCAGAAAGGCAAGCCAGTGGCATCGTACCACATTATTGCTGTGCCGTGTTTAGGGTTGTAAAGCTTTCTGTAAGCCTAACACAGACTGGCGTCTGTTTTGTTTCAGCTTTAGTGTTTGAGAGTTAGCGAAAAATAACTTGCTTTTGAGTCCCAGTCAGATAATATAAGAGGGAAGCTTAGTCCAGCCCGCTCAGCACAGAACTGCTTCCCCTCCTGAACTGTCTGTGCCAATGGCTTGGAGGCTGGTAGGGAGCTTGCAAGTTGGTTTGGAGGACAATTCTTTTGAACGTAGACAGTAATTTCATAATTAGCCCTTAAAATTGCATAGTAGTAAAAGCTCAGGAAACATGAAAGATCGCAACCATGAAAGCATCTGGTTTATATTTGAGCTACTCTCGTCCTGATCCCTTCAGCTGTCCTCAAAAAAGGAAGGGAAAGAGTTGGTGTGCTTTGAGTTAGCGTAGGACTGCTTGGAGGAGAAAGGGGAAGATGATTAAAGGCAGCTACTGAGCTGGCCAGAGGCGTGAGCCATGGCGATGCTCTGGTAGAGGGTGGGTTATTTTTGCATGGTCAGAAGCATGTTTGCATTTAACTGGCTGAGCTTCCTTATCTTCTCTGCTTACTGAGTCCAGATAAGATCACACTCAGAACCCGGTGACGTGAGCGATGCCTGTGCAGAGCACAGAGCCCTGTGTCCTGTGGCATGAGCTCTGAGTTCAGGTAGTGAACATGTGATAGCTCAAAACTCGCAATTAAAAAAAGAGAAGTTGGAAGGTTTGCTGAAAAGGGTTCAAAACTGTTTCCACTGTTGTTCTCTGCTTAATTTTTTTCTTTTTTTCCTTCCTTTTGATGAAAGTGTGTTGTTCAAAATGAGACAGAGAAGGACAATGCTGGCATAAATTATTGCATCGAATTGTTACCATTTAATGTTGACCTCTCTTGTTGTCCTCACTTAAAAGCTGATAGCTGCTTCAGGTCGGTGCCTTATTTTTGGCATTCCCTTGGCCTGCACTGCACGTAAGCAGCCAGTTTAGTCACATACGGAAGTTCTTCTTTTCAGACACAGGTTTTCTAAACCAGCTTAGCTCCTAATTATAAGGCTGCTTAAGCTCCAACCATTTGAAGTACATTTAGAGTTGGTCCACAGGAGACTGCAGCTATTTACTGTGTTATTTTAAAATCACACCTTTCCATGTCAGCAGCTGGAACTTCACAGCTTATAATTATCCCTGGTGAGGCCCTCTGTGTCCTGCCTGGGTTGCAGCCTGCAGCTCTCCGGGCAGAGCAGCAGGCTCTTTGCTTCTGTCCATTCTGGTACTTCAGAAAAGGCCTCTTGTCACACAGGCACCTCTTCATTTCCAGCATCCCTGCTGGTAATTGAATAGAATGAGGAGTCACGGATCAACAAAATGCAGGAGAATGAATTTAGCAGTCTTTAACTTTGCACTGTAGAAAGGGAGGATGTGACTGAATTGCTTTCCTTCAATAGCAGGGGTATTTCTAAAATAGTGATGAAAAACATTTGCATTAATGTTCAGTCTGAACAGGGCTTGGGATGCTTGTTGTCTGCCTCGTAGGCTTGTTTTTAAATGTCAGTTTGCTTTTTTATAAAATTAAGAGCAAACGATGACTACCATCACAGCTTTACCCAACAGCTTTACTGTTGTAGAATATTTCTACAGCCTTCATTTGAGAAATAAATAAATAAAATAAACTAGCTGGGAAACAGCCCTTTTGGGGAATTCATTAGCGGAAGGCTCATGGGATCATACAGCGTGTTGTCTTCCAAATTGAAATTTTCCCATCAAATCCATGTGGATCTCTTTTGTTTTTTTAATTCTCTTTTTTTTTTCTTTTTTTTTTTTTTCCTTCTGGGCACGTCTGTGTGAGACTGAAGCCCAGATGTGCCCAACTCCGAAGGGAAGGACAGGGTTGCTTCCTTCCTTCTGTCCTTCAAGGACAGATATTACTTGCAGAGATCTAGGGCCATCAAGTCCTGTTCTGGAGTACCAAATGGAGTAGGCAGGCTCTGGCACCGAAAAGCAAAATGCAGGCTAGCAATTTTCCTCGGGTCTGTAATTGCACCCACATGGTGGTTATTAATGGGAGAGATGCAAGCGCTGAAAGCGAGGAGTGGAAGCTGAACCTCCGGCATGCAGATCCTGCTGGGGCCCACGGTGCTGTGAGGGAGGCGTCTGGAGCCCAGCAGAAGCTGACCTGCTGGGGCTGCTTTTTGGCTTTGACTCAGGCTCAGGTAACCTGCAGAATGCACATCAGCGCTCGGCTGGGTTTTGCCTTTTTGCCACCACGCAGGTCCCTGTGCGGGGCTGCAGCCGTGGCAGCGGGAGCGTGATGGGGGTAAGGCAGGGTGCCGAGCCTTCTCTGCATTTCGCACCTTGTCCACAGAGCTGTGATCATAAGCCTTAAAATCGATGATCTTGTCATCGTGATACTTCCCTGCCTCTTGTCACCTTTATGACTGTTCTGCTTATGGTAGTATTTTAAAGCTCTGAAACATAACACTTGTGTATTTTCAAGTGATACTTAAACTGTAACTGTAGAAACATGCCTTTTTATGTGGCAGTGGAGCGATACTTGGCCAGTGTCATCCCCGGCCTTAATTTTAATTCTGGCAGGATTGCTGCATTGCACAGGGAAGGAAGCCACGCACTTTGCGTGGAGCTCTGGGACCCGGCAGACTCTGCCCTGTGCTACCTGCAGGCTGCTCTGTGCTGCTGGGCTGTTATCTCCTGCGGGAGGGAGCTGAGGGCTGCCCTGGCACTGCTAACCTCAGGTCCACCAGCCCTTAAAGCTGCTTTCGTGGAAGCAAGTGTGTAACACGCGTAGCTCTTCTTTTGCCAGGTGGCTCAGACTGTCATGGTGGTTTAGAAATGAGATGTATTAACAATTAATGTTCATTACATTGCCATTATTATTAGACTATTTATTCACAGCCGCATTGATCCTCCTTCCTTCAGCCCCAGCTGAAGTGTGAGGGGCCGAGTAAAGCCTGTGGTTTGGTGAGGAGAGGTGAGCAGGGATAGAGGGAACTTCCTCTATGTGGAGCAACCTGCAGAGAGCCTGGCTTCTGGGGAAAGGGCATGGAAAGGAATGAGAGAAGAAATAACACGTGGGGCCAAGAATGCCGTTTTGTCTAAGCCAACTTTTGTAGCGTAAAAAACAAACAAAAACACCACATCTGGATGAACAAGGGGAGAGGATGGTGATGGTAAAGGGAGAAAATGGAGGGCAGAAGTAAGAATTCAGCTGCACAGATACAGCAGTCTGGCTGCCTAGGGCAGGCTGGAAACGCTGTGCCTCCTGCCCTGGCAAGGCAGAGCCTTCAGGCATAGCCATAGCAACTAAATGGCTCTGGTTAAGGTTGCTGCCTGCTTGGGCTTCTTTGTGCATCCCAGCCTCCTGCTGGCTGTTGGGGTCCCAGCTTGCGTGTGTGGCAAGGGAGGCAGGTTCTGAAACAGCTTGCAAATGGACACTGTATCACAGTTTAAAGGGTCCGTGAATGGAAGAAATTCTTGCTTGACCTGCTGGTATCACAGGGAACTTCCTTCAGGGTGGATTTTTGCAGCACATATTTCCAACCCATATTCCCAACAGTTATCAGAGCCAAGTTATGATGTTTTCTGGGTTTTTGTTCCCAGGGCCAACCCACCCTCAACTTTCATTAGCAAATAAAAGCACCACATGACCCACACTCTTGGCTAGCACTACCCCAGCCATATTGTAAGCATTTGAAGTAATCATATAGCTTTCATAGCTTTCCCAAGCAAGCTCAGTAATTTTATGTTTGGGGAGTTTGAGCCAATTGGTCCCACTTCAAGAGAAACACTGCATGTTCACCCACTTTACCTTTAAGCAAAAGAGAGAGGATTCATATGGCTCGTGTTTTCTGGTCTCTCTTACAGTGCTATACCACTGCCCTCCTGAAATTTCTTCTACTGTTGAAGAGTGGCATTGAACATTTTTCTTCTTGAGTTCCCTTAATAAAGTGAAATCACTGAGGTGCGTGTCTGGGTGAGGTGAATTTAATCATACCTGAAGATGGGCTTGTGGTGTTTGGAGTCAGCTTTGACAGATTCTTTTAAAGTATTCAAAATACAACAATCTGAAAACCGGTGCATGGAAACTTATCTGCAATCACACAGCCTGCATATCCTCAGGAAGGAGTAGGTGCTCCTAGCTGCCTTTTCATCCATCCTGTTGTTGGGTTTAGGGAGAGGCTGAAGGGGATCTCAGAGCTGCTGGGAGAGACTTCACCAGTTTGAAAAGGAAAGAGGGAAGTGAATGGGCTTGAAGCAATCTCTAGGGACAGTGGTGAATTAACATCTGGTAAAAATTAAGAATTACTTACTGCACTAATTAAAAAAAAAAAAAAAAAAAAAAAAGTTAAGATGGCCAGCAGCCAGGAGATGTAAAGTGGTGAAGAGTGGATTGCATTTTGCAAGCTGTATGGAGGTCTCTCTCCAGCTTTCTCTGCTCAGTGGGAGATACAAACCTGTATGTCGTGCAAACGGCTCCAAGTTACCGACTGCCATGCCTTGTGCTTTCCCCTTCCCTGTTTTACAGCTCTTCTCTTAATTGTTAGCCATCTGCTTTTGGAGGTCTTAACCAGCACTATAAAGTGACCGGTGACCGTGGCAGATGTGTTCATAAACATGCATTTAATTTAGGGTGCCTTTTAGGAAGATGCCTGTCACAGGAAAAAATTTCAGAACGTTAGGTCTCTGATTGTAAAAAGGCCAAAGATAACTTTAAAATATGATGCAAGTAGCCATCTGGTGTTAGAATACCTTTTGTAAAAGCACTGCACCCCCAGCTGATGTCTATTTAGTTCTGGCTTTCATTTTGTGTCTATGAACTTTCTGGTGTTTTCTTTTATATCTTGGCCAAATTTGTTTCAAATTGTGAGGAATCTGTCTCTATTTTACTGGATTAAGGTAACTATTCTGTTTACAGTGCAGCCAAGGTAATTGTTAAGGAACCAGGAGGTCTGGGTTTCTAAGGAACTTCAAAGTTTCCTCAAAAACTTTGGTAAATTGTCAGTATTCCCTATGAAAACAAATTAGACAAATCTTCTGTTCGCTGCTGTCAAGTGTCAACACTGGCTTGATTAATGCAAAGTAATGTTGTCTGGCTGATTGTCTGTAGCTGTCCATAAACTCTCCAGCTGGAATGTGGGGTTGTACGTTAATGAGCTCGGGGGCATTTTACCCTCCTGACTACGGTACAGCTCCGGATTTTGACCACTATTCACAATTTGGAAAGTGACAGCTGAACAATTTTATGTCTTTGCAAGGGAGAGCACTCTGTTCTTGCAAGCACTTTCTGGCAAGGGTTGCTCTTTGCGTGGTTGCTCTAGAGATGGCGTGTTGTGCTTCAGCCTGGGGCTGGTAAGCACCAGCATCCTGCTCTGACAGCCTCCTTGCTGGTCCTGGCTTCATGTGGGCAATTGCATGCATGCAGAACAAGCGAGGTTCATTTGCAGTAGTTCATTACGGACATGTCTAAGCTGACTTCTGCAAACCTACTTAGGTAATTATTTGAAATAGAATTGAGTACCCCCAAGCGTGCTTGCCAAACCCAGGAAAAAGTGTTTTCTCCAAAAAAAGCATCTTTCAGGTGCTCTGTGTGTCAATTTCTATTTATTTCTAGTCTCTCTCTGATCTTTGACCAATTTAAATAAATTGACTTTTTTGGGTTTTTGAGAAAGAGAAAGAGGAGTAAAGATGTGACTAAAATGTCATGAAAACCACTGGGTTGACTCTAGGGATCTCTGCACCGTGTTGTCTTGCCTTTTATCTAAAACTCTCTTTTGATGTGCTTTGATCTTGGAGGATTTTTAAAAAATGCTTTTTTTTTTTTTTTAATGTGCAAATGGCCACTAAAAAGTTTACAGATTCACAGCATGTGTGTACATGGGGCTCTCTCAAGACTGCTTTTGATATGTGACTGTATCCACAAAAAAATCCCTGAGCCCTTAAGCAAGCTTACTTCTTATGATCGTATCTGGGTCTTACATAGTGCCTTTTGTCTCTGTGTCTTGAGGCTTGTTGAGGAGCTGGTTTCATCTTCCTCGTTTAGCTGATAAGGGTAGGGAATGGGAACTGGAAAGTAGTTGTTACTGTGTAGGAGTGGGGAGAGAAAAGGAATAATCCTTTTCCAGAAGGCCTGGGGAATGGATGCACAAATAGCAATTGCACTGCCTGAAAACCCAGTCTTGTACTCTCTAATACTGCCTAAGGTTTTTTCTGCTGGGTATGCAAACCTACAGCTGAAGAGATATGTGATGTCTGATGCTTGGTTTGCATAAACATTTATTTTTATTTTGTAAAGGTTTTTAGTTTGTCATGAAGATGTGTTTGCTGTACCTTAAAATCCAATTTTCCCTTGTGTGTTTTCAGCCTCTGGAGAACTTTTGATACCTCAAAACCAAAGCGTGATCTTTCTGCTTGGCTCTGGCAGGCACTGCAGACTGTAAACAAACAAGTCTGTGGAGCATTTCTATTTATTTTACTGTTGTTTATTTGGGGTCTGATGGAAAAAGAGTATGGTGCAAAACTGAGGTGAATGTGGTGCATGTGGTGCTGGAGGGGAAGTTGATGGGTATTACCTTCTTCTGGTTGCACATTTGGCCTCTGCTTCCTAGTAGTTGGACATTCTCTTGTGCTTAAACTAATTTGTTGTAAAATATGGCTGGCTGACGTCAATATTCTAAGGAATCTTAACTGGAAATGGTCATGCAAATTACTTGGCACCTTTCAGTGACCACCAAAGCTATTAGTTTCCTTGGATAATATTGAGAGGAGCGTTAATTAAATCTACAGGAATGGACAGAGAAGAGAATGGTAGATAGGCAGCTGTTTGGAGAAGGAAAAAAAATTCGGTTGACAGTATTCCCTATGAAAACAAATCAGTCAAATCTTGTGTTCGAGGGGAAGAAGGAGATCCTTTAAATATTTGGTGGTATCCAGTTGTCAGACTCCCTTCCCTGCCCCCCCCAGATACCTTTCTGGCAGTTTCTCGAGGAGAGGCAGAGATGAAGCAAGCACTAAGCTTGGTGACCCTTCTCTGCTAATGCCTTCTCCCTGCCCCCTCCTGAGAGCTGGCACAGCTTTCCTGCACCAGCAGGCGCGTCTATCCTGCCATCTGTACTGCATGCATAGAGACAAAGGTGCCAAATTTCAGCCAGGGTCTGAGAGACTTGTTCTCTTTGGGGTGGGAGACAGAGCAGAGATGCAACTCCTTCCCACCTTCCCACTCACCTTCTAGCTTGCCTTTCCATGCATAATGCTGCTTGCTCTCAGAAGAGTGTCTGGGGCCTGGGGGAGAGGACAGGAGGGAACCTGGATCCATCGCATGGTTACCATGTGCATCCCATAGTTAATTCGTTAAGTCAGAGCTGGGAGCACCAGAAGTGGAAGGCAGAGAAGACTTGTGAAGCAGTGAGGAGAGGTGCAGTCCTGGAGGATTCTTCTTTTGCTCCTCTTCACCCACTGGCGGTTGGCTCTGCTTTTCCCCACTGTACTGTTCAGAGCTGCTATAAATTGCAATCAGATTTGATCTTGCCAAATGCAAGTTAAAATGTCAGAATGATTCCCAATTCCTTTTTTTATAACTATGGATTTCTAAGGTACTTTTTTTACTCAATGTTTTCTCCTCTTTCTCCTTCTGCTGTGATTAATAGTGACCTTGTGCTCCTGCACATGGAAAAAAATGCAAGCATTATGTTCATAATGTGTAAGATCACACAATTACTTTTTGCTGGCACATTCTTACAAGCTCCTGTTCTGCATATTGGAATATTTTCATGCTGGCTTCCAGAATTCATGCACAAGGGCAAGCTAGGTTTTTGTGTTGGACAGGAATCAAAGGATCTGGAAATGCAGCCAGCGACTGTAGAATAAAAGCAATTATCACATGCAATGGTATGTAAATGTGTTTATTAAGGATGTGTATGTCACTTGTTACTGTGTATCGTAGAGTCGCAGTATCTTTGATTCTGACAATAGCCTTGTGAAATGTAATAGCAATATTTTTCCCAATTTGCAGAGCTTCTTCTTAAATAACTTCCCCCTCAAATTAATTCTCTTGGCCTCTCTTCAGACATGCTGTTATTTTCTTTTCTTACCAGCCATCTAGTGATGTGGTTGACCTTGGTTTTCATATCCTGCAGGCCAGATCAAACTACTTCCTGAAAAATATTTGACCAAGGGGAAATGCGAGGTAGGGCAGAGATTTCTGATGTGTTCTGCTTTCTGCACCCAAGCTAGATCGGAGGAGCTTGTGGAGCAGCCTGAGAGGCAGCTGCAGCACTGGGGGTGATCAGGAAATCCTTTGAAAGTCGTTCAGTGCCTGCTGGATATGTCAAAAACAAACACCTGTGCTGTGTCCCCCTCTGCCACAAAAACAAACCAACCCAACCAACCAAGTGGTGCCTCTGTAGAGAGGAGGGAGGCTTACTCCCTTGTTTTGAAACAAAATGAAACTGATGGCTGCTATGAGGCACAGAAGTGCTGGGTTGTGTTTGTGTGCTCCATAGGAGCATTTCCTAAAGATCAGTTTGCTTTTGTTGTTGTCTTTACCTTGAAATGCATCTGCACAACAGCTGTTCTTCTAAAAACGCATACCTGTCATTAAGTATGCATAATTAAATTTAAGTTGAAAATGGGTTTGATTCCTTATGATGGCTGCACAAGCAGGTTTTGTTTTCTGTGGGGAAACATTTTTAAGGATGTGCTTACAGCAAATGATGCAGTCCTTTAAAAAAAAAAAAAAAAAGAAAGAAAAAAGAAAAACAGCAAAGCTTTCGGCCTTGAAAAGAGGGTGAAGATATCTGAAAACACGTTCCTCTAGATAACGTGATTTGTTCCTGTCAGTCTGATCCAGCCAAGCATCCCATCCAGGTGTTAGTTGAGCTAGGAACTTTACGGAATTTAAATGGAGTATCTGGCTCGTGTTTGCTGCCAGAGCCTATGCAGGTCATCTGAATGTGAATGTAGTGTGGCTTCTGTCGGATCCATCTTCTTTCCTGAAGGTTGGAGAGAGGAGAGCAGCAAGCGTGAGCCAGGGTTGCTTTGGGAGAAAGGAGAAAGTAAATAAAAGCATGGACTGCAGCTCAGGATATAAAAATCCCTTCCTTCCTGCATGCAGCAGCCAGGGACCGTGCGGTGACCAGGTTTCACCCACTGGTGGCTTTCCCAGCAGCTGTCATAATGTTATTCTTTTCAGCAGCCCTTTTTGTTTTTGTTAAGAAATTATTTCAAACATCTCAGCCCCGATCCTGTGAGGAGGAATTAAAAGCTTTGGCAGCTGGGCTTCATCCACCTCTCCGCCCTCCCGATAAAACGCTCCCCATGGAACTGAGGCCTCCATTGCTGTGCCCGCTGCCATGAGGGGTGGGGGGCAGGCAGGGCTGGGTGCCATCAGCGTGGAAACGGCAGTGTCCTGTGGTGAGGTGGCTGTATGGATGTCCCCAGCAGGTGAGGGAGGCCTTATTGAGAATGAAGGCTGCTGTCGCTGCAGGATGTGCTGCAGGTTGTGGGGGAGCCCGGGGCTGGGCGCCATGTTGTTGGGGCTGGGCGCCATGTTGTGGGGGCTGGGCGCCATGTTGTGGGGGCTGGGCGCCATGT
>NW_024884867.1:10626772-10886657 GCF_019232065.1 Centrocercus urophasianus
CATGTTGTGGGGGCTGGGCGCCATGTTGTGGGGGCTGGGCGCCATGTCCCCTCAGCCACGTGTTGCAATGAGGAAAGGGTTAGTAAGGTGCTAAAGGGTGGAATGCTGCACTGCACGTTTGTGTGGGGAGGGCAGTGGTGTAACGTGCTGCTGAGCCCTTCAAACTGAGCCTAGCCTGGAGCCTGCCCTCACCAGCACCCAGCTGAGACTTGTTGCCCCTCAGCCTGAGGAAGCTTGTCAGGGACGAGGCCTGGGACCCATCCTGCCCTCCGCTCCCCCCCGCAGCAGTGCTGTGCCCTTAGGCTGCCTGCCGGGCCCTGTGTGGGTCTCCATCCCTGGCTTGCCTGGGCCTGGTGCCGCAGTGTGGCCTAAGAGCTTCACACAGGAACGAAATGCAACGTTTGTGAGGAAAAGCAATCAGCATTGTATTTCAAAATGCAACTTGGAGCATGGATGTGTCTACAGCAGTGGAGGAGGGCCGTGCTGAGAGATGGAAAATGGCGGGTGAAGCCTGAGTGGGAGACAGGCTGGAGACCCAGCTGGGCGGGACGCAGCCTGGCTTCTGGAAATACTGCGATAGAACTGCCAAAAATGCGGAGCAGCTTCAGTGCCTGTTAGAGAATAGCAGCAGAGCAGTTTGCCTTGGAGTTTGTGGTGTGGCATGCTGTGCTTTTGCAGGTAAGTCAGATGCTCTGCAAAATGAAGTGGGTTTCAAGCCATGGCTGTTGGCTGTTGGCTGTTGGCTGCGTGCTGCCAGCTGCAGACCAAAGGCATTAAGGAACTGTCATTGAAACAAAAGTACAGTAAGGAGTGAAGTCAGCCAGTAGAAAGTGGGAGGGAAGAGATGTGTTGTTTGTGTTGGAAAGGCACTGATTTTGTAGCACGAACCAGAAATGGATGCACTTTGGGATCCACACTTCTCTGGGGACCTGTGGTTCTCCTCCTCCACTCATTTTTCTTTCTTTTTATTTTTTGTCCCCCTCCATCGCCTTCTCTGGTAATTTAACATGAAAGGGTTGTGGTCTGATGTGGTCGTGACTGATTTGTGTACCCTGCCTTACCTTTCCTTTGTCAGCAAGGCAATGCAGTCATCCATTTTTGGGTCTGTTTGCTCAGGGTCTCTGCTTGATTCTGTTCCACCAGCATGTGATTCATACTGTCAAAAACCATCCTCTGTGCTTTTGCCTGAAGTCAGGCTGTGATTTTCTCATTTTCAGAGTGATTTGCCTCTTTCCTGATATAATTTAGACAGGGAAATGTAATCAATCAATCAGCATGGTAATTGCCTGTTTAGCATTGACGACAGCTGAGAGATTGCTTTGCATTTAACAAGTCCTCTTCTGGTGGAGGCAGAGATCAGAGGTCAGCACCTTCTGACTCCAGGGATACACTCCCTGGGGGAAATGTGGCTCTCCTTTTGGCCAGAGGCAGCTGTGTGGTTTCACTTGTACTGCCTGCTGTAGTGGTGTGTTATCTTTGAGAAGAATGGCGGTCTTTGGTCTTTGTGGGACCAGAGCTGGCTGCTGGGTAACCCATTGCAGTAGGAAATATTTCCAGGAAAAATCCTAGTGGGTTCATGGTCAGATGATCTCTCCGGTTACTCAGAGATTTAAAGGTGCTATTTGCTCATCTTTGGCGAGATAGCACAGGGGATGTCATCCAGAACTTCAGCTGACAGGGAACAAGCTCTGCAAAACCTCTGGAGAATCTCGCTCTGAAGAGGAGATGTGGTGTGCTGAAACAAATGGAAAGAACAGCTTGCTTGTAGGTCACCTGGAAGTCAAGTAGTAGCATCAGTTGGTATTGGGCTGTGGAGATTAAACTTGTTGGGTTACAATTATGCTTCTTAATAATATTTTAAAAGCTACTGACTTTGCTGTGTCAGGTAGCAAGACTCTGGAAGGCTTTGCTCAGCCTTCTTTTCTTGTCTGTCTGCATAACATCTGGCTGTCTGGCAGAAGCTTACAATGCTGTCCCAAAGACCTATTTCAAAAAGTGATAATTCAGATAAATGACAGTTCCTGCAGGGAAGCCGTTTCGAATCATTGGCCAGTGAACCATGCTTCTATAAAACCACTACTTCTGCTAGTTGCAATGTTAGAAACACGTTAAAAATGCGCGGCTTTGTCCCTTCTCCCTCCCCACCCTTTTCCCTTTGGCAGCTGCTTCGCAGTGATCCCAGGCAGCTAACTTATGCTGCCATTGTCAGCAGGAGCTGGTTGGTTGTGCTCAGCAACCACCAAAACATCATCTGTTTTTTCAACACTATGATTTCAGTAGTGTTCCGAACAACAAAATAATGGAAAGCTCAGTAAGTGATACTAAAGTGTAAAATCTCAGAGCACAGAGAAGCAAGCAAGTTTTAGGACAGAAAGCATCGGTGGACGTGAGTACACCAGCAATCTGAGCTTGAGTCCAGATGCCTGCAGTTGAGTGTGTCCAATTAAACCAGGGCCACGTCTCATGGGTGAGCAGCTCTCAGCAATACCGGTATGAGCGGTTTTGTGTTTCTCATTCCCACACACGTGATCTGCTGCACCAGTGTAAGGTTTCTAAGATGGCTGAGCTGTGCCATGCTGGTGGAAGTGTCTGGTTCCCCTTCCCTCGCCAGTTCAGGCAACTGGCTAATCCTTCGGAGGCAGCAGGCTGTTCTGTGAAACCCTCTTTCTGCTGTGCCAGCGCAATATCCTTTTTTTTTTTTTTTTGGCATAAAATGAGGTTGTCGATTCCTTCTGCCATCCTTCATTTCCTGGTCTGAATAGATGTTGAAATAGTTGTGCTGCCACAACTTGCAGCATGATCGTGCAATGGCATGAGGTGGGCAGTGGAGGAGAAGGGAGAGAGCATGCCAGGAAGTGCTGTAAGCCGTTGGGACTGCCAAACATGCCACATCACCAAAACACAGCTTAAGTGCAACTGAAAGATCTGGTAAGCATCCAGCAGGAGAAATATGCCCATCATTAATTAAATAAAGAAACAAATGGTGAAAGTTTAGATGTCCAGTCAGAGGGTGTCTGTAGCTTGCTGCAGAATTGCCCCCAAGAACAGAATATTTTTCTGCTTCATGTTCAGATTTCCAGTGTAAGTTTAATACTTGGCTTCTGAAATGTCTTTAAAGGCAGGCTCTTTTGACTGTTAAATGCCTAAAAAAAATTAAATAAATAAAATTGTAAAAAAAAAAAAAAAAAATACACTTAAAACAGATCAGTGGTTCTGTTTGAATCTTTAACCATTGCATCTCAGTGGATAGCAGTTGATGACCATTTTATTGCGTCTTTGCATATTGTTACAGTCGTCATACAGATTTTTAGCCAGGGTGTGTATGTGTCATTAACTACTGGACAGAAACTGAGGCAAGTCATGGCTATGGAAATGAAGTTAAGATGCTGCATTTCATTCACCCAAGAAGAACAGGATAGACCCTGTCAGAGTCCTTCTTGAAGAGCCATTAGAGCCTGGGCTGTGTAAGCAATGAGTCACCAGGCTTCCTTCCTTCCTTGCTGTGTCCCTGTGTCATGCAGCTGGGCGCTCCTCACCCCTGCAGACCCTGCATGTCGTCCTCCTAGAGCAAGCAGGGGGAGGGCAGTTGCTCTTGAGTTTTGCTACATTGGTTCCTCGATGTTACAGTGTAAGTTGTTTGGTTTCTGAGCTTTGGAAAACTGGGCAGTTCCCCACCTCACCTTTATCTGCACAGGTTTCGCTGCTGTGATGCAATTGACACCATTCTACTTGGCAGTATGAAGGCACGTGTTGCCAGAAGGCTGGCAGGTATTTTTAGCGTAGCCTGCTGGGCAGTAAAAAAGGAAAGTACCCCTTTTCCCCACTGAAAGGATCAAGGGCTGCAGGCCACGTGTTGTTGGATGGTGCTCAGCTGTTGTTTTTTATGGTCCTGTTGGGTAACTGGTTGCCTTCACCTATTGTTTATAAAGAAATGCCTCATGCGTGGGTGCTCCGGTTGCCGCAGCTGTCTTAGCTTTTGCCTTTCCCTGTCTGTCTCCGTACTTTTTTCCTCTCATTGTCTCAAATTAGCGCCACAATTAAAGTGTGAAGCCTGCTGGCAGCTAACTGGTAATTACTGTACAATGAAAGAGGAACATCTGTCAAAGCCAGGACAAGATAACAGCTGTAATTGATTGCCACATCATGGAGCTTGACCACCAGCAGATGGCTGGGGCCGGCTTTTAAGAACCGATCGCAGCAGCGGTCCCTGGGATTTGGTGCGACTCTTCTGAGGTGACTGCAGGTTACACCTGTTCGGAGGCAGCCCTGCAAGGCTCCATCGTTTTGCTTCCTTTATTTGATTTTGTTTATATACTTCATATCTGTGCTCACCTCTGAAGTGGTACCAGGGCGCAGCAGTGCTGCTGTTCTCACCAGGCAGGGAGGAGCAGGGCAGAGCTGGGGCTGCCAAGGAGGACCTGCAGGTTGCTGACGGCTGCTGCTCCGTCGCACGGCGAGGCCTCTGCTCACTGAAGTGCTTGAGAAGAAGCACAGAAGCGAGTTAAAATTTGCTGCTGGACAGAGGGGTTCCTTCACAGACGAACTTAAAGAACGTGCAGTGGGGGGAACCTCTGGCTGCAGAACATGGGGCTCCCGTGTCAGAACTACATCAGAAGTACTTACACTGTGATCGCTTCCCCTGCTCTGAAATCCACAGCTCCTGCTCTCAGCTCCTGTATTGTGTCTCACTGGCAGAGCTGACAGGAAAAGGTCTGCATTTATTACAGCACTGCAATTCATAAAACCTGCAGACTAAGATGAACTGAGGAACTGTCATTGTTTCCACTACAGCGTCGGTGCTCTATTTTACTGCATTGTTAGAGCATGTTTGTGGCACATTCTCTCCTGCACTGGAATTGTTGCTGAAGAGAGAGAGAATGAATAATCTGGAGTGAAGGTTGTAACTTTTATTACACATAATGGTACTTGCTTTGTGGTAGCACTGAGATAAGGGCTGAGGAATCAGATCTGCCCTTGTTCTGCAGTTTTCCTTTTCTGGTCACATACATAGAGAAAGTGCACGGAATTTTTTTCTATCCTTCATCTCCAGGGAGAGAGAGAGAGAGAGAGAGAGAGAGAAACAGGGAGTGTGTGTGTTGTGTGGTGAGGTGTGTGTGTGGTGCTGGGGGCGAATCTTATGTTGTTCTCCATGAGAAAGCAGAATGTCTCCATGTGAATGGATTGCACAGAGGCTAGCTGGGAGTCCCGAACTGCAGAGAGCCTGAATAGCTGTTGCCATTCGGCTCTGCCGGTGTTCAGTCATAGGGTTAATTGTTAAACAATTAGTGCTGCATTTCAAAGGCAATAAGACAAATGAGCTCAGGTATGCGAGCAGTTTCACCTTGCATGCCGCCCTCCTCCCACCCTTGCAGTGACTCAGTTGGACAGATCTTCCTGCATTATTGTGTAAAACAGCAGCTTGTTTTAAACGGCACAATCTGTCATTAATTCAGCTAATAAATCACTGCATAAGAACAAGAGTCTTGCAAGATTAACATCTACAATCAATTGGGAATTACAACATTGGCTTTCATAGGCAAAGCTGATCGTTAAAGTCATGGAAAATTTATTACCTTACAAATCTACTTATAAAAAGTGTTGACTTGAAGCCTTTATAGATTGCATTTGTTATTATCAGATATTCAGGTTTTTTGATGAGAGGTTAAATACCTACAGTGCTCCTGCTCTGCTCTGTCATTGAATTTCAAAACACGATGAGCATTTTTCTAGGGCAGACGGAATTTTTTGAGGAGTGATCCCATGGAACTATGCAGATCTTGTGCATCAGGATCCTCTCAGCATGGTAACGCTTGCATTAAATGCCAGGTGAGGCCCAATGCTGCCATCAGTAAATGAGGAAAAGACAAGGTCGTATAGGCAGGGTACGGCACCAGCTGGGGCTACCTGAATCCCAGCTTGAGAGATCAGTTCCTGTTCCTTCACCCCTGTGCCTTGTTGGTGGCACCTTGGGGTTAGCGTCCTCTGCATCTACATGCATTCCAGAGCAGTGGGACTGCGGCAGCCAGCGCTCTTGACATGGAGAGCCCTGCGTGAGCAGCAGGTCAGCCAGTGAGCAGTCTGAATAAGCAGCCCTTGTCTTCGTGTGCCTCTCTGATCCGCTGAACAAAACCAGCATACGAAAGGCAGGAAGGCAAAGTGAAGGCCTCTTAAATGTCACTGTAATGTCAGCAGCACTGGGAGCAGAGCAGCCTCCGAAGAGCAGAAAGCTTTGTAATATTTATAGAAACAGAATTTGTTAAAAATACATTTGCCTGTTACTGTTCAACCTCTTGGAGTCCTCACTCCTTTCAGTTCTGGGAGTGGGTGCTGTGCTGAGAGTGTCAGCATGTGTTTCAGGCTGGGTTTGAGTTGCTGCAGTCATTCTGGGATCCTAGAAAATGCTAGAAATCCTGGTGTATGCCAGGAACTGATGCCGTCCTTGTACTGAAAAAGCATAAAGCCTTTTGAAATCAGCCTATTCTACCTCTCCCCTTGTAAACATAGTTCAGAATCAGGGTGTGTGCTGTGCAGAGCAGCTAGTGGCTCGCCTCCTTTTGCAGAACTAGTCAGTGGCAGCAGGGGGGATACTTGGCACCCAGGCCTCTGTCCTGGAAAACCCCACTTCCCTTTCTCCATGCCTTGGACTCCAGTACTGACAACAGAACAATGCTGGCCTGTCTTCTTGTTTGCGCAGAGCCTGCTGTGTCGAGCTGCTCCAGCATCGTGGTGTGTCTTGTCACCACGATCACAGGCACGTAACACTTTTACAGCATAACAAAACAGACCTGGAAAACAACCAGGAAATCCAGAAAGAGAATGCTGTGAAATGATCTGAGATAAACCTGTCTCTTGTCCCATGTTGTGCAGGAATCCCAGCAATTGCTGTGCTGTTCCACGTTGCCTGTCCCATAGCTGCGGTGGCTGGCGGCAGACAGGCAGCGTCCCGTCCCAGATGGGCCGGCAGTGTTCCCTGGCACAGCCCGAGGCTGTTCCCACAGGCGGGAGGTGCGGCTGTGTGCTGCAGGGAGCAGCGCTGCCTCTTGAGAGCATCCGAGCGGATGGGGCTGCCCGGCTCCCCCAGACCTGAAGTCGCAGGCTTCCAACAAACGTTATTTCCTGTAGCAGGGAAGAGTTGCTCTTTATGCTGTGTATACACCTAGAATCCTTCTACGGCCCTACAGTTGTTTTTTTTTTCCCCTTGCGTTTGATTGCTTGCCCTGTTCCAAAGGCGCAGTGCCCCTCCAGCTTAACGGGGTGCTTAATGGGGGTCAGTCTGCACCGCATCCAGGACGGCTAAAAGACAAATTGTTGCCTAACAAACTCTGTGGCTGCTGCTCCTTCCTTTCTGCTCTCCCCTCCCTTCCATTCCCCAGGAGTTTGGAAGACGCACTGGTTTCTGATGTGCAGCTGGGTGCTCTGGAGCCCTGGCCTTGCTGCTCTGATTTACCTGAGCTTGATTTCAGCGAGGTGGAAAAAAAGTCAACTCCAATCCCACCAAGTATGTTGTTTGAGTTGAGCAGGCAGCAGCTGTGTTTTAGAGTGCACTATAAGGCTAGATATGACATACTCCATTGGGGGAGTAAGAAATCATTCTTTTGTTCCCTGTGTTTGGCATTACACAACGTTTCCTCGTACCAGATTTACTGCTGTGCTGCCCGCCTCTCACTGATGTCTTCTTGTGTGTAGCAGCATGCTGGTGGAGCAAAGCACTCACTGCCCCTACTTGTTCAAACCATATGTTTTGCAAAGGCTTCTCCTCCTCCCCTCTGTTCGGAGCAGGAAAGGCCTAACAGGACACGTAACAGCTCCTGCTAGTTTCTTTTCCCTGCTTATTAAAGTCAGTGAAAGAGGCCACTTTAGTTCAGCAGGCTGAAAATTGTTAGAACTTGGGTGCAGACCTGAGCCCTCTCATGCATTGCTCTTGCAGAAGGCAAGCCCAAAATCTGGAGCAGGGCAGCAAGCCAAAGGTGTGTAACCACACGAGCCATCCTGTTTGACCTGCTGTTGCTGTGGGTTGGCACAGAGGTGTCACTGCTGACACTGCTTGCCCCCTCTTGCCTGCACTGCTCTCCCAGGAGCTGAAAATCCAATTGTGTGAGTGTGGCTTTCTTTTCCTTGCTTGGGATGGCTGCGGGGGGAGTGGATGGAGCAGCGCTGCTCAGTGGATTAATAGTGTTTCCCAGCAGTTAGTGGATGCTTTGATTACAGTACTTTCTTAATGACCACTTGACTGCAGGTGGTCAAGGATGGCTTTAAAACGTCCTTCTTAAATTACTTTCAGCCTCTACAGAGCAATATAAAACTGTATTTTTCCCCTTCCAGCGGAGCTGTGGCAGCGCTGGGTTACCTGCTTGTGGCAGAAATGCACGCACCTTTCTGATCTGTCTTTATCAGTCTCCTGTGTGGTTCTCCCTGTGGGCAACTAAATTACTGTGGCAGGAGGAGGAGGAAGATTAGCAAAGCGAGTATTTATCTATCTTAATGAGTGCTCTGTTGACAGAAATTATTCCAAGTATTTGCTGCACTGTAGTTACTGTTCATGTAAATCTTTTTTTCCTTACTTGAATTGACAAGTTCATTTCTCGTGCTGAGCTCTTGGTGCACATCACACAGCTGGCTGCCGCTTGTCCTTGCAGACAGACGCGTGGTGATTCTTTGGTCAGTCGCTTGCCCTCCGTTTGCCCACAGGGTTCCTGTTGCAGCACAAGCTGTGGAGGCACAACATGGGGCAGCTGGGCTTTGAGAGGAGCTGTGCCGGCTCTGCTTGGAGCCACTGCTGCCTGTGGCTGTGGTGCAGTGAGGCAGCACCCTGGGGCTGCAGGGGCTTCGGATGAAGGAGGTCCCAGGTGTGTTCCCAGTGCCCAGCCCTGCTGGGATGGTAAGGTGTGATGTTAAAGGACTTGAATGCTGAGCAAAGGCGCTCCTTGCTTGCTGTTTTTGTTGGGAGATTGCACTATCTCAGGTCATTAATCCTCTGGTACATTGTGAGAAGTTCTGCAATGAAAGCTCAGCTGTTCTGCAGCTTGGAGAGGAAGGAGGATAACTTGTGAGGTTTGAAGAGATTCATGGATTTATTCGGGTCCTGTACTGGTAAAAAGCTGCCCAGCTCTCCTGGCCATAACAGCACTGCGATGTCACCCTGGGCTTAGGCTGCCCTGGTCCCATATGGCTACCTTCCTCTCAGTGCTTTATTTCTCTCATTGTAAGGTGGATGTAGCACGTGGCTGGGGCAGTTTTCCACTCACTGGCTCTTGACGAGTGCAGGGCAATCCATGCGTGGAGGGTTACCCGATGGATGCTGTCCTGGGCCTGGAGATGCTGTGCTGCCAGCCCTGAGGGCGTCCTGCTGTCCTGCTCTCCCCCCCTCTGTGTCTGGTTTTTACGGAGATGTGGCAGGACCCTTCCAATTTGGAGCAGCACTGCTCCAATCCAGCGTGAAAACAGCCTGCCGCTGTGGTTTCCCGACTCCTTGGGCGACGTCCCTTTAACGCGGCAGCTGCTGCCAAGGTCTGGATGCCGTGGTCACTAAATCATTCAGAGCTGTGCTGTAGCTGAGGGCTTCCAGCTTCGCCTTTTGTTTCTGTCACACAGCGGGACGTGGAGGAGAGCCAGGGCTGCGGGCGCCCATTGTGCCGAAGCCGCACATCTGCAGCAGGGCAGGCCGGCGGGCAGCTGCCTGGGCTCGGCTCCGAGCGGCCCGCGAGGGACCGGCAGGTTCCCCCTCGGCACAGCCGGCCTGCTCCGCCGTGTCCTGAATCCTGATCCGGGCTGTGTTTTTAAGCCCTACCTTTCTTTTGGAGCAGGGGATGGTGGCGGTAAGAGAAGCGTGGCCAGAATCTTTATAACTGTAATAGACTGCAACAAAAGGGCTATTCACCCCTTGATGAAGCGGGGATTTACGTGCATTAGTGCCCACTCTGCGCTGAGAGGGGAAGGCTGCCCGATGAATGGGAGACATTCCTCCGCTCCGTGCCCCCTCCTCCCCCCTGCCCGAGTCAATGCGTGTGTCTGACATGGCTGCTTGGTAATTGGGAATCTGCGAGCTGTGCCTGGCTGGTGGGGGAATTCAGCTCGTTCTCATCGCCTTCTTGAGCGTTCAAGGAGCGGAGCCGGAGCTCTGATGTTTCTTTTAGCTTTCTGTTAATTTGAATATTAATTTTTGGTCCAAATCTGCGCAAACACAAATTAAGGAAGGGTTCACATACAGCCAAAATGCCTGTTAAATGAGATTTGTGTGCAATACGAGTATGTGTAGCGCAAAAGTAGTGTGCCCGTCTCGGTGCAGCAGGGAGTAGCTGCTCTGGGTCTGAAGGTTTACGTAGCAGTTTTAGGAAGGTCTGTGCTGCTGGATGCTGTACGAACACTGCAGCCTGCCTCTGGAACAATATTTGCAGTGGTAAAATAGTGCCTGATAACAGGGTGGAGTCGGCAGAAGTGAATGAGCTTAAGGGCTCGTTCAGAATTTCCAAACAGAGCTGGGTTTTCATTTCTTTGCCCCTCGCCACCTCCTCGTACTTCCCCCAGGACCGCAGTGAGTCACAGTGAATGATCTGCAGAGCTCCCATCCAACCCCTGCAACTGTGACTTTTCCCTGAGCGATCTGAGGTCAGCCCTTATCCGGTGTCTGCAGTGCATGGTCTGGCACTGCACTCGGTGCTTCCTGGGGAGCTGAGCAGCCCTCATCAGCAGTATGTGCAGAGCTCACCTTTCGGGTGGCAGTGAGGGATCCCAAGGCACATGTGTGCTGTGGGGGCCTAATTTGCTCTTTTGCAGATCTTCTGAGGGCACCTGTTGGCTGGGGATGCTTGTTGAAAAGAATGGAGTGGCTGTGCTATATGCGGTGTAAAACAGGAAAAGACCAGCCGCTGTGGCATCCAGCCCCTTCCTGCTGACTGGTGTGAAGAGGGCTGACCGGCGGCGTGTGCTGGAGTCCTTTTGTGCTGGGAGAAGCCTGGTGGGGGGAATAGGAAGGAGAAGGGCGACTTTTCTTTAAAAACAAAGTGGGGAACAGGAAAGAGCAGCTGGTCTGCAAGCCGCCTTCTATTGATGCAAATATATTTTCCATTAAGGCACAATTGGGAACCATGTACCCACGCTAAGGGAAGAACCAGTGCCATAGTATACATGCTTTGGGGCTGGAAAAGCGTCTTTGTCCTGTTTCCATAGCAGTCCTCTTTGGGAGCTCCTTCATTCAGCCTCCCGTTTGCTGCCAAAATACAAATGTATTTCCAGGGGTGGAGGGAAGGCTGAACCTCCTCACCCATACCAAAAGCAAGCTCTCTGTATTGACTCCAAATGTTTTCTCCTAGCTTTCTTCATCTCTGGGATAACATGCCAAAAAAGTTTACTGGGTTTACAAAGCCACAGCCTGACTAGGTGATGCTAGCAGTGTATTTGCAAGTGCGGTCAGTGTCTTGAAATTAAAAATAAAGTGCTATCTTTCATATGGCTCTCGTACTGCTGATACAGCTAATGATTAGAGAAGGTTTAGAAGGAGCGACAGCAAACCATGAAAATAAATCTGAACTGAGCTGATAACTCAGGAGTCCTGGTAAGTTGAGTCACATGTTTTCTTGATTAGAGTTCGCTCAGCCCTCAGACTTCCTTGCTCCAATCAGTTAATTCAGTGCTGCCTGTGTGTAAGCATCTTGTAATCCAGTCTAATCTAAACAAAATGTTTTTTTAAGAGATTATATTTTCCAGCTCTTTTGTTGTCTGCTTTTAGAGTAAGCAACGTCTGTAGTTGAATGTTGGTCCTTGCAGGTGGATTAGTCCTTTCCTTGTCTTTACACTTTGCCTCAGCCTAGCTCAGCTGCAGGATAGATGTGTGCAGCTGCATTGGCTGCGGCACATCACAGAGAAACTCGAGCCCAGCACAGCAAACCCAGCCTGCCTAGTTGGCATTGTAGCTCTGCCGTGGCAGACGTGCTGCCATGGTGAATGACACAGCAGGGAGAATTCTGCTAGGGGAGCGAGAGGGTTGGTGCTACAAGTAGAGTTGTGCAGTCTGCGGTGGGGTTTGATTTCTGAAAGTACTGGGGATCGTCCTCTTCCCAGCGGTGCTTAAATGCATCTTAATAGACAGGAGCTTGGAACAGGAGCCCCCAAATTCCTCACGACTTCTCTTGGCAATGGGAGGGCTGAGGTGTGAGTGCTGGTGGTTCGTGGTGTGATGGCTGGAGCTAACGCTGGCAGCACACATCTTTAGATTATGCAAATGAGCAATGCATTATTAGTGAGGCAGTGTTCAATTTTTAATGTAGGACATGAAGCATCATGATATTACTGCCATTATTTAATTAGGAAGTTGTCTCAGTAACCGTTGGAATCCTGCTTTGAATTTTTACATGTTAATAACTGCTTTGTACGAAGTTGGGAGCGCCTGCTCTTGGTAACGCCACGTGTAAATACGGCTGCCTTCAGTCTGCAGAGACCTTTCGGCAGTGCCGAGCAGAGTGAAGCAGTCTGTATACAAATGTTTAAACTTCATTCTGACCTTGTAAATCCTGTTTTCTCCCCAAGTGCAAATCTGGTGCAACGCAAACAGCAGTGCTTCAAAAATAACCCTAATTAGCAATTAGCTGCAATAAATCAAGCCTGGATGGGGCGCTTGGTGCTGTTGAATTTGATAGCATATTATGGCAGGAGTTGTGTAATAGACATTTAACTGTTTTAGCTTGTGGGGCTGCTTTTCTCACGTTAATAGGAATATTGAAATGTCGTGTGAGTTGCAGCAGTAATTTATCTGATCGTGCTTACACTTGTCGTGTGGTGGAGACATGCTTTCTGTGTGAAGATAGTAGATAAACTCAGTTAAGTGAGCCTGTGAGGAACAGATGCCTTTATTCAGTACCTGTAAGTACAAAAACCAGCAATAACTCAGCCTTCTCTGGAACGCAGTGGGTTGAAAGGCGGTGGGGGCTGTGTGGCCTGGAGGTGTGCGCTGCCATGGACGCTGCCTGCTGACTGTGGTCCTGAGGAGTGACTGAAGGGAGGAGCTCTGCGTCGTGTCCTTTGGTTTTTGTCTGGGTTTTTTCCTGTTTGAACGTGTGACACTGTGAGTGGTGTGCTCTGGCATTATATTCTCTGAAAGGTATTTTCAGGGCCTCTAAAATGGCCGTAATTCATCTTGTGACTTGGCTCAGGCCATGTGCTTTCTTTTGGTAGAAAGTCAATATTATATTATTGTGCAGGGAAAGATGACATTAGTGTCTATTACGCCTCAGTTTCCTTGGAAGAGAATGTAATTATTGGTACTAATTAAGATAGCGGATCCCTAATTTATCACTAACCGTGTTCTCAGTGTAGCTTCCCTATTTCCCTTCTTGACTTTTATCTATGCCTACAGGATAACAAGGCTGTTCTTACAGGTCACTGTAATTTATGGCAGCATTACGCACGGCTGAAGTTTTATCAAAGCAGGAGTTGTGCTGATGTGTAAATGAAGGGGCGGAGGAAAGCAGATGAGCTGAGCTCTGAGCTTGTTTTTAGTTGCAGGGAGGCTGGTGACTCACTGTAGGTAAGGAGAAAGGAAAAATGAATAAAGATGTAGCATGAGGAACTCCAATACAAACTCTAATTCTAGAGGTACCGCTGGAAGGAGTGAAACCCCTGAGCTGGGAAAGAACAACAATTTGCAGGTGACTGTTTAATGCATGTGCCAGAGACAGCGCGCTTGGCTTTTAATTTGAAGTAAGTGCTTCCTCTGGGACTGTTTTTAAATGTTTGGCTCTCATCATTCCTTGCTGTTTGTGCTGAGCTTTCCTGGATGGCACCGTGCTGAGCCTGCAGGGCTGGCTGCAGCAGCAGCCCTCGGGCGAGCAGCAGGCTGCCTGTCTGCCCTCCCCTCAGCTGTGTTCCTCCATGCGTTATTTGGCAGGTTTGGCTGAATTCATCGAATGGCTTGGGCTGGAAGGGACCCCAGCGATCATCCAGTTCCAGCTGATGAGTCAAACCCATACATTCTAGAGGATATAAGTGCAGGATGTGCACTAAACAAAGAGGAGTGTTGTGTTTCTCTGCCGTGTGTTTTGGATGTTCTGTTAGCATGCTTTGAAATTCTTCTTCCGTGTCTTTTGAAGAGAGGTAGTTTCTTTTGAACGCTGCTTTAAAGGATGCTGGCTCTTATTCAAGTAATAGGTAAAATCCCTTAACATCTCGGGCTTAACCTGGAATTGGTGTCATCTTCTTCCTAACCTTACTGCACTCCTACCTGCATGCCATGATGTAAGGAAGATGCTGACAGTGATGCCAGCACCACCTGTCCTTCTCTGCACCCCTTTCTTGTTCTGAATTATTGACTTCTGGGATTTATGCTGTGTGTGTAGTGTGAATTTTTATCTCAGCGATTGTGCAAGTAAACCAGCTGCTGGATAGAGTTGATCTCCACAGCACTAGAAGAATGCTGAAGGGAAGGACTTCCATTTAATTGGTTTTATCTGTGGCTCCAGATTTATTCATTTTTCTCTTTATCTACAGTTTAACAAATAATCATTCTCCATAATTTGACACATTATATGGCTGAGTAATTGTGTTCTAATTACAGAATCCCTTAACTGCAAGGTATAGTTTGACGAAACAGTTTGGGTCTTTTATTAAATCGTAGCACGTTTCCATAGGATGTGTTCAAATGAATTTAAGGGTTTCCAATGCTGGAAAACTTCAGATGTGTAATGTTATTGTTCAGGTGATGAAATGGGAGTGAGGGATGGGAGGAGAACAGAAGGACTGGAGGGCAGCTGTTAGCCAAAAGCCTCAGGGTGGCTCAGAGTTCTCACCACAGGGATCGTGCTTCCCAAACCGTATCAGAGCTGAAAAGAAGGGTATCTGAGTCATAAAATCCCAGTGTAGCATATTGAAACGCAAGGAGATGTGAGCAGCTGAATGTAACCATGAATAGCCTGGTTATTTATTTATTTATTCTAAGTCTCTCTTCCGGATATCTTTCTTTAACTCCAGAAGCACTCAAGTGCATCCTGGAGGTGACTGTTAGAATAGTTCAGTACTTTTCCGCAGTGAGAGTCAGCAGATGATATATTAGAAATAGAAAAATCCAATTTGCTGAAGGCTTAAAGCACTGGTGGTGCAGCCCTGCTCGGCGTGGTGGCAGTGAGTGGCCCCTGTGACAGAGCCACAGTGTGCTGGTGGGACGAGGGCCTCGTGCTGCCATGATGATACGCTCCAGGCTGGGTGCCTCCAGTATTCTTGTACTTGTTATCTCCAGTAATTGTAGAGCTGCAGGTGACAGTCTCACTGTGCATCGGGCAGCTTCCTGGCCAGAGTGTTTGCAGAAGGCGCTGCTGTACTGGCAGAGCATGAGCTGCCTTGTGTGGTTTGTCGCTTGTAGGGGGTTGGGAGCATCGGCACGTGTGGCGTTGGCAGCATGACGTGCTTTGCCAAAGGCAGCACTCAGCAGCTATGCACTGTAGATCAGAAAACCCCCTGTTCTGTGCTCCCCAAAACGCTGCCATCGGGGCTGTGTTACCTCATAATGCCAGAGCTAATATATTGCAGGGCTCAGTGTTCTCCTAAAAGGAAGAACCTGAAGATGGTGCACCCAGACTTTATTGTAATTTTAACATCTTGCGTTTGTTGAGATGGGGGCTGGTTGGGGGATGCTGGCCACAGCAGCAGTGTCTGTGCCCACTAGGAGCAGTGAGATTTGTCGGGAACCTTCTGGGGGTGGGGGCAGCCGTGGAACACAGGGCTGTGCTGGGACGTAAGGACTGGAGGGAGGGGACAAACTTTGCACGTTACTTGTGCTTAAAATTCTGTGGGAAGAGTGTCCTGAGGGAGAGCCTGATACACCCTGCTTGTTGTGGGGACTCGGCTTGAGTACCGGTGGGAGAATCGGCCTCCAAGGAGATGTCCTACTGAAGTGCTTTAGTGAGCAGGTTGCACACGTGTCCATTTCCTTCTAATTCCCTATCACCAGTGCCATTAAATGCACCATTACCAGCCATCTTATGTAAATGATTTTTCCAGTCTTTTCTCTTAGTTCAAAATACCCTTTTGGAGGGCTCTTGATTAGTTGAACTCAATTTGCTCAAAGGTTAGCATGTTAAATTGGTATTTGGTTTTCATTAACCTGTGCAGTAATATCTTGTCATTAGGAAAGGCTTTTGCTGGGTCTCTATCATCATTCATTTCTTGTAGCTAGGTGCTTTGCTTTTTCTTCTTTTTCCATCTCATTCATGCTGTCAAGGATGCTGCCTTAAAGAGAAACAGAACAAAGCAAAAAAAAAAAAAAAAAGCCAGAAAAGCGTGACTTCTGTATCACAAAGGGAAAAAATGTCCGGCTGCACGTAAACCCAGAAGTGTCCTGTGTGCTGACTTCAGTTAGCAAGAGCAGCTGCTTTGTGGCCGTGAGGTTCTGGCAAGGTGTTACCATTGCAGTTCTTTTAGATGGGAGAGCTTATTGCTTTGCTGAATGAGGCGCAGGTAAGTAATTAAAACAGCACTTTTAGAAAGAAATCAGGGCAAATTGGTCAATCCTTCTGCAGCTGAACAGAAAAAGACTCTTTCCTTTTCTGCACCAAGTATTTGTGTGCGAAGGTTTTCCAATGATTGCTATGGCCATGTGTATCTTAAGTCACACATCTGTTCTTCAGCCCTCCTGCACCATTTTTACTGTAGTGCTTAAGCACCAGACCTTCTTTTGTGTGTTCCTCCTTCCTGTACTTTAGAGGAAGAACAAGCAGACTGTTCTACCAGCAAGAACCCGAAGCACCGTTGGGTCTGGGATTTTGCAGCCAAACCAGGAGTAGCAGTGCTGTGCCATCAGCCCCTGGCCGCTCCGTCCTGCAGGCCTGGCAGGGAGATGCTGAGCCGGCTTCCCCCAGTGCTGGAGGCAAGGCAGCCCAGGGAGGCAGAAAGGCAGGGCTGGGTGTTCATTTGGCAATCTGAACCTTGTGCCCAGGGACTGCAAACTTCCTTGTTCAGTCAGCTGTGAATGCAAGAAAGAAAAGGATGCATTTTTCAGGTTAAAATGAATTATTTATTCATGTAATTCAAAAAAATCTCTTTCTGAATAAAAATCTGGCAGCTCAGGTTGGTAACCAGCTCTAGCTTTTTGTAGAAGCGTTAAAATATGTTCTTAGTCCTGATCACCTCTTTCCATCTGTTCAAGCTTTTGTCTATTTCTACTCTACAGGAAGAGGAAGTTAATTTTTCTGGTGACAGACAGATCCATCGGGTGACAAATAGCGCCCGGGAGAGGGAGCAGGAGGTTTGGGCAGGGTGCTATGCACCTCTATGTGCTGTGTGTCTGTAGTCTCCAAGTAGAAAACCCAAAATAAGCCACTAAAAAGGATGATGTTTTTACCCTCTTAAATAATGACAGCTTGCATACGCATCTGCAGCAAGGAACATAAAGGCGTGGTGCTAAATGTATGGTTGCAGTAGAGCTCTGAATATTGCTGATTCTATCTATCAGCAGTAATTGCTACCTATCAAAACTTCGTTATGTTAATGTCTGATGGCTTAAGGTGGCTCAGACATCTCCTGCTCCTCTTCTGCCCAGAGCTTCGTTTCAAGGTACCATCGTGTCTCTTCCTCCTGATGCATCTTTCGCCCTCAGACCAAATGGATGAAAACAACATCTCTGAACATAAATAAAACTAATGGAGCACTAAACCAAAGGAAATTGGATTCTACTAAATCCTGTCTGTTTGCTCTCCTGAAAATATCTCTTACTCTAAGGATAAAGAGAAGCAGCACAAGACACGCTCTGAATCAAGAGAATTAAGAGAGTTTGTGTTTTCCTTCTTAGGAGAGAACAGCATTCACTGAAACACTTGCTGTAAGAAAGCAAAGGTGGCAGGTGAATTCTTGGTGCTGACAGTAGGGTATGGAGTGAGGCCCTTCCACATGCCTAACGAGTGAAGATTGTCGGATAGGGAAAATGGCAAATTCCTGCCCTTGTGGAAAATGTGAACATCACAGCTTCTCTCCTAGGCCGAGTTCTTCCAATGTATGATTTGTTAATGTTATCAGCTCACCAGCTCTGGCTGCAGAAACTGACTCTTGAGCTTTGCGTAACAGAAGTGTGTCATGATTACAAGTTGTCTTTATTTTAAAAGGCAGCAAGCAGTTAGCAGTTTTTTCATCCTTTGACTCATCGTTCCCCAAGTGTAAGAGGTGCTTCCGTCGAAAGAAAGTTTCATGGTTTCTTCCAGCAGAAACCATGCTGTAGGTGAAGGGCTGCAGGCTGGAGTTGTCACTTAACGAAGGCTGGTGACCAGAAGCGGCCATCTGGTGTTCTGCAGTGTCCTTAGTTATGAGACCGTGCTCCCCTGATGGAACCGCTCTCATCTGCTGGATGGCTTCAGGTGACTGTTCTTCAGATCCACCTGCAGAAACACAAACTGAAGGACTGTATTTTAAGGTATAGGGGGAGTCAGGTCACCAAGTAAAGGAGCTTGGCTCAGGAGAAATGCCGGCGCTGTTTTGGGTCAAGCTGTCAGGAGCTGAGGAGCAGAGCAGCAGCTTGTTTGATCTAAACCCTGAGCTCACCTTTGGTACGGCTGCATTCCGGCATCAAGAGCTCTTAAAATGGCTTCCTTGTGCCTCTTAGCAGCACTCTGTAGGTGAATTACTCTGTTGAAGAGTTTGCTTAGGGCTGTAAATATGTGCTTTTTATAAGTAAAGGGTTTTTCTGTCCGTGTGTCAGTGGGCACAGGAGCCCATTCAGCTGTCATGGCCATGTAGCAGTGCCAAAGGGACCAGGTCCTTGGGCGGGGGTTCCTGGCTTCCCCACAAGCCTGCTGGCAGCAGCAGAGCGGGAGTCCTCGGGGAGGGGCAGGGAAATGTCACATGGAAAATCATTTGCCAGAGCAGATGCGATGCATCAGTTTTTCCTACTGCCGCACCGCACATTCCCTGGGTTTTTGGGTGTGTAGGGTTTGGTGCTTTTTTTGTTTTTTATTTAAACATTACATTCTGAGAATACAGGGCTTCCCTTGGCTGAGGATGGATGTTGGGTCAGCTTCAGAGCAAGGAGGGAGCAGGGGCTGCTGGAAGGGAGCGGGGCTGCCAGGCACAGCGAGGCAGCAGCCTGTGCCAACTGCGGGGTTAGAGCACGGGTTGTGGCACGGATTGCTGGAGATGGAGAGCTTGTGCCTTCACTCTCCAGCTTCACACAGAGGAAGGTTTACCGGCTGCTAAGTGCTTTCCTTGTTTTTATTCTCCTTCGACCCCCTTTTCAAAAGAGAGAACTGACAAAAGCAACCAGGATGTGAAGCAAAGCAGTTTCAAGCTTAAGCTTTCGGCAGCTCACATTGCATGTGTGCAGGCAGGTGACAGCAGTAATGCTCAGGGTCCCGGCACCAGACCTCAGCTCTGAGCCCTGCAGACATTCCCAGGAGCAGGATCGTGGTAGCAGCTCCTGCCGCTGCGTTCCCTGCAGTGCTGTGTGCTTTCGCCTCTGTCCCGCAGAGAGAGAAACCTGGTTCTTTGTCTTGTAGTTTGGAAGAACAAGGAAGGATGGGGATGTGTGACAGACAGCCGAGTTGGGAGAAAAGGGCTTGGTCATGCTGTTGTACAAAGCAGCAAAAAGGAGCATGCTGCCCAGGCAGAGCTGCTTATCTGAGAGCTCTGCCCCTCTGTCTGTCATTCCTGGGATGTAAACAATTGCAGCCACTTGCTGCAGAGTGAATGAAAGCGGCTTTCCCCTTTCCTGCCTGTGTTTGGTGCGTAGCGATGACTTTGTCATAAAGATGAACTCAATGTCATGTATTTGTGGCCTGTTGTGCCTTCAAACACGGGCTTGCTGGGAAGAGTTAAGAGCATGTTTGCTTTTCATTTTCACTTCGTTGAAAATCAGAGTTTTAAAAGCTGTAAAACCTGATCGTGTGTGTTTAAGGCTTGGTTGTTCCACCAAACTTTCTCAGTCTCCCCAGCTTAGTCTGCTGATATGAAGACAGGTCCTCTTCAGAAGCCCTTGGCATCACTCACTGTAGCCAGCACAGAGCAGCAGTGTGTAACGATAGGGCTGCAGCCTTGTTCCTCTCCAACAAAGCACATCTTCCTACTTGAGGTGGGTCGTGCTGCCCACAGGCAGCGGGGGGCCCCCCCAGCAGCTGGGCCAGCACCCCCTGCACCGAGCCCTCTGTGCACAGCGCAGTGCTCTGCCCACCACCTGCAGGCCTGCCTCGTGTCCATGCGACGCTGATCCTTAACAGCTGTAGCTGAATGCCGTGCTGGAGGGGTGGCTGTAATCCACTAATTTATCTTAAAAAAGAAATGTGACTTCCGATGCTTGGTGAATGTGGGAATGGAACAAAAGCCAGTGAGCAGCTGAAAATACAGAAAATATTCAGTTATGGTGGCTGAGCTGAAGCTTATAAACTGTGTGCAGGTGCGAAGGAGCATCTTAGAACCTTGGGCAGCAGCCCCTGTACATCGCTGCAATCCTCCTCATTCACCCTTTGATATGCAAAGAGGAAAGGGATTGGATGCAGCCAGCTGAGACGGGTGGCTCTGGCAGCACATGCTCGAGCAGGGAAAGCAAGCATGTCCTGCAGAATGAGCCGCTTGTACGTTTGTACCTACTGAAATCAAGCAAGCAGATGTCTTTCTGCTCACTTGTACTCCACAAACATGTCATTGCTGCTGTATGAGCAGCTACGCAAGTCAATTTCTGGAGTAGCTTTTCATCAAATGGCACAAGACTTAATCGGTGTGATCTGTTTCCAGGAGGATGGCATACAGAAGCACAGCAAAGCACTGGCGATCAGCAGGTCTGGTGACTGGGAACTCTTCCTTGGAGATGGCGTTGACCCCTGTAAACAGAGAATTGCCACTGCTGCTGTATGTAGCATCAGAATTTCATGCGTGGCATTCTTCTGTGCTTTGTTTGGTAGCTGTTTGCTGGGGTATTTCGGGCTCTCTCTCCGTGCTGATTTCTAGAGCTAAGGTGCTCGCAGAGTTTCTGTGGGTGGCAACAGAGGGACTGCTATCATAGCAATATTTTCAGCACTAGGCTTGTGCTATTATCTGCTGTGAACAGCAGCTAGAGCAAAACAGCTTGTCAGTCCTGCTGATAGGAGAAATGCTATTCTCTGGGCTTCTCTGTTGTTAGAAGAAGCTGAGCTTAGTGAAGACCCAAATTAAAAGTCATCTTTCTGCCCTTTTTGCTTTTTGACATAAACACTGTAATTAACTTTTACTTACCATCAATTTTCATGAGCTCGGTTCCAAGGAAACGTTAATGTAAGATAGCAAAGGCATAGAGATTTTTTTTCAGCTCCCAGCCAAGTAATGTATAGGTGTGTGTCCTGCAAAGTGCTTTATGCTTTTGACACTGAGTTGCCATTTTCCAAAGCACGTCAGCAGCAGGGAGTGAGCAGACGATGCTGTTGCAGCATAAAGCAGTGTTGAGCCCGTTGCTGTCTTCAGTGGGTCATCTTGGTGGCTTTCTCCAAATGCCAGCTGTTCCAAATTAAATGCTAGTAGGTAGATTTTAGAGAATCTGCCTTCTGCATGAGTGGAGGGAATTTTTCCACCCCCACTTTCCAGCCTGCTATTATTGCTACAAGAGGCTTGTCATCCTACACTTCTTAAGGAAGCCAGATTTTTGGCTTGGGTTCAAACATATGTTTCTCTGCTGCTGCCTGTGCTCTCCATGATCCGCCACTGGAAACCAATTCCAAGCGATGCGATGCAATCCCCTGCATTTCCTTCCCCCACTCCTGCACCGCTGCAGGCGTTGCATTAAGGATGATAGGTGGGTTGGGAAGAAAATTCATGTCTCAGACCACTGAACTTTTGTAGTTTGTGGCCACTTGATGATGGTTTCGTCCTGTCCAAAATAAATAAAATCTGGAGCCAAGTTATTCTAGGCATCAGGAACCCGTACTAAAGAAAAAGGCAGGTATCTGTTTGTTAGTGCCAGGGTTAGTATTTAAAGACTGAAAGGAGAAATGATGGGCTGCCTGCTGGGCGCCGTGCGTGAGCTTCAAGGACCCGAGTTCCCACGTTAGCAATTTGTGCGCGATTGCGATGCTTTCCAGTCTGTGTGAATGTGACCTGCATCTAAATGAAAGCAGCTGGTGGAGGCACGGGGTGGAAAGCGTGGTGCTTTAACGTGTAAGGACTGGCTGCTCCTGTGGGCAGGCGGTGTCTTGGGACCTTTGTGTGCTCTGCTTTGGGAAGTTTCAGGATGCACTTTGGGGAGCAGCGAAAGCTGTGGGCGCGTTGTGCTGTGACCCGGCGGCTGCCCTGCTCGGGTTGTTTCTGCACAGAATGAAGTGCCAATGAGAGGATGCTCAGTGGGTTGTTGCAGGTGTGTTTTCCGAAAGTGCCTCTATCTGGAAAAGAATCAGGCAAACAAACCAGAAAAGAAAACCACTTTCTCTGTAGTTCTTGAGAGCGTGCATGAACTTGGCACGCTGTGCAGTCTGCCAGCCGGGGCGTGAGGGCTGGAGCACAGCTCGTGCTTTGTGTTCACCCCACTCGAGAATATTGGGGGATTAGAAGCTGCTAAATCGTGGGAGATTGGGGATTATTATGGAATTGGAGTACTTCTCTGTTTTCTGAAGTTGTTACAGGTAACTGTAAATAGTGTTGAAAAAGAAGAAAGGCTGCTTCGAAAGTCCCAATAAACCAGTCTTACAGGTATTACTCTTTCTCCAATCACAAGCTGTCAGAATCTCTCTTTGTGCAGGTCCTGCCTCTATGAATAAACCTGGGGTTCTCCCTGTTGATTCGGGCTGACTTCCATGCTAGCTCTTCTCCCAAACGCTGGGCTATTTGGGTCACCTCTAGCAGCATGCAGTGGTTTGTTCAGCTATGAGAGCATTTTACCCCCTTCTCCTGCCACACAGATCCGTCAGGCAGCGGGGTTCCCTGGAGCCTTGCCTCACCTGCTCTGTGCATCACCTTTCTCTCTACCTCCTAGCAGGTGATCACAGCTTCATCTTCCCATAGCAGCCAAAACAGCATGCAGCACGTGTGCCAAAATGAGGCATTGTCAAGCATTTCTTTATTCGGGGCTGAGGTTTTCTAGAAGTCATGTAACTATAGGATAATGGATGCAGACACACTGATACATTTTGATAAGGCTTTAAAAAAGGCTTTTGTAAGCAGTATTGGGATGGCAGTGGTGTGCTTTGTGGAAAGAGTTTGAGAAATGTAGGAAGAAAACAGGCCAGGTTTGGTTTTCTGAGGGCTTGCAGTTTGGATGTGATAACGAGCAAGGTTTGCTCCTGACCTGATACTCTTCCATGGTATTTTTGCAAAGAAAACAGCTTCAGTTAGCTCTTTAGCCTTTCATTCAATAAACAATTGTGTGCATAGCCAAAAATTTTGCTAGCAGGCAAAAGCCTGTTTTTACTGATGCTGAGACAAACAATGTTAATTGCATCGAAGAATCAACAGCATACATTTACTCCAGATCTCCATTTGAGAGCTCTCATGTGATTGTGGGGACATTGTTTGCAAATACGGCACAGTTGTCCATCCAGAGTCTCTATTTGGTGCTGGGGTCTGCTGCAGTTTGAGAGGTTTCACTTTCTCCCTTTTGATCTCTCTCTTCTCCCTTTCTGTTTTGTTTCGTTACTGTTGTGGCCAAAATGGGGGTGGAGATGGAATTTGAGGGAGGATTTTAGAAAGCAGTGAGGATAAATATTTTCCAAATTGTGTCAAAATCAGATAGGCTTTTCAGCAATCTGACATTTCAGGGTAGAGGTAGGGTGGAAACATTGCACTTGGACAGGCTCACCGCAGTGATTTATGCAATGTTATCCTTGCAGTTAGATGCCTCATCTGCCAGATGATGCAGTTGCATGCTTAGATACATTTTCCAAAACCTTAAATTTTTCTGTTCTAAAAAACAGTAATAGCACATTGATTGGAAAGGACAGAAAGAAATACCCATTAAGAAAATCCCTGATCTCTAAGTCCCAGAAGCAGGGACTTGGCCCCTCCTGGAGGGAGCTGCTCTGGGCAGTCGGCTGTCTGGTTCCCCAGCAGCAGCAGCAGCTCCTGCTGGCAGAATTCACTGCCTCAATTGAAGGGAAGGTTTTTCAGAGAGAGAAGGTGGGAAACCTTGAAGTCCTCAGCAGTAACAAGAGATACAGGAGCTTTTGACTAAGAAAATGGAACATTGGGATTTCATTTGTGCCTTTGGTCTGATGTTGAGAACTGACTTGCACAGCTCCAGGGAAATGTTGGGCTGTGTGTTTGGCAGTGTGGATGGGAAGAAGATGGAAGGGACTCGTTCAGGAGCTAAAGCTCTTGACACTGGCTCATGCTCGTCTCTTTGCTCCACTGACCCTCCCCAAACCCAGATACCAGTGCTGCTTCCTTCTGACTTCCTGTGCTCGCAGATTAAAGACTTTTTGGGCCCTTCTGTCATGATGACTTCAAGTCTTGTATTGCCATTCCCTTTGGATCAGGTATCATACGCTCTTCCTGCCCTGTTAGCAGTCTTGCTCCAGATGCTGCTGAAATGTAATCTCTCAATTCTGGCCATGCCATGAAGCTGCTGCATTTGATTACAAAGAGGTGAAGGAAACCACTTTCAAAGTTAGTGAGTATGAATAGGAGGCAAGAAGTCTGTCCTAGAAAAGTCCCTTGGTTTGCTGGGTGTTGAGATCCCAGCCAGATCACTTCCTGGTTCCTTCATTGCTCAGCCTGCCTTGGCTGCAGGTGCTCCGCTATCTGGAAGGCTGGTTCCTCTACTGGTGGCCGTACATGTTTGTTTTATCTTTAACCTGACAAGCCATTTGTGCTCCAGGGCATGTGTAAGAAGAATTAAATGCAAACAGTCAGAGTCCTCTGCAGGTTAGAGACAAGAACGATAGTGCAAAGGGATTAAGGATTAAAGGGAGAGCAGCCATAAGCGGGATGGAAGGTTCATTTATGCACTTGGCTCCAACTAGATAAATATTTATGAGCAAAGGGAATGGGTGATTGTAAGAATGTCTGAGGTTTGTATAAGCAGAGCAAATACAAAATTCTTGAAGATTTTGGCACTATTGACTTTCAGAGGTTTTTTTAGCAGTTTAAAGGGGTGAGGAGCCCAGATCCCATTAAAGCCCTAATTAGCTAGGTATTTATGGCCATACCAGTTCGCTTCTGAAATTTGAAAAGATTGTATTGCTTGGCTGAGCTGTACTTGGTGTGCTTTTGCTATTCTTTCCCCTTGCTTTCTTTCAGAGCAAGTTTTCTATTCGTGGATATTCCCCATGGCATGTGTATAATGGTGCTGCCTTCATTGCACGGTGTATTTTCAGATTTATTGTGTAGATACTAATGGAATAAGTAGCACAAGGTGAGAGGGCTCGGAGGCAGCGAGGGGAGCAGGAAATCTTGATGATGCAGATGAAAGGGAGGTTCTTTGAAAACGATGCAGTAACAGTGGTCCATATTCCAGCAGAGTTCCAGGGAGATACCCGGGCAGAGGGACGGGTTCTCATCTCAGTGCAAAGGCTGCGGCAGGGCAGGGAGGACTCAGCTGTGAGCATTCGGCTCTTGGCTTTTTCTTCAAAAAGCTCCCCGTAACCCTTTCCTCGTTCTTTGGGACGTGTCTGTGGCAGGGCTTGTAGAAACACAGTTCTGGCTGTGGCTTTTCTGAGAGGCTGGGGCTCAGCAGGAGGAGATGGAAGTTATTCTGTCATGTTAGGATTAGGGAACCCCTGCTTTGAGCTTCTCAAGCACGGCCCTGGCTCTGGTCTGGAGAAGTCTGTGCTAGGTGTGCTGAAGGAGCTCCTGGGGCTGGAGCTCTCCCTCCCTGCCTGGAGTCTCTGCAGCGAAGGCAGCAATGCAGGCAGCTGCGTTGGACGCTTAAAATGAGCTCGAAGCTATTTGCTAATGGCGTGGCAGTTGGTAGCTGTATTTTTCTGAGATCTCCTGCAGTCAGCTGTGAAAGCCCCAGATATTTGATTCAGTATATTTTGAAGTCGAGTGGTTTTGTCCCAGCTTTATTATTTTGCTAATGCAGATATTTAATAGAAGCAGCACGAGAACTGAATTCTAAGCTATCTGACCAGAAGGTTTCAAAAGGGCAGGCAAGAAAGAACCAGCTTTCAGGAGGTATGTTTGTACTGGGTCCTTGGCATAGCACTATTTAACTTCTTTTAATCAGTGACCCAGGGGAAAAAAAAATAAAACCATTACTCAAAGTCCTCAGATAACGCACAGATTAGGTGGAGTGCAAGATAAGGAGCAGAACTGGAGTGACTGGGATTGCTTCATGAACGGTATGTTCTGATGCTTTAAAGCGCCCTGCACTAGGGACAAAGTGAGGGCCCTTCGTGTGCAGGGAGGAAATGGCAGAGGGACAGCTGTCCCCTGAGGTAGGGCCTTTACCCTGAAAGGTGTCAAGGTAGGTAGCCATCTGCATGGGAACCTAGCTGTGTCCAGGACTGAGCGTGTAATCCTTGAACACACAGCAAAGGAAATGCTCAGCAGGACTAAGGTGGTAACACAGCCCTCCGTTTGGCACTGGCACGAGTGTAAGACAAGTGCCATACCTTGGTACCTGCCAGGGAGGCTGGTAAATTGGAGAGGCTTCAGAAAAGTGTCATGAGAGCTGTTGGAGAAGGGGAAAATTGGTCTCGCAGGAAAGGGCTCCCGGTGCTCCGGCGGCTTTGTCAGAGGAGGTGAGGGATGGCATGGTTACGATTTATAGCAGACTGCATAGGGGACAGAGAGGTGAAGGGAAGGGAGGGCTCTTCCTTCTGGCAGTCGAACTTGTAACTAGATCCAGTGGCTGGGAGGCCGCAGCGGTGATATGTCTGAGCTAGAGATAAGCTACAGAACTTGACCAGGATGAATAATTAACTGCTGGAGCAGTTTATCATGGATTGCGATGACTCCATCTCTGGATATCTCCAAATCAAACCTTTTTAAACAAGAGGCCGTGCTCCAGTCTGGGATTAATTCAGACAGCTCTGGTGCTCTGTGCTGCTTTGGTAGCACGTCTGCAATGAGGAGTTTGGAGCTGGCATATTTTTCTGTACATAAATAAATAAATAAAAATGCTCTGGAAATGAATTCTGTTCTTGTTGACTCTTGAGCAGCCAGTGCTTGGTGTCTGAATGGTGGAGTGCCTCCCTGGTTTTCTGCTTTGCTCTCAGAGATCTCGGAGCAGCTGAAACTTGCAGGTGCTGCTGCTGCTCTTGCTGGGGAAAGTGCATTTCTGTGGTTGGTTGTGCGCCGAGGGGAAGTGGATCTCTTTCTGTCATGCTACTTTTCAAGAGTCAAAACCACCAGGGAAGCTGGGTTTGCTCTATTTTCTGGGCTGCTGCAGTTCCATTCTGTGAGCTGATGGATGCTCAGTAGGAGCTTTTGAAATGTGAGAGATGGAGACATTTAGCACCTTTGATGCATTGGTCCCTTTTGTTCGCCAAGAGGAAGGTTTGTATTGAAGCACAGGGATGTATTTGTACTGATGAGTTATCTGAGCCTTCGCTTCTCAGCTGCCTGGCTCCAGGTGGAGCGTTTCAGGGGAATACTGTGGTAACCGACATTAACGTTGTGGAGCTTGGTCATATAGGTGCAGTAACACTGCTGGAGCTCTAAGCATGTATAGCTGCCGCTGCTTTGAGGCTTGTGCTTGTTTTGCTTATATGTTCCCGAGTGGGGTCATGACTCAAATTGAGCCAGCACTGCCGTTAATGCCGGAGCGAGCCTTCGGCAGGCTATTCTTAGCAGTCGGAGCTGTTGTTGAGAGCTCACGATTGCTAAAAATGCCTTGGAGTGATTTCACAGGCGATATTGTCTGTGGTGGAATTCGCGCACCAGCTGTCTGTCTTCAGGCCAGTTGATTGTGTTGACACGTCTTCCCTGCGATTTGTCATCCCTGACTCCGGCAGCGCTGCGGCTGTGACAGGCGTGCTATCAGTGTCTGATGGGAGAGTGAGCGAGCAGGGAAGTGACAGCAGCAGCCTCGCTGCTGACAGCTTGGGAATCACTGAGATTGCAGGGAGAGCTCTGGCCTGGGCCGATATTTGATTTTTCCTTTGCTACCCTGTCACGTGGAGCGCGTCGCTGCTGCCATCTTCCATGGGAAGTGTCTGTTCCAGGGCTGGGGCCGTTTCTTGGGTACTCAAAGCGGTAGTTACGCATTTCATTGGCCTTGGTGGCTCCCTCCAGACAGAGGTGTATTTCCTTGCAGGCAGCACTCCCCTGTCCTGAGGCCCTGGCTATTGAATGAGTCACACTTTTGAAAGATGCCGCACCATGAAACAAAGCTTAATGCTGGGATCGCTGGGAACTGTGACTCCGCTTTTGACTTTGCTACTAACTTAGAAATCCAACCGTGTTTGATGCAGTTTTCCATGAGAACTGCTAAATGAAAAGTGTGAGCTTTGTGTGCAAGGCGGTAGAAGTGTTCGAAGCGCTGCTGAGCACAGAGAGCTGATGGTTGCTGCGCCCTCGCCGCCATTAACATCGCATCTGTAAATGTCAAAATGCACCTTTAACTGTTTTCCAAGTGGCATTACTAGTTTGGTTAGTGAAATCAAAGGCTGTTAACTCTTACCCAGGGATTTCAAGGTGTTCAAGTCCTGGGAGTACAGAACCTTTGTGTTACGCAGCTGTGAGAGGAATCAGGGTTGCTGTGATTCAGCGACTTGAATTAATTTCAGGTTTTTGTAACAAATCCACCCATGAAAAGAAGTGCTACAAACGATTCCGTTTGCTGACCTTCAGAGTGACCAGTTGCTATTGTCTCTTCAGTTATAATCTGAAGTATTCCACCAAAGTTTTGTAATGTTTTTCATACCTGGGTTTCAAATTAAGTGTAAAAATATGCAAGTAAGGCAAACAGGGAGCTGGTAGTGACGTATAATGCTGCAGTCTTTTTGCCTCCCGTGACCTCGATTCAAATCTTAGCCTAAAACTGAAGAGGAAATGAGTTTGGTTTTATAGTAATTCCTAGGGGATTTTTGTCCAGGTTACGGAGATGGTGTGTGGCTCATCTGGCAGTCAGGGACCTTCCTCAAGTGAAGGCTGAATTAGAGTTTGTGTTTTAATAAGGCTTACGGGGAAATCTGTCTGTCTGGATGAAGCTCTGACTAATTCTGGATCACTTGTCTTTATAAGCAGTAAGTTTGCCAGAAATTAAATAAAAATAAAGAGAGGGAGTGGGAGAGAAATTGAACTGTTGTTAGGGGCTGTAGTTATAATTTGCTGTGGAAGGAGCCAGTCTCTCATCACGGATCTGTAATGGTTCTTGGTGCAAACTTGCCTTTTGTACGTAGTATTGTATTTCTGCTCTTTAGCTCGTGAGTTTTGCCACATGAGAGAGCCTCTGTTCGGCCACAAAGGGATCTTTTTGTTTCCATATCAGTCCGAGCCAGACACTGAGCTGGCTGTCCCAGGGGTGCCGGGGCTCTACCAGCAGCAGCGCAGATGCTGGCAGGTAGCTGGTGCTTCTCCTGCTCCACAAAATGTGTCTGCTGTCAGGTGCTGCTTGGGGATTTTTGTCCTGAGCTCTTGGAAGGCATTTCCAAGGAGAGTGTTTGGGTTGTGGCTGAAATAATTCGTACCAGAGAGCTTTTAGGACCAGCAACGTTCACATCCAAAGCCGTGGGGCGTTGCTGCCTCACGTTGCAGAGGTGATGTTGGGGTGAGCCTTGGGGTCTGCTCCTTTCATCAGTACACCCCCTTTCCCTGCATAAGAGGTGCTGGAAAGAAGTTGCATTGGTACAAGTTTCTTATTCAAATATAAAGCCACTTCATGCAAGCTATCCCTGGTAAGAGCAACTGGGAACAAGTATATACATTCTACTGTAGTGTCCTTAAATATCCTCAGTGCTTGAGCGAAGGCGTATGAGTTTATTTAAGGAGTATGAGAATTTGGATTTGGTGACCTTTTTCAGTCAGACTCTGATGGAGCTTCATCATCGCTTCTGAAAGAGATGATTTGACCTTTATCAGGAATTAAACCTAATTGACCCTGAAGAAGAGTCCTGAGAACCTACTTCTTTCAGAGTAATTATGAGCATGCAGAAAGAGATAGCAGCACCCTTTCTTTTCTTAATTGGAATAATGTACTTCACCCAAATATCTGCGGATTCTCACCATTATTAAAACAGGCTGAAGTGAAAGAAGATTCAAGTAGTTGCAAAAACACATTTTTCACCATAAACCAGTTTTTGTCTTCTATTGTCTTTACAGTTTAAGTGCTTCCCAGTGGAAACCAGATGGGGGTAACCAGCATGCTTATTTACACAAATAAAGCATGCATGTAAAGGAAAAAGCAGTCTGTGGCACATCCACTGCTGTGCAGGACCATGCTTTGCAGCCAAAGATCCATTAGTTCCCCTATGACAAGGTTACAAGACTCCTACAGCAGTGAAATCCTGTTTCCTCTCAGTTTTCTAGACCCAGATATGAGGTAAAGCAGCTGCTTCTGCGAAGGCATTCTTGGGGGAGGAAAGTGAAATCCACACTGGGTACATTCAACCAAAGCAGATGATTTCCTCTTCCTCTGCTGCACACAGGCACTTTGCTTGCTTGGTTCAAGTCTGTAGCCCTTAATAAACCCTTGAGTTTTTGTGTGGTTAGCTTTAATTCACAGTTCTCCTTTTTTATTTGTATGTATTTCCTTCATCTCAGTAACCAACAAGCTGCATTAGTCCTTTCTGTGTACACAGATTTGTAGTCTGTTGCTGAAGCACTGTCCTTTGCTTCTAGGGATCAAATGGCAGAAGCACGCAGTGGAGCTCGGGACCCCCTTTCTCTTCAGACTGCACTGGGGTTGTTCAGTGCAGGTTGATGCAGGGCTGTTCTCCTTTGGGTGTGGGATAAATCACACTCTTTGAGTACTTTCATGCTGTGTCTGAAAACTCTGCAGCTCAGTGTAACGCTTTTAACTTTGTAATGAAGGGTTACCCTTTTTTAACAGTGAAGAAACAAAGGCAGAGAGGCTTAGGGATGCAGATTGATGGGATTTTGCAGCAGCTGAATGTGATTTAACTGCGATCAATTTATAGTTTACAGTAATCCATCAGGTTATGAACCGCAGGGGCTGCGGGCTGGATAAGCTGTACTTGGAGCAGTAAATTGCAGCAGAAGGGCGGGAGGAGTGGCTGGTAGCTCAGTTGGCTGCTGTAAACTGACAGATCACAGATGCAGAGTGGTAAGGACACACCTCTGCATCATGCAGTGCTGAGGCTTAGAGCTCCATGGGGAACACAGCCGGTACCGCAGCACCCAGAGCATCTGTGTGTGTGGCTGCTGCAGTGACCCAGAAGCATGCACCCGTTTTCCTGCCAGTTTTGCCTCATCTCTCAGGAAGGCTTCTGCAGCAGCCAGCTCAAGCTGAGGTCCCCACCCCCAACTAGGGGGCTGCCAGCATCACCTGCACCACTGCAGCCCCTGCTGATGCTGCCCCCCCGAGAGTCCTGCACTGCCACTTTGTGCCTCTCCAGTGCTGCTGCTCCTCAGACATTGTACGTCCTGCCATTCTGCAGGTGCTTGCTCTGCCCGGAGCTTGGCAGGAGCTTTGGTGAGATAGCTCCTTGACAGTCCTGTAATTTCAATCTCATGTACTTCTAGATGCACTTTTTCTGGGAGCTGTGCTTCCACAGCACTCGCTAAATCGTTTGGAAAGACTACATATGCCTGAGGAACAAAATGCAGCAGGAAACGTCAGCAGCATGTCTAAATAAACATCTCTGTCTCTCTTACCAGAGCGTTTAGCAGCTCTGCTGGCAGATGTTTCTATAAAATGTTAAACACTGTGCTTCCCAAACCTCCAAAACGTCTGTAACCCTGTTGGTTGGGAAGGACAGCTGAGGGGAAGGTATGAGAGAACAGGAGTGCCCAGAAGGGCTGGTGGTTCTTCAGAAACTCCACATCAAACTGGGTCCTGGGAACTGCTGTCTCATTGATAACACCATTGTGAAATGCTGTTCTTACTGAGGTGTGCTGCTGTTGCTGCACAGAATTAAAATAGGCAGGAGGGGCTGCTTTACAGCAGGTTGGGCCTTGTGCTTGTCGTTGTGTGAGCTGAATTTATCAGGAGATCACACATGCAGCTGAGCCTGAGCAATGTGTGGCAGATATAATCTGCTATCTACCGACTTGTGGACGTGCAAGACTGGAATAGAACTTAGTGTTGTTTGTCCCCCGTATATGCCCCACATCTCTTAAAATGCTAATTGATTTCCTAATTATTTTTGTTTTGGTGTGCTGTGGGGCAAAGAGGCTTTGTCTGTATTTTACAGTTCCCCTTCTCTCAGGTCAGTCCCAGCCATGCTGAAGGCACTCTGTGGCCTGAAGCAGGATGGGGCAATTAGCGCCTTAATTCTCATCAGAATCCATGTAACCCTTTGTTCGGGTCTTGGTGTAAGATTCCAAAGCTCCTGACTCCCTGAAGTTTGACCTATGAAGTGTAAGGCCATTTTTATAAGAGCTTGTTCCTCTTTGCTGTCTGTAGTCATTTATTTGTACACCTAAACTGTTGTAGTTCAGCAAAAAGAAAATTGTCATTTCTTTGTGGTTTGTAATAGAAATAATTGGGATTGGTACGTAATGAATGTCCAGAATTTTAACACGCACACGGTTTTCATGATGAGCTTGTAAGGGAACTGAAGACAAGGATAACAGGTTTTCCTGCTGGTGTCTTTGAGGAGATGTAATAACTGTGCAGCCTGTAGCTCTGAGTCACCTTGCTTGGTGTCTTCAAAGATGTGTTCCAGCCTCCATGGCTCTGAAATTTTGACAGGTCAGGGAGGAGAAATTCCCTCTGTTCGTGTATTGACAGTTCCTTGTGTTTCCCTTAGGTTTCTGATGCAGCTCTTCAGTATGCCACAAGGCATAAAGCATTAACGGTGTGGGACCCAAATCAATGAGGGACGGAGAGCTGAGAGATCCCTCTGAACTCGTTTAATTAGGGACCTTTAGATTTCAAAAATCTAAATTACCAAAAATGCAGTCAGCCATGTGCTCACACTGAGGCAAGTTTCCTTGGCTGTTTACATAAGGCATTTGCTGTATCGGTGTCTTTAAATCTGAAGCAGGATGATTTGGGAAGCCTTCCATCAGATTCCTGGGGATGCTTTCCTCCCAAATGACAGCTACAAATCTTAAGTCTTAATCCCCCCACCTGGACACAGCTTTTGGTGTTGAATGGGCCTTCCCATTGGCTCTGTATTGTGGTCGTACCAAGCTAAACATGCCTTCCTTTGCCTTCTGGCTTTAGTGTGCTGACCTTTAGTGAGAAGACAAAGTGGATAGGTGGGTATGTTTTAAAATGCAATAACTGTTTTGTCAGGTTCTTCAGTGATCCCTGGGTTTTTTTTGAGTTGACATAAATTGAGTTAATGCTTGTTCTCTCTTTTCCACCCCGTGACTCTCCATATCTCAGTGGAGTTAACATCTGAACAGAAGCGGATAGGTGATTGCAGAATGGGATGTTAGCTGCCCAATGAGACATCCCACTTGCTGTCCCTGACAGCTGGCTAGCCATGGTATTACTGAGCTGTTCACATTTTCTTAATGCCAAATCATCAAACGCTCTCCAGGTGCTAGAAACTGAATTTGAAGAGTCTGTGTCCTGCATCCTGGTAGCAGGAGAGGAGGAAGGAGTGGCCTGTGCCGTAGCTGAGAGGCCAAGCTTTAAGAAGCTGTAAGCCATGGAATAACATGTTGGTTTTGACTGCTGGGAGAGCGTCATGCAAGACTGAATGTAAAAACAGAGGTGGAAAAATCAGAGTTCTGAATGTAGGGATTGGCTTTTGAGCAGGAAAGGAAATGTGATATGCTCTGCTTCAACTCTACACCAGGAAAACCATTTTGTTTATTTTTGTGGCATTGGTGACGGTTTCTACAAACAAAATAAGTGTTTACCTGGCTCTCGTGTACAAGCAGCTCTCAGCCCGTGGTGCCCTGCAGTCACTTAACCTGGTGTCACTCGCAGGACGCAGAGCTGGAACGCCTGAACTGCTGTACTGATGTCATCACATCTGGCAGCCAGGAGCCTCTCCTGCCCCTGTGTGTCCAGGCATGCTGGCCAGATGGCACTGGCTTTGGGTGCCATCCAGAGCAGTGCCTTAGCAAGGCCAGGCTGTGTGTCAGCTTTCAGAAGCCAAGAAGAGCTGCCAGTTCCACTCTTTTCTGTCCAAGAAAACATCTGATAGCTCCTCCAGCATTATTAAGCCCTTTGTGGTGTCAGAAGGAGGGTTCTGTCCTTTGGCTGTTGGTCCTCTTGGACCACGGTGTGCTCAAGACCTAGGACAAGTACGTTCTCCCCCAGAATTTACCAGAGGACTTACGGTTAGTTTGGGGCAAGTTGCTTTGCATTTGTTCATTCCTCATCCTGTAAAATGGGGGCACTGGGGTTAGCAGTTGCAACGGGAATTGGGCTTTGCCAATCAGCAGTGCTTGTGACGTGCTTCTGTGGCTCTTTTGTCTGGAAAGTTCTTTGTATCCTAACTCTGAGAGAGATGCGCTGCAGCTGGTAGTGTTAGCTGATCTTGTGAGCACTGTAAAACAACTTTTTTAACCAGGTATCTGAGATATGGTCACACTGAGAATTGGTGTCAGAGCCCAGAAGAGAGTTCAGGAGATGTTCATGCTGCCATACCAGCCAGAGTTGTCGGGCAGTGTGTGTAACTCCGGCTGTGTCAGCTTTCCTGTTTATCTACAGAAAGAGGAGGTTCTGGTGGAAGTGTCTGCTGGGATGTGACTAAGAGCTGTGGGACAGAGTAACGATGAGAAGCCCTGCTGCTGTGCTGGAATGTGTCTGGTTTCATCCGTTCATCTGTTCTTCTCACGTGGGCAGGTTTTTAGTTCCTGTCAGAGGGCTGTGCCCACCTGGACGAGGAGATGCCATGTGCCACATCTATGCTCCTGGCTCCATGGTGCTGCCATGGCAAAGGCTGGGCAGCTCGCGAGAGGCCGAGTGCCGCCCTCAGAACCATGAGTTGTGAGATGCACAGTGGCTGTCATCTAATTGGAATGGGTTGGCAGTGATGGAAGTTGCTGCTTCGTGTCACATTCGAATTCCCTGTTGCACTTCAAAGTGATGAGCTAGCATCAATTAGAAGCATTGCAGGGCTGGCCCTCTCTGCAGCTTCTGACTGGCAGGGCGTTGTTCAGGGACCTGCAAACCGGCCCTGGGTTCTGCTCTGAGGAAGCAGAAGTGCAGGCAGAGGTTTCTGGCTTTGAGAATGAAGCAATGGGCAAGAGCAGAGCTGGCTTAGCTGGAGCAGCAGCACGTGTGCTGGGCACCCAGCGGTGCGGTGGTGGCCAGGTGCTGCTTTGTTTGCGTGACTCACAAGTCAGTGGTGATGGCACAAGAGAGAGGAGCAGCTCGGCCATGTTAATAGAATAACCTTTCTGGCCTCTCTTTCTAAACTGTTGATCTCTTTATGAAAGGAGGATTTGTCTTGCTGTTCTAATAAGAGTTGTAAAATAATATATGTGTAATTAGAATTTAATAATGATTTGTCTGACTGATTCTCCTGCGTAAGCTGGTTCAAGTGGTTGTGTAACCTTTGCATTGTGTTCATTATCTAATGTTGAAATAACAGCTGGAAGTTGAGAGACTGACATGCAGTTCTAAAATTACAGAGCTTGAAATTGCTGCTGTCTGTAAACATATGAAAATCTATTAATGACCTTTGAGCTCTGCGACTGAAAAATGTTTTGGAAGATAGAATACATCAGAATTGCCCGTTACTGTACTGCGCGTTTCCCTTTTCTCAGCGATTGCTTGGGATATAAATGAGCGCCCTGCTCCTGACACAGATATTGGAATATTTGAACTGTTCTCTGGAGCCCTGAGGATACATGGAAACATTTGGTTGCTGATTGTTTGTTCTAGCGAACCAGTTATAGATTAGCTGCCCACGGGCACGTGGTGCTCAGCCGCTCGGCGCAGGAAAACATCGCTGCTGGCCAGACTGACAGCTGCAGAGCCCTGCTGCAGAATGCACTTCTGCAGAGATGTGTTTGGGGAAGAGCGAGGATGGTGAGAGCAGCACAGATGCACGGTGCTGGACTTCCCATTAGTGTATGTGACATTTCAGCAAGGCATTTCTCTCATGCTAGAAGTCGCCTCACTCAGAGATTTCCCATTAGGTTGAAGTGATGTACCACGGGCAGCTGTTTCTTCAGATGGCTGGCTTCTGTGTAGTTCTTATTGTTGGATTATTTATATTTCTTCTCATTTGTTTTCCAGCCAAAAGAAACTACCAGAGGACTAATTACTTAATATGCACTCTAGACCTCATGGCAGCTGAACTGCAAATTGTTGCCTACCACTGAGGGCAACTGCAGCATTGGTAAAAATGCCTCTGGTGTCATAGTGTTTGAAGACGAATTAATTTCTCGTGTGGCACAGGGGATTCCTGGTGTGGCTGCATTTTCTTCTTCAGACTCACCCGTACAGAGGAGCTGGCTAATGTGCAGTTGTGAGCATTCATCTCCCTCAGTGCAGCGTGTTGGCTTTGTGCAAGCAGTGTAAGCTGCTGAGCTGCAGCCAGAGGTGCTCATTGCTCTGCTCTGCTGGGCATAGAGGGACGGCACCTGGGTGCAGCTGGAGGGGAGCAGTGCTGGCACTGCTGATGAGTGCTCAGCAAGTCCTGCTGCCCAGCTTTCTGATTTGCAGAAGGCGAAATACCAAAATAGTTGTTATTTTAGTTTAATTTTAGAGAGCCAGAGTTTCATGTCCGTCATTGACAGATAAGTTGGAGGTACCTTTTACTCAGTGGTGACTTCTTGTTTTTTTTTCTGACTAGTTTAGCTGAAAATTGGTACTGGCAATGCATCTAGCTTCTATGCTAGTCTGTGCTGATAGATCTCTAATGCCTTTTCCCATGGCAGCTCAGTGATGGCTGCTGCAGTTGGGGTAACGCTGCCTTTCTGAAGGGCTTGAAATGAGTGATGAAAAACCACATCTGGTGTCAGCAAGGAGCGGCTGCCTCGAGTCCTGATTCTGTCACTCGGTGGGAGCGGCTGGAATTTGATACGGTGCCTGTTTCAGTAATCCAGGGAAAGGGGGAATTAATTCAGATTAAGTGTTTATGTGGTGCTCTTTAAACAAGCTTCTGGTTACTGCCTGGCAGCGGTGTGGCCCCAGCAGTGCCACTGAGTGTCCCCCAAAACACTGCACCTGCATCGCACGTCTGACCTTGCTGCTTGCTGGGTAGCTCTGGGAAGTTGGGAGCGATGTCCTCCAATTGACTTTCTTTAAAACTGCAGAGGTGCTGCCATCCTAATGCTGCCCTGCCTGGAGAATGCTCACCCAGGTGGCTGCAGTCTGCAGGAGCAGCACTTCCCCCTGCCATTGCTCTGCACTGTTCCCACTTGCAGTGCAGCTGCTATCAGCTGAACCTGGGTGCTGCCAGATAAGCATGAACTGTTTTCCAGATCTTTCACGTGCTGCACAAACCAGGCTGACCGAGCGGGCAGCCCTGGCTGAAAGCAGCTTCAGCCCAAACACGTCATGCCGCGTGCACCGGGCAGGCTGGCCTTGCGGTGCTTGCAGTGCTCCTGCAGGCTGGGCCCACAGAAAGCCTCATTTCATCTACCTGCAAATGGTGCCCCAGCTCCCCCTCCATCATTTAAGCTCCCTTGCTCTCTGACACACTTTCTACTGACGGTAATTCTGCGAGAGCTTGGCGGGCATATACTGCCATCACCGGAGGAAATACTGATGGCTTAAAATGGGATCATTTCCTCTCTGATGGACAGCAAGCACCTGTGGGAGTTTTAATAGCTGTCTGTTAGCAGGTAGTGAGGAAGATGTGTGCAATTCTCTGCAGGGAAGCACCTGCAGGCTCCAGAGAGGGGATTGGAGGAAGGAGCAAAGCAGCAGCTTGCTTCCCGGGGAGCTGCCGAGTGGCAGAACGGTGCCAGTGCTTTATCTGTTCCCTGGGGGAGATGCTGGAGGAAGGTTTTTACCAAAAATGCGGTCAGCCATGTGCTCACACTGAGGCAAGTTTCCTTGGCTGTTTACATAAGGCATTTGCTGTATGCCTTCTTTCTTTTACTGTCCCCTACATTACTGCTAAACACTGTTCTGCAAGAAAAAGAGAGGCCAGAGCTCTGCAAAAGGACTGTGGGTTGAAATGCATTTCGAAGTAGAGTGGCACTGACATTCCCTCTTGCACTTTTTGGTGGCACTGCCTCAGGGTAATGTCTGCCCGAGGCAGCACTGCTTGGAGCCTGCCCAGCCTCGCAGCAAAGGGCTCTCTGTTCCCACAGGACAGCAGGGAGCAGTCAGTCACTGGGCAGTGCCTGCAGCTCGCTCTTCGGCTCTTTGCAGGTGACAGGAGTGCAGCCTCTGCTAATAAATTTGGCTGTTTCGATTACACTGAGTTTATTGGTTCACGTGCTTTTATTTTAAAGTTAAATTGTGTATCATAAACCTGCGAACCGGTGGCAGCTTTGAATGTCTTAACATTTCCAAAGCTGTATTGTCAAAAAGCCGTCTTACTCCAGAGCTCAGTGCTTGACAGGGTCAGAGCAAGTGTGATGCATTTTAAAAAGCACGCCCCAAACTCATCTGCAATATGTCAGCTAGGAAAGGAGAATTGCAGTCTAAGGTTAAACAAGCAAGGATTTCATTTGCAATCATTTTAATTGATATTGATTGTATTGCTTGAATGTGGGGTCAAAGCAAGAGAGTTACTTCCAGCCAAGACTTTTTTTGCCTTTAAAAAAAAAAAAAAGCTTCAGTGGCACAGGTTGAAAGGCCTGGGGTTTGGGTTGTGCCTTAGTGAAGCTTGCGGGGGGCCAAGAGGCAGGAAAGTAAAACACATGAGTGTGTGCTGAGTTACAGGAACAGTGCAAGCTTCCCCTCTGCGAAAGCACTACTTGTGACTTCTGCCTTATCCCTGCAATCAAGTGCCATTTCCATCAGCTTAGTGTTCCTTAGTGTTCCTCTGTGGCAGTGACCACTTCTTCCCATCCTACATCTCTGTTTTCTCCTTGCTCACTGCACTGCATTTGCCTGTTGGCTGCTCCTCTTCTGTGCTGGTCCCAGAGTCATTTCTCTCTAAAGTTCATTTCTTTCCTTACTCTCTGATATACATCTCCAACATTATCTTTCCTTCTGAATTACTGTCTCTTGTGTCACCTCTGTGTAATGAAATGGACAGCAGGCATTTCATGGCAGAGGTCCTGGCTGCATCTGCACAGTGCTTTTTCTGCTCAGAAGACACAAGAGAATCAAGTCGGCACTGGCTTCTGTATTGCTGTTCTATAAACTGGATATAAGGTCAATAGGAATATTTAAAAATTAACCTAATTAAAAGAAAATCTGTTTCAGCTTGTCTCTGAGCCAGGATCACTCCCTGGGGTATTTGACAAAACCTCCTGCTAATTGTAGGATGAAGGTAATGTAAGGATAGGTGGTGCTCAGGTCCAGGGGCCTTCCTGCTGCACTTCTGCTGAGAGCAGGGGGAGGCAGAAGCGGAACAAGAGGGTCAATTTTAGGGATGGTACTTCCCTTCTATTTCCATTGCATGGAAGTGGGATGTTTTATGTTCTCCAGCTTAAGGAGTAAGTGCTGGAATGAGCAGCCTGTGAGAGAGGAGCTCTAGGCTGTTCCCCTGCTGGGAAATCAGCCCGTATAATCTTTTGAAATCAGCAGAGACAGTTTGGCAGCAGTGCAGTGTCACCACCAGCCCTTGGCTGCTGCTCTGAGCCATGCAGTGTCCGACAGGCTCAGTTTTGCACTAGGGCTGCAGTCTGCCTGGTGCTGGAGGGCTGAAGCAAGCTGTTTTAGCAGTGCTAGGAGTTATTCTTGTCCTCTGCACCCCAGAGCAGCACGCTTAAGGTTTTTCTTCTAGCTGTGTGGTTTTGCATTTTTTTGGGGTCCTTGAAGTGCTCCTTCTCTGTGAAAGGCACTTAGGAGCCAGGCCTCCCCCTGTGCTCTCCTTGCTCTCCGTGAGCTGTGCGGGCTGGGAGGATTAGGGCACAGAGCGGGCATGCAGGGTGCCTGCAGCCAGAGGGCTCCCCGAGGGCCGCCGCCTGCTTCCTGATCAAACGGATGACATGGACACCACTGTGCAGAAATTGCTTGTCGTGGCATTTCAGGGGTAAGGATAACCTCATTCCAAACCCATGGCCATGCACCTGCATTATTCATAGCTTTATTTATCGTTTGAGGCCTTGTGCACTGAGCGTCTTTGGAGAGTGCAGCCGTGCAGGCAGCAGGAATGGGCCTTTTGGGAAGGAGCGGTCCTTGTGCTGGAGGATGCCACCAGATTCACTGCAGAGGTGCGATGCGCACCTTTAACTTGGGCCAAAATAGTGGTAAAGAAGCATTTACTAATATTTGATGGTAGTAAAATTCTGTTGCAAGGTCTGTTTAGCAGAGTGGGGCTGCCAGCCTGCCCCAAGGCACGCTAGTGCATCTCCGCAGCCGCTGCTGTGAGGGTGTTCTGGGTAGCACAGAAAACAGCCCTGCTGACACCCTCCCCACCTCCAGCAGCTGCCGGCTCTGTGTTCTGCATCCCCAGCAGAAGTGAAGTCCTGAGAGCCACATCCTCTGCTGGAGCGTGGAGGAATAGAGCCATGGGGTAAGCTTGTCACAGGGCTGAGAACTTTGCCTGCTGCCTGTACGTGCTGTAGAGCCTGGGGAGCTTCCTGAGCTTCCCGGTTGCCAGGGCCTGGCTCTTCCTTCAGGTCTGCTTAGAAAGTTTTGGAGGTTTGAGGATACAAGTGCTGCTGTAAGGGAAGGCCCTGAGTGTGCTCACATAATTAATTCTACTGGTAGCTCAGTGGTGAGGCAATGCTGCAGCTCAAAGACAAATGGGGATAAAAAGCCAAGTGTTTAAGTAGCAATTTTGTATGTGTCAGGAAAGGGGAAAATGCAGCTTTCTTGACTAGCTGTGTGGGAAAGTGAATGTCCTGAAACCTGCAGTGAACGTGCTGTGGGTGGCACAGAGGAAGGGTCCTCAGTAAGGCATTCCCAGGGCTCGGGTCCCCACGTGAAGCCAGGCAGAGCCTCAGTGCCATAATTCCTGGTGCCTTCAGGTGGTGGCATTCCCTTAGAGCCGCTCCTTTCCCCCGCACTGGTGCCCATGTCCTCCCATGCAGCATCTCTGTGCTCACTGTCACACTGCAGCTGCAGCTGGCTTTGTCAAGAAACGCGTGCTTTTGGTGACTTCTGTTTCTAATGTTTTGCTGAGTATCAGTTAGCAGATGTCATTTCCATTGCACCAGTTTCTGATTAGTTACTAAAGCTTAGCATTTTGATTTCTGTCTCTGCTGCTTCCCAGCAAATAGGATGACGTGACCTTCTTTAAGTAGCATCAAACTGCTGCTGTAGAATGTTATCTCTGAGCTAGAAACCAAAGTGAGCAACTAAACACTAATTTGTATTCTTCATTTCATCGTTCGCAGCGAATAATGCCAGATAATCCTTTTCTTTGCTCTTTCACTAGTTATGGATTTGGCAAGCTGAGCTGTATTGTTGTTCTGAGGCAGTGCTACTTATTTTAATTTGGGGGTGGAGGTGGGAGGTGATGTCTTTGTTTTCTTGCAGTATGTAAGAGGAGCTTGGCAGCCCCACAGTGCATCTCTGTGCGGGGTCTGTGGGGATTCCATATTGCTCTTTCACAGCAGTGAAGCTGTGTGAGTTGTGCTGTGCGCTCCATTCATAAGGGATACAAATGCTGCTGATGTGACTGAGGTAGAAGTGAGGGACGAGGCATTTAGAAGTATTTCTGTGGCTGAGGTTGGCATGTTTTAGCGTGGTTAGCAGTGGCTTTTGAGGTGTTCCCTAATCTGATACAGTTAGGTTGCATAAAAACGTTAATTGGGCTAGAGAGTCATCAAAGTCTTCCAGAAAGCTTAATTTGATGCAGCAGTCAAGGCGTAGGGAAAAACGTAAGTGGCTGTAATGAATTACTGCCTCAGCCATTGGCTTCTTGTTTCTTATGCTCTTTCCGTACTGTGTGTTTGGAGGGAGGACAGGCCTTCAGTTCTCTAGGATGGCAGGGACAGCAGCAGGAATACCCTGGTCTGACCTCACCTCCCAGCATTAGTCAATGTGACGTGGCAGAGCAGCTCTCAGCTTGTGCCTAGCCGTACGCTGCGGTTCTGATTCATGGCAGGCACGGAACGCTTGGAGGTATTTGGCTACTGTGATTTGTGCAGATTTCATTGATCTCGGCTCTCTGATTGAATGCATGTTGGCTTTCAAAGTGCGTTTCCCCATGTGAGTGCTGCTGTGAACCAGAGACCATCAGGCCCAAGGGGGTCTGATACGTTCCTTTCTGAGATCAGACGAAACAGCAGAACTCAGAACTCTGTTCAGATGAATGGAGTTAAATGCTTTTCTTCAGGATACTGGTTTGTTTAGGTGCTGTTGACATATGGTTCCTGAATTAATCTGACGCAAACTCATTTTCATAACCAGTTCCAGCATCTCTGAAATTAATCAAACACATAGCCTGGAGAGTGTTCATCTTAATCTAATCTAAAATTACTGTTTGCATTGTGCATGCCTAATTATTCATCTTAAGTCATCTCTGGAAAGAATGTGGTGTCTTGTCTGTGTTTTTATTTAATATTTATATTGCTGAATGCTTAAAAGTAGTCTTAAAGAATTGAGGGCTTACTGTATTCTTTTTCCTTTACAGAAGGACATGTCGCTAAAGCCTCAGGAGCGGAAAGAAAAATGGGAGAGGCATCCAGGCAAGAAACCTAGAGAATCTGAAAACTGTGTGTCTGCTGAGCCGAGTGAAAATGGCCACAATAACGATGCGGGGAGCTCAGAGAGAGAGGCAGAAAGAGGCAAAGAACGCGTGAAGAAGAAACTCCCGCTGAAGCTAACCAAGCAGGTAGGGGAAGTACTTCTCATCTGAAGTGACTGCGTGGCAGTGGTGGCCGCTGAGGTGCTGCCCTGTTCCTAGGCTGGGTGTTCATGTAACTGCGCTGCTGAAAATGTCTCATAAGATTGCTGGAAAGTGGGAATAGTCAGTGTTGCAGGCAGGTTTCATAAACTGAAATGGAAGACCAGGTGTTCTGAGTAATGCGGGAAGGAAGGAGCAGAGCTCCCTTGTGTCCTTAGAGAAAATGCGTTAATTTGCACTGTGACTTTGTGGCTCTCAGACAGGTCACGGCCTCCTTTGGATAGTCCTGCTTGTGAGTGTGCTCCTGGAGTTGCAAACGTGGATGTCTCCATCTCATGTGTTAAGTTCATGTGCCCCCAAAGGAGTGTGCTGAGAAGGGAACATCCAAGTATTTCAGAAGTTGGAAATCAGTTTGGAGGAAGTTGTGCTTTAGGGAATCTTTGCGCCCTTCTAAAGTACGGTAGAGCATTAATTCCTTCAGAGTTGTGATGCTGGAGAGGATGATTCTAGTGGTGTCCATCAGGCCAGTTTGTAGCAGCCCAGGCAGCAGCAAAGGAGAGGCTCTGTGCTTAGCAGGCTGCTTAGTGCTTGCTGCTGCTCAGCATGGAGATCTGCTGGTGACTCAGTGCTCGTTCATCAGCTTGAAATGCACAAGGCACAGCAGCCATCATTTGTGAGCACCTTCCAGGTGTCCGTTAGCACAGTGCCGGATGGTGGCTGGTGGGAAGATTGGTGTATTTGAACCTCCAGCTCTTGTTCCAAGCTGAAAAGTATACTATGACAAAAGAACTATTTTCAGTTCTTCACGATGCAGTGAAGTGCACCTTCTGCTCCATGATACCAGTCCTGTAAGTGTAACAAACAACAGAAGATGGAATTCACCATATTATTGGAAGTAATTTCTTTCCAAAGGCTTTCGATATTTTAGGATCTGAAAGGATCAATAAGGTCCTGTATCACAACCCTCGGTGTAACCTCTCCACCCTTGCAGTCATTTGTGCTTACATCACAAGATGCTCCTTCAGAAGGGCTCAGTGCGTTTTACATTGGAAGCTCTGTGGGTCTTCTTACAGCCCCACTCTTCTAGTAGCTCATTGTTCTCATTATATTAGAACTTCTTCATTTTAATTTAAAGAAAAATAATGGAAATAATTTACAGCAAATGACTTCTGTCCATATGTTACTACTTCTCTGCTTGGAAACAGGTAGCAAATCATGTGATCAGGCATTTCTAGTAAAATGCTTGCCAGGTTTATTTTCTTTTTAACTCCCCAAAGTGGTACCAAATGTTTTGTTTTTATAATGGCCTCTGTATATATAGCTGAAATAGATCAGGTTTCTTGTTTGCTCTTGCTAGTAGTCAAGTGATTGGGTTTCAGTTCCTCCCTCTAGTTACAGGTGCAATGGCTTTGTGCACAAATACACAGTCTGTGCAAATTAAAATTACTTTTTATAGGGGTAAATAGATGCTCAGTCTTTCAGTGAAACTAAAACGTGCAACTGAGATCCTTTCTTGACATCAAAACCTGGAAGTGGTAAGCCTGCATTTCCCCAGAAAGCATCTGATACAAAATATTTAGAAGCAATAATGCTTTATGGTATTCTTAACTGCTTCTTAGACTGGGGTTGCGATACTGTACTTCATTAGTTCCTCTGCTTTCTGCCTTGTGAAGCTATTGTGTCAAGTGTTTTTATTTATTTATGTGAAGAAGCCCCCACCGTGTCTGTCACCCCTTGCAAAGTGCAGATAAAGCTAGCTGCTGATCAGTGCTTGTTCCTGGAGGAACCCTTCAGATTGTCACGTGGATGCAGCTGGGTGTGAGTGTGGAGACCAGGAGCCCTGCAGGAGGTCATTAGTTCTTGATTGCCTTCAAAATCTCTGCAGCGTGAAGGCCTGGCTTCAGTAAATGCTCTTCTGTGAAGGGTTAGGGTTGTTCCCTCCAGTCAAAGCTCACGCTGCAGCAAGTTCAGTGCAGCTTAGCTGTCTGTAGTGGATGTCTGGGGGCAAGGTCTTCCCGGAGTCTGGGTGAGCCAGCTCCTCACTGCTGCACGAGAGGAAAGGGCTGTTAGTATGGACAGCTTCTGCATGGAATACATAACTGAGGCTTGGTAGTCGTGGCCACTAGGGACGTTGTGATGCTGCCTTTCCTACCTCTGGGGCAGGAGGCTTTGGCACGCTGGCCAGGTTCCCGTTTCTGCAATTATATTCTGCAGCCTTAGTTGACCAAATATTTGGATGCTTTATATTTCTGCTCTGAGAAATGAGCACATTGCCATGGGTATGGCTGGCAGGTGTTTCTTCTGGCTAGTGTTGGGCTGCTGCGGGTGGAGAGAGCAGGCGTTGGCTGCCTCATCCGCTGGTCCCTGAATTCATCTCGCTTTCATCCGTGGCTTAACCTTTTCTTTGGTCTCCTGGTGGTTTAAGTGTCGAACCCCCAAAAGAACGAGAAGTTTGCACAAAGACTATAAAATAAAACCTGTGATGATTCACTCAATAATACACTGCACATATTTCAACAAGTCACACTTTGAATTCGTCTTTTGTTGCAAATGAAGCTTTTGGAAATAGCTCATATTTTGCTAGCTGATATTGTTGTGGAATCCAGACAAGTTTTCAGGCCTGTAAGGCTGCTGGAAGTAGCAGCAGCATCCAAGGTAGACAAACTAAGGTATTCTTAGTTCAAACTAATTATGCAAATGATATAGGGAACTTAAATGTATTTTAAATAACCACAGCTTCACACCTAGGATTCTGGCATTTCCTGCCAAACTGTCTAGACAAATTGGCTGTAATACAGTTTTCTGGAAGTTGGGGGTGATTTTTGCATCTCAGGGTTATTAAACATAGCTTTGTAACTAATTTGAAAAGCTTACTGTAATTAATGCTAATTATATTGAGACATTGCTTGGAAATTACTGATCAATTTGCAGCTTTCCTTATACTCTCATCACTTCTTTTCACAATTCAACAGAATTGTCATCCTTTCTGAGCAGCCTCTAATAAATCAAATTGGGCATTATAATTACAGCGCTCTGCTAATCCGTGTACAGAGGTGCAAAGTGGTAAGCTGCTTTGAGTGCCAGGTTGTCTGCTTTGTTTAGAAAATTAGATTAATACTTCACTCCTTCTGACAAAACATCCGGATTCCTGTTTGCTTCTGAATATTCGGTTCTCTGTACCTCAGGCTACAGAGAGAGAACTGCAGGAGCTGATCTGTCCTCCCAGCCTCCTGCTCAGCTGCACGTGGGAATCTCGTCCCCCTGTTCCTGCTCCAGCCAAGCGGAGGGAACAGAGGGAGTTCCAAATAGCTGTAGGTCTTTGGGGCAGATGTCAGGATTTGGGTCTGTTCTCATCCTCTTTGCTTGGAAAGGTGCTGACTGCAGCTGCTGCCATCTGACAGAAGGCAAGCAAACTGCTCGAGCTGCGAGGTGGGGTCATATTTTCTGGTGTTATGCTGAGTTGCTCTTCCAGTTTTCAGAGAGCCATCCTTTGACTTCGTGCATCTTTCACTGAGCCTTAGCTGTGCTGCGTTGCTCTCTTCAGTGTTGAGTTCATGTTTGGAGTCACTGATAGGTCTGCACATAGAACAGGGATTTCTCCCCAGGTTCAGGACCTGTAGGCATTTTGTGTGCTGCCTGAAAGTGGGCTGGTCTCCTTCTGAACAGAGTCAGTGCTGGTGGGGAGGAGTTGCTGATGGTTCAAGTGAGCTGTGGTTAGTCAGCCTGGGAGCCTCACTGCGTACTGAATGTGTTTAGATGTTAAATGTGGTTGGAATAACGCTCTGTTCTGCAAATAGTCATTTGTCATGAAGATGACTGTCTTACACCTCCTCCTTCCTTTTCTCACCCACTGTTTAGGTCACCCAGGATGAGAAGTGTCTCAAAGAAGCAGATGAGAACAGGGTTCTGTAGCACATATTTCATGCTTATAAATAGCTTGCTGGGCTGGGAGCATGGGAGGAAAGGGCACGGCAGCTAATGCTGTCACGTTACTTCGGAGGTGTGACATCTATGTGATGTCCTAGGGGAAGGGAAAGCAGAGCTAATTCCTGTGTCTCATTCACTCCCCAGCCTTCGTCATTCTGCTGACTGTTATTGATGATTAATGTGTCATGTTGGACTGGAACCACTAAATGACATTAAGGTGTTTGATTACCTACTTGCGTGCTTTTTCTGTGGTGCTTATCAGCTCGTTATCTGACATTCGTTGATGAATATAACACCCCCAGAAGAACATTGTGTCGGGTTAGTGCTAATTGGAGCTTAAGGCTTGGTGCCAGGTCGTGTTCCATCCCAGGTTCCATGTCCAGGTGAAAGCAGCCAATCTTTAAACCGTTTGAGTACCTTTGGCCCCGTATTGTGTGGTGGTGTGGAAGGGCTATGGGACTCTCTTCCCAAGTCAGAGAGAGGCAGTCTGGAACTTGCTGGGCTAACAGGATGATCCCATTGGCATCATGCTGCTTGTGTTGATGGGCAGTAGGAGCTTGTAGCTGCTTGATTTCTATTTGCATGTTTCCAGATGATGATAAACGGTAACTCTGGAATAATAACGTGTTTTTGAAAGCCTTGGTGGGCTGGAGGCAGTGTTTGTGGGAGTCTGGAGACCAAAAGATGCACTTCTCAGCCCAGGCTCAGCAGCCAGGTAGGAGGAGTCCAAACACAGCCTCTGGGTCTGGAGAGGTGGGGGTTCCTGTCCCTCACGGCTCAGCGCAGTGCTCAGAAGCTGAATGCCGTCTGAAAGGGTCTAAATATAACAGTGTCTTACTCTCTTACCTGAAGTGTCTCAAGCTGTTAAAAGCAACCAATTCTAGAGAGCTAACTGGGGGGGAAAAAACCTTGCCTTTCATGTGGGTTTGGGGGATTGGTTTTGTTTGTGCTTTTTTGGTGCTTGCATTTCCCCACTTTTGAATGCTGAAATTATACACACCGGTTTCTTTTTGTTTCTAATTGCTGTTACCCTTTTTGTTAGCAGGTATTATTTAAATGTTCTTTGAATCTAAACAACAAAGCGCAAGGGAAAAATAAAAAACAAAACAAAACACGTCCATTTTCTTTTAATCAGGAAAACGTTGCTTCATGCGTTGCTTGAAAGCGGCCTCCATTTCTACTTTCGTAAGCACGAGACTTTGCAGTTAGAGCATACAAGCTCTGAAGCAGTTAGCTTTAAGCGTGTTTGTGTTGGCTGGGAGGTTGGGCTGGTGGGGCTCTGCTTCAGCCTCCGCCGGGCGCAGAGCAGGCTGCACGCCGTGCTCAGCAGTGCCCCAGCACCTGCTGCACCCCCAGCACTCGGCTGACTTCAAAGCTCCTAATGAAGCTGCAGTGCCCGAGGCCTGCCCGGAGGGGGGGTCGGAGCAGGGCCCTGTTCCTGAGCAGGGCTGCAGGGCAGGCGCAGATGGCCTTCCCCTGCTCCTGTGCACTAATCTGCCCGCGCTGAGCCTGCACAGCTGCCCGGGAAACCGCTGGGGAGGCACTGCGCAAAGTACTGCAATGGCATACAGTGTTTAGTCATTAGGTTTGCTAATCCAGGGCCTAAAATCAGCCTCATTTCAGTCGATAGCAATCTGTTTGCACTGTCAGGAACTAATTTAAAAATCTGCTTTAAGTCCTGGTTAGGCACTTGGTGTTCTGTTTGCTGCATTGAAGTACAAGGGGAGCAGTGGGCATAGCACAACAGGGGCAGGAGGAAAATCCTCTGTAAATAAATAGAGGGTGGTTATGTCCCGAGTGAAACCCTGCTGTTAGCAAGAAGCACTGTTGTTTTGGCTAAATGTATCCAGGAATTCACAGCCATTCCTGAAGTCAATGCAAAGCCCACTTTGCTACAGGAGAGCCTGGTGGTGTTGGCTGAGCTCTTGGCTCAGTGGTCCTTCGAAGTGCCACATGGAGTGCAGAAATGTGTTGGTCAGAGCTGTGACGCAGGTACCTTGCTGATCACTGGGTTGCAGGCAGTCTTTGTGATGCACAGATCTCTGTAACACTGTTTCAGGTGCAGGGCAGTGCCACAGAACTCCTGAAAGCTGCACCTTTGCTTAAGCTCAAAAATCTGTATCGAAGCCCTACATAAATTGAGGAGATAACATTTATTGAAGGTGTGAGGGGAGATTCTACTGATTGTAGAACAAAACTGAAGTGTAACTTTCTGCCTACAGTTAGTTGGCTGAGAGTAACCTCAGGTAGGTCGTGTTGCTTAAATACAGCTCAGACTTTGGGCAGTATGAGGGGAAGCAAAGCCACCTGGCTCCTCTCGAAGCAGCTGTGAGTCTCTTTACAGTGGCTCCTTTGGAAAGGAAGAAATAAAAAGAAAATTTCATCACTAACAACTTGGGTGGCATCAGACTATAAAAAAGGTTGTTGGTGGTCATTGGTGACATTGTTGTAAAAGAAGAGCTAAATGGTTTGTAATTTAGAGAAGGGAATTTAATTAGATGAAGTAATTTACAAGAAGCTATAACCACTCGTATCTTTTCCTCTGTTGAATGTAATTGGCTGACACAATGCACAAAGTCCCCTTTCTTTATCTTTCTTCCCTCTTCTCAGTCTTTTTTGGTATGATGTATTTGCCATTGGGAAAGAGAGGGACCACCACTCAGAGTGCTGCAGTTGTATCTTGTGGTTGGAGCAGTGGAAAAGAGCAGAGGGGTCTTTGGTGCCCTGTCCATGGCTTGTCACGCTGAGTGAAGGAGCCCAGAGCTGGGAGCAGGCAGGAGGCTTCTCTGCTCTGTGCCTTTGTGTCATGGGTGGGCACGGCCCAGGCATCCCACGAGCTGTAGAGTCCTTGTGCTGGCTGTCACGGAGCTGCTGCGGAGGGGGCTCAGGCATGAGCAGCTGGAGCATCACGGCCTTTTTATGCGTTGTTTTTCTGGTTTGGGCAAGAAGCATCCAAAAAGTTATTCCATCGTGATTTAGCCACCGACCGCCTGACGTTTCAACTAGTTTGATGTGAGAGTTTGGCATCTGTTACCTACATGTATCCTGCATTCCTAGGCATACACCAACTGTCTGCAATAAAGCCCAGTCTCTGAGCAGCAGCGGGCAGGGGTTTGGGTCCTTGCTTTGTGATCATCCTGCGATTTTGGGGATGCTCAAATATGTGTGTGAGAACCAAGCACAGCCAATGCGGAATGTGCCCATGCTTGCTGTTGGCTGTGGTTCCAGTCGTGCAGGAGGCAGCATTACAACAGCCACAGCAGGGCTGCTTGGGGGCTGCTGGGCTGTGCTGTGGTGCTGGCCCAGTTCTCCCGGCCGGCCGCAGGGAGCTCGCGCCCCATCGGCAGCCTCAGGCAGCGTTACCGCATCCCTCAGCCTCTCTTTGCCGTGTGGGTTCTTAAGGAGCTCATTTTCATGCTTCTGCCTGCTGGGTGGTTTGCACGACTGCTGAGAATGTGCACAGCTTGAGCAAACACGCCTTTGGTTTGGAGACGTCGCTTAGGTAACATAAGTGCTTGCTCTTTTTTCCTTAGGCCTTCAAGCAAGGTTACTGGTAGCTGTTCAGGTCAATGGCATTGCAGTTATTTGGTGAAGTCAGTATGTGGAACCTGGGCTATTTTCTCCAGTACTGCATCTAAAAAATCAAAGAATTCAATAAAGCCAGCGGAGGTTTGTGATAGATGTAAAGCTCTCCCAAGCCTGCGGGATGAGGGGTCCCAAGGGGCACACAGGCATGTATGTGCTTTTTGAACTCAAGTGGAAGTGTGCCATGTCTGTAGGTTTTTTCAGGCATTAGCACTGTACATTGATTCTCAGTTTGTTTTTTTTTCCTGAAGTTGAGCCTTGAAATCAATTTATTAAAGAAAAAAAATACAGCAAGGAGAATATATCAACTTTTAGGAATTAGACAAATTATTACTGTTAAATGCAAAATTGTTTCCCTCCCAGCCCTGGTGGCTTCCTCTCTTTTCTGGTTCCTTGCGTTTGGAGTTGTTCAGGTTACAAAGCCAAGTATTACTTGGGTGGCTGCTGGATTCTGAGGGCTTGTGTTTAATGTTAGTTATGTAAATACATGCAGATCATTTAATTTAAAAACGAATCTTTTGGCTTCACATTTCCCTCCACATCTCACTGTCTTCCAGTAAAAGGCTTTGATTTAGGCACTAGGGAAAGGTGCACAGGCAAGATTCTTCCTTCGGCTGCTGCAAATCCAGTGCAAGTTAGCATTTAAGACAGTAATGGTTTTCATGTTGTGCTCTCTGATGTCTCCTACAGCATTTCATGCTCATTGTCATCCAATAGTAAGAACAAGGAAAAAGCTTTTCCAAGGGAAACCTTAACCACTGGAATAATGTTGATAAAGAATCCAAGGGCAGAGTAAGGGATGGAGCAGGGGCACAGTGCTGAGCCCCTTCTGGTGCTGCAGTGCGGCACCTCCTGGCAGATGGTGCTGGGTCTCAGCAAGCTCTTTCTGCTCCTTCTCGAAACTTCTGTGTGATTGTAGGACAGCATTTTGTGGCTCGACGTGGCATTATTGGCTGTAGTGTCAATCAGAGGTATCTTTTTGGAGTTTGTCCTTTAGCATGGGAGATGGCAGTGGTTCAGCTGGGCAGATGGGTCTGCTCTGAAGAGCGTTTGCAGCTTTAATTTAGGAGGAAAAAATGCTTTCTGAACATATTATACACTGACACTGCTTTGTTATGAGGTGAGTGAGGGTGGCGTGAAGGAACACAGCCATATTACAAATGTTACCTGAATTGAGTTTTTTAGCTTGTATCTCATTTGCATGTTACTTTTCTTCCAGGTGCATACTGCCAAAACCAATCGTGTAGAAGTAAAGAAGTTATTCTTTGCTTACATCACGGCAAATAATCCGTAAAACAGAGCATGGAGTCTGTATCCACAAAACCCAAACCCTGTTCCCAGCAGCTGAACCCAGCACTCCCCCAGCACGTGTCCTTGCTGAGGAATGACCTCTGCCAGTGGGCCGCGGTGGCCTGATGGCTGCGTGCCATTTCATGTTGCTTCCCCATTTCCATCTCTTGTTTCCTTGCGACTGCCTCATTTTGTTCATAAAGCAGCTCGTAATTGAGTGTTTGACAAAGAAGTGTTTACAAGCTGTGTTTCTTGTGCATAGCTGCCTAGCTGAGGGGAATAACAATTTGGGTCTGAATTTCAGCCCTTCTTTGTCAGTGCCATGCCATCGGCGGTGGCGGTGCCGTCTCTGCTTAAAGGGAAAGGAGGACTGAGGTTGTGTTGGGGTTTGATGTGGGCACGGGGGATGCATTTGTGCAAAGCAGCTCGTGACTGCTTCTGCTGGGCCACGCTCATCCCTTGTGCCGGCACTGGTTTTGGACACCACCAAGGTGTGCACTCATTTAAACGTGTGCCAACTTTGGGGTTTTTAGAATGGAGCCTGTGTGTTCACATGGGTCTTTAATCCAGTCAGGTGAAACAAAGTGACTGGGGCTCTGTTGGGGTTTGAGCCTTCTCTTCTCCAGCTGTTGTGTGACATAAGCTGTCCTCGTTGGTACGGCCGGAGTTCTGTCAGCATGGGTTGGAGCCTATGGTGTTATCACAACAAAAGCCTTGTTTAGCTGCCCCTCGGGAGGAGCAGGGCTGTGGGATCAAGCTTTGAGTTTGGGCTAAATTTTGAGTCAGTGCCAAAAACCATCTGCGAATGATGCCAGCTGGGCAGGGTGCGGAGGAACAGAAGCAGTGAAGTTATGCATGGGTAAGGAACAGCTCGGCCTTCATTTGGAGCCATTACAGCCACTTGCAAAGGGCACTCCGACTTCTGGGGCGATCTCTTAAAGGGGCCGCTTGCCCCGTGTTTGCAGGAGTTCCCAGCTTTCATCCCAGCTGCTGGTTGCACGATGGCAGAACCAGTGGGAGCACCTCAGAGTTGGCGTCGCTGCCTGTCAGTGCTGTGACTGCGGTGAGGTGCTGAATTGTTCGAGCCTTGGTTAAAGAACACCAAGCAGCACCCACAGCGTGAGTCTTTGGTTTGTCCCCAAACAAAACAGCTCTGCAGGTGTTCCATTAAGACATCTTTGCTGTCCCCTTGGCCTTATTCCGAACCATCTCTATGCAGCAAGTAGCTGGTTCAGACAGGGCATGCTTTTATATGTCCATACAAACGCCAGCTCTTCTGTTAGCCCTTTGCTGCCCAATGTTCCCCCCTGCTTACCTAGCTTGTGGAAAGCAGAGGGAGAAGAAAAATGTATTTGTGGTAGCTTTTTTCTTTTCTTTTACCCCATAACTTCCAGTGAAGCGAAGGAACAACCGATCCATCCCTGCCCCAGCCAGTCCATCCCAGCAGCACTGGGGCCTCCAGTAAATGGATCTGGGGACACGTGTGACCCTGTAGGGCTGCTCGTTAGAGGATATTGTTAGGGGCATGTGGCAGCAGATGTAATAAATAAAGAGTCCCAAAGAAAAAGGAGAAAAAAAAGTAGGTTGTGTGGTTTTTTTTGTTTTTTTTTTCCCTGTGTTCTTTAGTGGGAAGTGAAGTGTCTGACAGCCTTGGGCCGCCTCACATAGGTGTAAGCCTCAGGCAAAGCCACAGGCAGAAGGGTTGCAGAATAAGTTGTATGGGATCTTGACAAACACCTGGCTGTTATTGTTTATTGAAACTGAGAGCATTGGGAAGAATTGGGTTTACGAAAGGGATAACTCTTTTTCAGTTGGAAAATGAAAAAAAATAAAATAAAATAATAATAGGAGATGTCGAGAAAGGAGCAGTGCTGTAGCTCCTGGAGGCTTCTTGCGCGTTGTTTGCTCTGCCTTTAGCTGCAAGGGAAGCGTTCCAGCATGCTTGTTGTTCGGTCCCAAGCTGCCTGGGACAGCAGCTGCTGGGTGTCTGTGGGGCTTCTGTGCTGCAGGGCTGGGCTGGGGACTGAGGTCAGAACGCAGGGGAATGCGTGGAAGTTGGTTGGCCAAAGCCAGCTTTGAGAAAACGTACTCTGCTGTTCATAACTTGAAAGCACACAAAAAGAAACCCAACAAAAGTGTTCTGATAAGGAACTACCACCATGAGCATTCAGGCAGCTGAGAACCTAAATCCCAGAGATTTCTTGCTCCTTTGTCACGTAGGTATTTACGTAAATCCCAATAACCAGTCTTCCTTTGTCTCCATTTTTCTGTTTGGTGCCTCTTACAAGAGCAAATGGGTTCCTTTAACAGATTTCTGCAAGTAAATGTGCAAGCTTTTGCAAGATGTATGCTGTGCTCCACAAATGGGAAGCAGGACATAATTTCTAATCATTGGAGAGATTTCCTCATGTGGCATTGTCGGAGGGTTATGTATTTATTTTGGCAAGCTGTCTTTAACTCGCCTTGGTAATAACAGGAATTTCTACTGCTTCAACTGTATTCATTTCCAGAAGCAGAAAAGGGCAACTTTTTGCACTGTTGAGCAGCCCATGTGCTTTGCATCGATCAGGTATTTCCTGCAGTTTGAAGACCTATTGAGATGTATCTGCTAACATGGCTCAGTGTGGAAAGGTTTATTAGTCCTTAAATGAAACAGTCTGTTAATACAGATACACAAATGAGAGCCCTTAGTAAACTCCCTTATTGTTAAAGTAAGCTTTAACAATAGTTTGTGCTGAAGGAATTAGGATGTAGTCAATAAAATTCCATCTTCTCCTTATTTCTGAGGTAGAAAGAAGGTGTTTCCAATATTAATTATATATACTAAAAGAAAAAACTGGACATGATACAGCCTTCGCTATGAGAAGCTGGCCTTCATCTGGTACAACTCCATAAGGAACTAATTTCTGTTTGATAATTTTGTCTCTGAATTGAATAGGAATCTTAATCTCTAGCATAATGGTAGGTACTGCTGTGAGATCTTTGATTTTTTCCTCCTGTTTCCAGATTGTAATTTTAAGCCCTGTGTTCCTCTTTCTTCACAAAATAACTCAATCAGAGAGTGGAGGCTCAGCCCTATTCTCCTTCACAATGCTAATTGGTAGATTTGTTGAGGTTTGAAGGATGTATTCTGCCAAATGTGGCCGCTCTTGCTGGCAGGGACAAAAATCCCTTAGCAGTTTCCAAGACCTTGCGCTGGGGTCTGAGCATCCTCCAATAACTGAAGCCAGCAAACCTTGCAGAAAGCTCCGGCATCCGCTGGAGGTGATCTAACAGTGGCATTCAGCAGCGTGCCGTGGTGGGGCTAGGTGTGAGTGCTGAGGAAGTTCACAGTTCAAACCTAGGGAGGGATCCTGGCAGCTAACTCATCGGGTCTGTTTTCTAGCCTAAGCATTTTCTTAACGATAAAGCCTCCGGAGGTCTTCCAGGGGTGAAGAGCCAGTTAGAAATACTAAGCATATAATTTTGTGGCTTTCTGTCTTTAGTAGCTGGCTTCTCAGGAAGTAGATCTTCGGAAGATCTGCTTCTGTATGCCTGAGGAAGCACTCAGGTATCCATTGCTCTGAAGCAGCCCCTCGTGGCTGTGTAATGTCAGGCAGGAGATGTGCAGGAGGCCAAGTGCGGGGGGCTACAAAGGACTGCCATTGCTCTGGCTCACCAAGGAAGACATTTTCTGCAGCTCAGTGTGGAGTTACCCCTGTTCCCAGCAGCGGGGTTTGTCTCTGCTGCCTTTAGCTCAGCCCCATGCCTTCCCGTCCAGCAGAGCCTTGTCATCCCCAGATGTGAACACATGGGGAACCATCACCTCTCCCTCCCTGAGCGCAGGTGGGATGAGGCAGCAGGAGCTGAGCTGGTGGGCTCCAGCCATGGGGCCTCACACCCCAAAGATGTCCCCGAGCAGAGGAAAGCAGCCGCCTGCGGCAAGTTGTGCTGGCACGGCAGGCTTTGTTGAGTTGCATTCTGTTTTCTGAAACCAAGTGCAGAATATTCCAAATTCCTAAAATTCTGTCTGCCCAGCAAAATGAGAGGGAAGCGTAGCATTAATAACCATGTGAATAGTTGCTTAATTTAGCAACAAGTTATGAATATTCAGAGGCATGGGCTTTTGCAGAGTAGAGGAAGAGGAATGTAAGCCCCCGGGGCCGCTGCCGTGGGCTGCCAGCCCTGCCTGCGCTACCTGCGAGGGAAGCAGCGCAGGTGCACTCAGCCGTGCTGCGCTCTGGAGATGTTCCCTTCGAGCCGCTCATGTGGAAGTGGGACAGCCAGGCTTTGTGTGAATGCGAATGCGTGTGCATGTCTGTCAAGTTTACTCTCTCAGCTTAACCGTAATTCATTACATAAAGCCTGTTTGTCACACATGACTTTAAATATCCACAGGCCGGTCTCATCTAGTAGTTCTAATGTCCGTTTCCAAGCACGGCGAGGCAGGGGCTGCAGTTCACTGCGTGTCTCAGGGCACAGGCGGCTGTGCCTTGTGCTGGGGACCTTGCACCAGCCCAGCACCGGGCATCCCTGACCTGTCAGAGGCTGCACAGCCCCACTGCATCTGATACCAGGAGCTGCCTGTGTCCCTGTCTGCCGCTGATTTACGCTTTCATCCTCTGGTACACATAACTGCTGCTTGAATTAAGCTGTGACACATCTTCACTCCGATGTAAAATTATTTCCAGTTAGACCTTGCAAAGGGAATGTCGTTCCCTCCATAAACGCCGCTTCGGTTTAATCCTTTCCCACCTGGTAGTTCAGCACCAGTGACTCATAAATTACAATTATTGAGGTACCAATTCATCATGTCTCGACAGCGGTGTTGCTTGTTCCACTGCATTGACCGAAGCCCTTTGCTAGCCAGCTAATGGTCTGCGGTCCTACTCTTTCTTGTCCTGTAATGATGGGATCCCTTGTACCAATTTGAATCCTATTAGATAGCAATTAATTTATACCTACTCCAAACTGAGGCTGAGTCAAGTGCTCCTCAGTGTTGGGCTTACACACGGGTGTATCTGAAGGATAAAGTGCTGAGGGGAATCCTGCCCGAGCTGTCTGTTAAATCTGCTCCTCATCTTCCCCACCTCCCCTGACTGCAGTAATTAGCAAACCAAATTCTTTGCTTTGGGAGCACCAAAGCAAGCAAGTGGGGAGAAGATGTTTGAAAATGCTTGAAGCTTCAGATGTTTGAAGAACGATTACCAGGAAGCAGAACAGTTGCAGCAAGCTGGGGTTGTGGGAGAGGGATGTTTTGTGTTTAGATATCACTGACTTTTATTTATGCTACAGTGGGACGTTGTCCTGTGACAGGCAGGGGGCTGCTCTGCCTTGCAGTGAGCAGTGCAGTGCATGCAGGTCCTGCTGCAGGGCTCCTGCAGGAGCTGCTGGAGCTTGGCCTCACCACCCGGTGTGGGGCAGCAGGCAGGGTTAGTGCAGTGCTGGATCCATCCCTCATCCCCCCGTAGATATTTAAATATTTAAGTGTTGGCGTGACTGTGAAGCCATAGTTTTGATTTATGATTTAAGCTCACATTTCAGGGAAGAAAGGACTTGCCTGCACAGTCACTGTGTGGTTTCTGCTGGACAGATTGATCCTTAGAGGCAAACTAGATTAATTCTGGGAGGAGACGGATTTAGAATTTGCCCTTCTCTGTGGTTTCTATAAACTGAGGAATACTTCTGGGCTTTTTGTTGCTCTAGCAATTTTCTCTCTGTTGGACGATGACCCTTTCAGTAAGTGGTCATTCCTCATTGAATTTTTCTGTCTCAGAGCTTAAAAAACAGTTATTTTATTGACTACAGAATTCCCATATCATTGCTTGACCTCAGTGCCAGTTTTTCATTGGAGACTATACAGAGATTTCAGCTAAAGCCAAAAGAAGCCATTCACCTTTTTAAGCTTGCTTTTCCCTGGCTCGTAATCTCCATCTGAGTGAAATATAAAGTATTGCTTATCTCTTATCTCTGAAGCCTCAGTGAGCACTGGGCTGCGTGTGCTCTGTCTGACAGCTGCAGCGCTGCTCTGCTGCTCGGGAGCTTTACAGGTGGGAACTTGGAGGCAAAACAGGCGTATTGCTTGTACTTTGAAGGCGAAGGTGATACGTACTCTGTTTGTGCCAGACACGTACATGTAGAACATGTTTTGTATGAGCAAGAAGCTAATAGGTGTTGGTAGGGTGCTGTGTTTGCTCGCCCTTACAGGTCACTCCTTGTGAACTGTACTTGAGTGCTAAAACGAGTTCAAGCCTCTAAAAGCAGAGCGGGGTTGGGTTCTTGGGAGTCAGCCTGGGGCACGTGTCCAATCCTTGTTCTGGAAGAGCACTTTCCATGAGGAGAGGCATCCATGTTAGTTATACTTCCAGAATATTTTGTGTTTGCACATATGCTGTAAAGTTACCATCTTTCATTAACTTCTATTTGCTGTCCTACTACATTATAAGCCTCCTTGGCAGTAGTGCCTCCAGAAATGAGAATAGATAGAAACTCAATGCGAATTCAAACAAGAAAAAAGTACTACATATTATTTAGAATTAGCATTTGATGTCTCGCGGAATATTTGCTCCCATTTTTGTTGGCCTTTTTGCTGACAGTGTGCTGTGCTCTGGGGACAGAGCCTGGGAAACTCACTTGGGATTGTGTGTGAAGGAGGGAGGAAATCTGGCCTCATCCAAAGGAATTAAGAAAGTTTCTGTTAAGTGATGGCTTCAAAATTTAATTTTTCAAATTGAAATGACTTCGTATATAGACTTGAGGCAGGTGTTCCAAATGCCATGTGCCAAATGTCTCTTTCAAATTAAATTCATTTTGCTCTACTGCATAACAGAGCTGGTTTCAGTACATGGTAAAGGTGATGACCTCAAACAAGGCTTTTTCAAATTACTGAAAGTTGTTATTTGTGTGCAGTTGTGGCTTTGGGATCTGTCCACTGAAAACAAGTGGAGTTTTTTCCACCTTTATGGCCCCCTGTATCTGCACACTGACTCTGTGTGCTTCAGAAATGAGGGTGCCAGTAGGAAGGGTGGGCCCACCAAATCCAATGTGCTGCAAGGAAGTACAGCCTGATGTTTCCTTTTTTTCCTTACGGCCTCTGCTGAGCTAACGGATAAGAGGTGCACGAAGAAAATACGTGGCAGCTAAACTTGGTTTGTCTCCTTTTTTCTTTTCTTTCCCCTTAATGTATCTTCAAAGGATGTGGCCATCTCCTTTTGTTCCTGTGCAGCTTGACATGTCCAATTTCGCTCCTCACAGAAGTAATAGACTTGCATAGATCCATTTGTGCTCTTTTAAGAACCCTTATTTGAAAAACACATCTTGTAGATAGGCAATTTTTCAAGTACCCAGATTGCTGGGTACTTCTACAGCAAAGCACATCTTCTGAACATGCTACGTTATTCTAATGTTAATCACAACCATTTGCAAGTCAGCACAATTATGGTGCTGTAACACAAAACAGGAATTAGGCCCAGTATCTTCATTTTTAAGCAGTCATAAACTGTCTTAAAAGATAAACCAATGAATGACTTTGCTTTTGATGTGGAGACAAGAAACAGAAGTCATGTATGCTGGCTATTTGGTTACTAAACCTAACGTTGAGATTCACAATATTGCCCTGCAAATAGATCATGCTTCAGCATTGCATTCTTATGCTTGCCCCCTGGGTCAGTAGCTTTCAATGCCTTCAATTCCTGCAGTTAGGATGGCTGCTTAAAAATGTTTTTTTTAGAGGAGGAAAAATCTAGATTTTTCATCACATGACTCCAGGGGGTTGAATTTGAGAAAAATCTTCTAAATATCAGAAGACTGCCAACTCTCTTGAGTTAATGAATGTGTTCTCCCACCACAATAGTTGTGCTTCATTTTGCATTATAATGTTGTCTAACAGCAAGTGGCACTTCTGATTCCTTTGTAATTTTCAAGCAAAATGCTGTTTGCAAAATAAACGTGCTGAGAGTTTCCTAAAGCAAATGTCATCAGCAAAAGGGAACTGTGTAGCTCCGTCCGTTTTTGGTGGCTTGGAAATGGGTAGGTTCCCTTAATAGCCACCACACAGATGGGAGCCCTAACTTGTTTCTCCTTCCCTAAGTGTGAGCAGGCTGCAGCTGTGCTGTCCCACATATTGTTGTGTGGCAGAGAATGAAGCAAAGCCTCTTCCCACTTGTGCTGCCCCGCAGAGCGGCTGGCAGAGCCACAGCAGCATCACTGCGTGCCGGTGGGACGGCTGGGGCTGCCAGCGCAGGCTGAGCAGTGACAGGGCAGCAGGGCAGGCTGCGTGAAGGGAGGAGAACCTTTCCTTTGGTCTCAGCCCTCCTGAGAGGCGTGCTGCTACACACATAAGGGTCGCTTGAACCCTATTGCTGTGACTGCCATATGCACCTGTATGTGCAAGTGGGCACCATTTCAGCCAGAAATTTGTGTAGGTGTAGCATGAAGTTACAGTGGAGCAGCTTAAATGGGATAGGATCACGGCTTTTAGGCCAAGATGGAATTTCTTGCTCAGAGAAACTTTGACAATTCAAGAGCGAGTGTCATTAATGAGTGTGCCTGTTCTCACCTCTTCATGTGTGCTGAGCTTTATCTGCTCTGTGTTCACAACATATTTCCATGGCTTAGATAAACCCCTCAGTGCAGCACAAACTGTTGGTAGTAACCAACTTGCACACAATTCAACTTTTGTCACTGATTTCCTAGATTTCTGCAAAAAAGTTGAGGATTATTTTTGTATTGTTATGGATGGGAAAACTGAAGGTGGGCTCATAATAAACACTGATTAATTGCAGGCATTCAGCAAGGTAGGGAGGGTTAGAAACAGAGCCCAGCTCTGTGCTGTTCTGCTTCCCTAACTGAGGGGATGCGTCTCTCCGCTGCTATTGAAGCCTGCATTACAATTTGGAGGTAACTTTTGAGAGGGGGACCACAGCAGAGCAGTCAGCCACACAGCAGTATCTGAGTTTGTTCCTACACGTTGGTGATAACTGCTGGTAGTTAGATAGCACGGCAGGAAAACTGCAGGTAAACGTTGGTTCGTGGTTTTAAGGGTATCTGCTGTGGGAGTGGGAGAGGTACTGAAGTTGTGTGTAGGAGGGATAGTAAGGAGCCAGCTTGTCAGGGTGTAAGTTCCTGCCAGAATGCAAAGAACACCCGGTGGAGGCTCGTGCTGTGGTTCGGTTCCCATGGTGCGCTGGTGGGACAGCAGAGATGATGCAAACCTCGTGCTGAGGTTGTGTGATGGAGAGGAACTAGAAAGGAAACCACAAAGGCTGCTCTCACTGCAGATGGGAGCAATAGCAGCAGTGAATATTCATGTCTCGAAGGCCGCAGCCATAGGTGTGCGGAGGGGCTCTGTCTGCTGGTCAGGGCACTGGAGGAGCCATGCTGGTGGTAAAGCTGATCCAAAACACGAGTCGTGTTACAGATTTGCATGCAATCCACCAAACTTTCTTGGGATATAACTTGCAGAAAGAAAGGGGAACCAGTGCATAAAACAAAACAGCAAAGCCCCAAACACAAAACTAGCAGCTGTCCGTAAACCTTGTGCTTATATTTTAGACTTTGCTGTGTTGTAGGGTACATCACCAGCACGTCCCTCCTGGAGAGAGCAAACAGCTCAGGCACTCTGTAAGTACTGTCTGCCATTGGCACGCAGTTGCTTCATAATATCTGTTGGTGACTTAACTAAATATTTATGGTCCAAGCCACAAGCCGACCAAGCCAGTCAGGCCTCGTCTGGAAGAGCTGAAAATACAACAGCATGAGTAAGTGCCATTTGAGAGTATCAAAGAGCTATAATAATGTGGATAGCATTACATTAGAAAACCAAGGTGGGAGGATTACATGAAAGCAAAACACGCAGACAGGCCCCAAGGGGAGACCATCTACCACAAAGGATAATTTCCTACGGGATTCAGACCCAAGAGCACATTCCTCTGAGGCTGCTTTAAAGCATCCAGGCAAGACATCTAAAGAGAGAGAAAAATTCATAATGCTTTCTTAAAACAACAGTGTAGCTGGAGCAGATGCAGCGGTGCCTGGTCTGCAGCTCTATCTGGACTCCTACATGTTTTCCTCCCTGTGATCTCTTTCTCAGCCTAAGAAGTCTTTTTTTTTTTTTCTTTTTCTCCTGGGACAGAAGGAGGGAAATGTCTTTTATCTGTGCTTTGGTTTTGCGGTATAGCAATGCTGCAGTCACATCCAGGCTGCTCCCTGGGAATTGCTTGGACTGGACAGGATACAGTGTGACCGTGTTATTACAGCTTTTGCCACAACACTGGAAGACTTGTGCAAGGGCGCTTGCTGCTTAATTCTGGTAGTTGACAGACCCAAATGCAAAACCAATATTTTGATCTTCCTCTTTTTTTTTCCCCCCAAGTTAGCTGTCTTGGAAAAGTGTTGTTTTCAGCCCTTTCCCCCAGACACCCTTCGGAGCAGCTGAATCCCACGCAGAGCTGTGTATGTGCCTGTACACGCAGCGTGAGTGTGTGAGCACACAGCCTTGGACGTGGCAGGTTCAGACTCCTGGTAGAGCCCCGGGTGTCTACGTATGGCAGGAAGGGAAGGATTTTCTCCATTTCCCTCTTGGTTGACAGTGGAAATACAGTGGGAAGGTGAAATGTGTAGGTGTTGAGTGGGGTGGGAGTGGGAGTGGGCATAGACAGGTGTGCATGCAGCATGTGAGTTTGGCAGGACGCAGCAGGGTTTGTGTGCGTGGGTTTCTGCATAGAGAAAAGCTGCACTGCAGTCTGCCAGCACAGCCTCAGGCCTCTGGGAACACAAAGGCCTTGGTCATAGGGAATGTGTTGTGCAGAGAGCGACAGCGTTTTAAAAAAAAAGAAAGTCTGGTCCCTGTGTGTGACAGCAAAATATTCAGAGAAATGTGCACTCATTATGCAGCAGGCATCCTGAAGCAAGGCACTGGCACCTTTATAATACAGAAAGTGAAGCAAGATGTTTGGAGGAGACAGATAGACAGCTGGTTTGTGCCCAGCTCGCTCTTGTACGTAATCCATCACTGCCAGCCCTGCATGCTGGCGGCAGCTCGTGGTGCTGCCTTCCTGGCACTGCCCAGCTGCAGCTGTGGGCGGCTGAGGGCTGAGCAGGGCTGAGCAGGGCTGGGGAGGTCCCCTGGTTGGGGAGGCACAGGGCAGGCAGGGCAGACATGCAGGAGGGGGAAGCCGGGTGCATTTCCCTGGCGGTGAGTTGGCAGCAGCGTGCTGGGAAACCTGTGCTGGCAGGGAGGTGAAAGCTGGAAGGCTGGCTTGGGGCAGGACATTGTGTTAAAAGCTCTGCTCAGAACTGTCTGCCGGTTCTTGCGCCGAGTCTGTGTGCTGGTTTGTGGGGGGGTGCTGGTTTGTTCTGGTTTTAATTCCAGAAGCCTACAGTGCAATAAAAGTCCCCTCTGACAGTAGAGCAGATGTTGGCAGGCCCTGCTGTCCCCTGGTAGGGAGGGAAGAGCAGTTTCTGGGGCCATGCGTTCTGCATGAAAACACAGCTTTTGCCATGAGTCTGTAGTTTCCGTGAGGCCACAGCTGAAGAACAGCAGGTAGATTTTCAGTCCGCTGCTGGGTGGGTGCACCTGAATGTGGCTCTGAGGGCTCTCAGGGTGGGTTTGTTTTCATGCAGGCCGTTGTCACTGCGCTTCAGAGCGCGCTGAGCTCGGCAGGATGGTGCCTGTTGATTTAGTGGATTTGGAATCAGGCCAAGCATCACTTCAGTGCAGATTTCATGTATTTTCCTTAAAATCACAGCTATTGCAATGTATGGTCAGGCTTGCTAGCAGCCAACAGGGAAATATCCCCTTTTCCCCATATTCTTTAACGATTTTCGAGCTGGTGCTTATCTGGGGCTTCAAACAGGATAGGTTTGATCACATAGTGCTAACTTCAAGTATCTGGTATCAAAAGATACAGCTTTTGTAAAATATTAGCAAAGATGTTACAAAATCATGTAATTAAAACCCCATTACAAGCCATGAAAGCAAAGCAGAGAAGCACAGCAAGGGCTGTGTGATTCTGTGACCTAATCCCACCTTCTTGACTTTTAGAGCCTGACCTAACTCAGTGCACGCACTGCGCTGCAGAGCTCCCCTGCCTGCCTTGCAGCAGGTGGGTGAGGCACTCAGGGAATTACTGTGTGCTGGCCAAGCTGTGTTGACTTCAGTACAACTACTGAAGAATTTGGGGCACACTTGATTCCAAAGCTGCAATCTCTGCTATGTGGGGCTTGATTTTTTTTTTCCCCATAACTCTTCTTCCCGAGGTGCTATTACACAAATGTTGCACAATCCCAGTCAGCGTCAGTGATTTTTGTGCATGCTGTTTAAGCGTGTTTATGGCAGCTTCTCCTGGTCTGAGAGGAAGGTTGGTAACAACACATCCTGGTAAAAATTTGACACAAACAAGCAATTCTGCAAGAAGTCTTGCTCAAAAGACACAGTGGGGAAAAAAAAAAAAAGAAAGAAAAAAAAAGAAAGGCCACAATATAGTGTCTTTTCCTTTGACAGTAATTGTTTTGCTCTTTGTATTATCTTACACAACACAACCACACCACCCGCTGCTACAGCTTTTGGAAAAAACAGAACTGTGCATCCATGAGCCAAGAGGAACCAGGATGATTCCAAACGATACAATTTGTAGAGGAAATGACTTGTTCTGTTGGGCTGTGTGATTCCAAATGATGTGCTTCTCAGGGCCTGCAGCGTGCCGGGCTCGAGCCGCTGGAGATGCCTGGTACCAGTGGGTGTCCCCAGGCTGCAGGGACAGATGACGTGGCAGCTGGGCTCTGGGGTTGGCCTGCAGGCCGGTGCTCTGCTAGATATGGATGTGGGATGTCCAGAGGGGACATGGGAACAGCTCTACCTGCACCTGTCCTTGCCCTGAAGTGTGCTGCCTGGCTGGCAGTTACAGGGACCAACATCCCCATGTGTGCAAACGGAGGTATGGCAAAACCGCAGTGCTTGGGCTCCCCAGTGTCTAACTCAAGGGCAGATGTGTGAATGATTTGGTTTAGACACCCTTTGCGTTATTTTTATTTTAGCACTTAAAAGCACCTCGGTTCCCAGGGCTTTGGCTGGAAAGCTCTTCCCCACACGCACTTATCACACTTCCTCCCTCCTTCTCACCTTGCATCCACTGCGACACGACAGCGTCACCTTCATGCCTGCACAGCAGTTGATGCTGGCAGCCCTGCGCTGCTGCAGGTGGGCTCCCCGTGGGCTGGGCTCCCCGTGGGCTGGGCTGCTGATGGCCTCACAAGGAGACATGCTGTAACCCAGCTGGCACTGTATTTCCTTTCCGCTCTGAATGCTACCCTCATGTTTCTGTTGGAAGAGGTTTTTGGGTTCTGAGGGTAATGGATGTTAGCAGATCGCTGGGACTGAAAATAAAAATCAGGAAGCAACGCAGGTGAGGTACGCTGCAAGCTCAGCTTGTGCTTCATGGCTCTATTTCTAATAAGGGGGAAAAAAAAAAGTGACATCAGCTCTGCTGCAGGCATGAATTAAAGATGAGAACTTAATAAAAGTCGTTGGAGGGGAGAAGCGGGAAGGCAAGGAGAGCCGGAGCGGCGGCGTCTCTATTTTTAAGCAGACAGCACCACCTCTGCTCCGGCGCTGGAGCTGGCGGCGCCGTGCGGGGCGCAGCGCCCTCTGCCGGAGCGCGGCGTGCGGGGCTGAGCGGAGCTGCGCGCGGCTGTGGCGTTCGGCCGCCGCTCCGCGCGTTTGCCGTGTTGGCGCACGGAAGGTAAGAATCCGGGTGTGAGCAGGGTGTGCGTAACGTCGTGCTCGGCTGGAAAGAAGTGGTAACGAGGGGCCGGGGTGGGAAGGAGCCTGCGGGAGCCGCGATTTAACCGGTCGGTGTCAGGGAAGCAGAGCCGCCCTGTCCTTGCTGTGACCCGGGCTGGGTCGGGTTGCGCTCAAAGCGCCGGTGGGAAAACTTCTCACAGAGCAGGAAAATCCAAATAAGCGCGTCAGCTCAAGTGTGCACGGCTTCGGCTGCGTGCTTATCTGCTCCGTGCGTCTTCAGCAATTGCAATGACAAGGGCTGCTTACCTAATTAAAATAACGTATCTGCACAGCTGGAGCAAAAAGGAGTTTGATGTGCCTTGTTGGCTGTCATCGTAAGAGAGCTTTAAAGGCCAAATAGGCAGATACAAGAGTTGTGGAAGTCAGAGGGAATGGATAACTGAACTGAAGAAATCAGCCAGTGCCACGTGCTGCGTGTGCCCTGTGGGAGTGGAAGTACTGGTGCTGTGTAGCAGCAAGGAGCAGTATCAATGGATCCTGAAGGAAAAACTGGCAGGACGGGAGGGAAATAATCCTTGTGACTGCGAAATAAGCCTGAAATCCCAAAGGAGCCATCGAGCTGGTAGCCTGGGCTCTGCTGTGCCGGCACTGCTTGGCTTGGGCAGGCACTTCTTCCTCTAATTGTCCTCGAGATCCCTTTGCTTGTTCTGCTTGCACTCATGGGTGGGAAGGCAGTTTTAGTTAAGGTGGAACAAATATTTGTTCTCTTTGAGCCCTCGCCACAGCTCTGCTGTGCAGGAAGGTGGTGGTTTCAGTTAGAAGCGCGTCCTGCAAACATGGTGCTTTTATGACTTGCGCCTCCTGGGCTGTGGTTTGGGTAGGAATTAATCTAAAATCTCAGAGGTGAAGTTTACCAAAAGCGGTAAGTTTTGGCTGTCTAAAGTTATGAATTATTCATTTCTTTTTCCCAGGGCTGTGAAACCACCCAACCTCCTGCCCTGCGCTCTGAGCACATTTCTTGGTAAATCTGGCTGTCATTTCAGGAGTGCAGCAATCCTTGGACCTGTCTTCAGATGTGATTTTGAACAAACTGCAGAGCTCAATCACATCCTCTGCAGTTTCTGTGAGTTTAGACACAGGGTTTTGGTACCTAATTCAGATAATCAAGTGAATTGACAGGGGCATCCCTACCTGCTCCTATTTACTATAGGAAACGGTAGGCCTGTGTGATGGGAAAAGAATGGTCAGTGCAGAGAGCTGTTACCCCTGAAATCTAACGATGGTTAACTGTTGAATTGACTGTTAGGGTGCTTGGCAGGGTGGCAGGGTGGGTTTGGGTATGGCACTGGTCACATTTTCATCCTACATATGCTCTTGGAGGCTTCTTGGTGTGTCATCGGTGCAATATTCATAGTGGTCTGGGACTGCTTGTATTAAGGCATAATGCTTTCAGTTTTAGGTCCAGAAATTTACCAGGTGCCCTTCTGGTCGTTGTAGGGATAGAGAAAAGTGCTGCAAACAAAGCGCAGATTGAGATGTCGTGAATGCAGGATTTCTGTAACTGCCTTCCTTTTGAAGTGGGCAGGTGAAATGATATTTTTTGGAGCTGCCTTTTAATCCTTGCTGCTTTCTTCCTGCCTTGCCATCCAAGCACGCTTTCCTGAGGGCTTTTATTTCTGACATAGGACTTAGAGATTCAAGTCAAACTGGTATAATTCCAGCCCTTTCAGGTAGCAAAGATGAATCAGAGAAGTAAGATGAAAAACGAAACCGAGGAGACCTGTTCCGTAATAACACGAGGTTTATTTCTTAGTAATGTTTGGTGCATTGGGCAGGCAGGGTGCTGAGAACGTCAGAGGGATGGGATGCTTTGTCCAGAGCCAGGATACAGCAGCGCTGCAAGGTAGCACATGCTGGGACCTGCTGTGCTGGGACGGCGTGCTGGGGTGCTGTGTGTGCAGCGGGGGGGGCGCAGCACTGCGGGCAGCACTGCCACAGCAGCTGGGCAGGGAGCAGAGCAGCGGTTGGGCTGGAGCTGCTGGTGTGGGCAGGGCTTCTGCTGGCAGTGGTGGCACCCAGGTGGAGGCCGGCACCCCGTGGTGGAACGTGGGATCTAAAGGTTTTTAACAAATGGGTTTGGTTGCTGCAGATTTCTCATGTGGAAAAGCAGTGCGTTGCTTTCTTAACACCTTAGTGAAAGGGGATGCGTTTCAGGGGATTGAGCCATTAGCTCCGAGGATGTGGTTAGTTGACAAATCAAAGGAAACCCAGCTGAGAGAGCTGACTTGCAATCTCAGCACGGCTCTGAAACGTGAAGCAAGATCTGTGAAATGACTCCTCTTGTTAATTTGCTTTATTAGCAAGACGGGGACTGTCCATGATGCAGAGTTCCTTTCTGTTGTTCCCCTTGTTGGTAATTTCTAAATAGAAGAAACGAAACTCCCTCAGTACGATTTTCAAAGGCAGCGCTCCCAATTGTATTTCTTGTCTCTGCATGGAAGAACAGCCTCGTGTCCTGTTGGGTGGGAGGCAACAGATCACAAGGCAACACACAGTTGCTCTTTCAGCAGTGTTTCGATGCAGAGTTCCCCTGTTCCATGTTCCATACCTTACCGACAGCCGTAGATGAATGGGAAGTAGGTCTTAAAAAGAATCTATCTTGATGTGAGCGTGATATGATTTTGAACAGCTGTCTTATTGACCCAAGCGAGTAAGACTTGTCATTTTCCAATAGAGCAATGAGAACACGGCTATTTAGGGATCCTGTGGATGGCAAACATTCCTGTGCTGCCAAGTCTGCTGGGCCGTGGCAGTCGTGGCACTAGCACTGAGTTTCTGCAGTTTCGTGCTGTGTTTTCAGCACAAGCTTTTGTTTTCCTGTGGCAGCTGTTCTTTTGGGCTCAGGATTCATTGTGGTGTGTTCTGCACGCAGTGGGGCTCAGGCTGCCCCACAGGATGCATCAGTGGCTGATGCCAGGTGTGAGTCCCAGGTTACTGCAGCACAGAGCCCAGAAAGGTTTCCTTTTCTCCAAAAGAAAAAAATCACTTTCTACAACTGTCATAAGTTTTAATTAAAACGTGCACGTAATGATTTTGGGTTTGAATCCAATTTTGTATGCTGTTTAAATGGAGAAATAAAATTATTTCCATCAGGCTCTTAGTTCGAGGTTTGTAACTACTGGATCATTTCCTTTTTCATCCGTTTCTGAGTTTTCAAATGGTTTATGAACTTCAGTGAAATCATCTAGAAATGGATTTCATGCAGAATAGTTAATAAATGAAAAGCAGAGCCATGTAGTGAAATGAGCCTGGTTTGCATCTCAAGCAGCACAAATTTAAATAAAACACGGGGTTTTGCATAACAGCGTTTGTTCTGCGTGTCAGAGGTGCTTTTCGAGACACCTCCGATCTCCCTCGTTTTTCACAGGGATATCTTTGGCAGCAAGGAGGATTTTCAGGGGCTGATTTGAGGTACGTAATTGGAGCACTAAGACTACACATACAAAGTGTCACTTAATGGATGAGGCTCATTTAATTGTAGGCTGCTCAGAAATAACCCAAGAAACACTTCACTGGTAGCTAATGCAGAGGTGTAATTAGACTTCTACACAAGTGTAATTAGGCTGATTGCATAGAAAGAAAGAGAGTTCAGAAGGTTTTTAAATGTGTGCAGAGTCATTTTCTCAACTGTCTTTTCTCTCAGCTTCTGCCATATCTGTGTTGAACTCGGGTAATGAAATGAGCGCGTTGTTCTACAGCTGCTGCTCACTTCGCCCGGCCCGCAGGCTGTGCAGTGCTGGGCTGTGGGTTGGGTTTGCTGGCTGTATGGTGACCCACTCGATGGGCGTGCAAGCAGTGCAGCCCGAGTGTCAGCATCTGCATGCATTGGGTCCATTTTTTGGCAGTCCTGATTCAGAAAGCAGCGCTGAATTCAGCAGAGGGAACGAGGCTGAAGCCTGGCCCTTGGCAGAGCTGCTGCGGGTTGGTGGGGAAGCTCAGTGCTGGGCTAGGAAAGTTTGCCCCTCCAGCTCTCATGCTGGTGGCTGTGTGTGATCACAGCCTGTCTGGGAGCACTGCTGGTCCTGCATGCCACGTCCAAATGGCCACGGGCTTTGTGCCACCACTGATACAGGGTTGGTCTCTTCTTCAAGGGTGGATGAGAGGAGTATCAGCTGTGAGCTCTAAGATGCTGTGTGCAGCCTGGGGAGGGATCTGTGGAAGCCCAGGCCAGGAGGCGCACACTGTGGAAAGGCGTGGGAAAGGGAATTTCCCATCCCCATGTGTGCTTTGTGTTTGCTTCTGGCATTCTGCTTCCCTTGCTAGTTGGGCTTGAAAAATACTTAGAAATGGTCACATTTTGCAACCCGGTTGCTGTTGAGCAAATCCTTAGCATTGGTGGTTTTCAGAGGGTTGCTGTCTTCTTCTTCAATGTTGGTGGGGAGGAATACAGAAACACTGTCCTGCAATACTGCTGCAGGCTGCTCTGGGCCCTCACCAGGAGGAGATCCCCTTGAGTGAGCTGTGTTGATGAGAAGTTGCCCAGCAGCTCAAGCCAGCCCAGCTTTGGACTCAGATGGGTGTTTGAACCAGAGCGGCCACCGTTGCTGTTGCTGGGCCGGGCTCTGGCAGCAGAGCCAGCGTGGAGCTCTGTGCTCTGCAGCTGCAGCGTTGTTAATGAAGTAACTTCTCAACCTAATGAAATAACTCATTGTGTGGTGAAATGGTAGCTGCGCCCCGCCTTGTTTTTCTCCATCCACTCTCCACTGGGGAAAGGCAGGATATTCTTTTTCCTTGGGAAATAGCGGGTGTTTGACCCTCACCCATCTCCTCATCGCAGAGGCTCTGGGTGCACTGTGAAGGAGCTGCACCGTGGGCTTCCAGGAGGAGCCCTGAAGTGCAGCTCCTGCAGCCCCAGCAGAACGGAGCTGGCTCCAGCTTGGGCTCCCACAGCATGAGGATTAGAGCTGCCTGGGAGAGTGACAAATCTGTTTTGTTGCAGCTTCTGAGGTTTCCAATTTGTTTTGGTTCCATGTTGCAACAAAAGGAAAAGCTTTTGAATGTTGTTTGCAACATAAGCATGTGTCGAAACACCTTATTTTGGGCAGCGCCAGTGAGACTCAGCCAAGCTGCTTTTAGAGCTTAAAATGGCTGAAGACAGCTTCCTACAGGGAGAGAAGAGCATGTGTGAGTGCAAATTGCATTTTATTTGCCTTGCCTTTTACTTTAATAACTGTTGCCATCAGGGAAAATAATGTTCTCGCTTTGTTGGCAAAAAATCACCACCGAGCAGCCGCCTCCTAAAAGAGTTTGCTCCCTATTGCTCTGCAGGATGCATTTATTGCACGCTCGGAGCCTGGTTTTGTGCAAGCCCTGGGCTGGCACTGCTATGGACAAGCACTCCTGCTCCTTTCCAGCTGGCTTTCTGCCTGCTGCTCCTGTACAGCTGGACAAGTGTGCATTAGGATGGTAGTGAGCTGTGTTTGTTGTAGTGCTTTTGTTTTGGCCAGGCTGGTTTTCTCCTCAGCAGCCCGCAGGTGTGCACAGCCACTTTGCTGGATGTGCGAGGGACTTGATGGGGTAACTGATATGAACAAACCTCTGCAGAACAGAGGATTTAGAGAAGAGGATGGTGACTACGCGTGTCCAACCTGCATGGCCCTGTGTGCTGCCTGGAGCTCCTGGCCAGCCACAGCTGTTCCTGAGAGCTGAGCCCACCGCAGGGTTGCGGTAGGGGATTAATTACACAGTGCTCCTCTGCTGTGTTGTTTATGGATGAAACTGCCTGCAAATTAAAGAGGTTTTAGACTTCTGGCCTTGCAAGCTAGGATAAATCATGGCTTCTTCAGTTAAAATCAACAATGATGCAAGTTAAAGAAAAGCTTCAACAGTGAGCGTGTGGTCTAGTTGGTAAATGGGTCATCTTTGGGGTACAGATGGATGTGCATGGCAGTAACTCCATCCCTGAATAACCTGTGCCATGGCTGGTTGGGGCCGTGGGCAACCTGGTGCATGGGGAGGTGTTCCTGCCTGTAGCAGGGGGTTGGAATGAGGTGATCTTTAAAGCTCCTTTCCAAACCAAACCATTCTGTCATTCTATGAGATACGCCCTCACCTTTCTTAGGATGACTGTGGACTTCTAACATCAGCCTGTGGCTGCTGGAAAATGTTAGAGAGGTGTCCAAGCAATTAGAAAGCAGTTTACGAATCTGTGCCAAGTGAATTAAAAGAATGGGCAGACTGTATAGGAGGAGTAAGAGTTCATATTTCCATGTCTGAGTAAAGTCAAAGTCCGCACAAGTTCAACAGCAACAGTCAAAAGGATTAACATCGTGCTGACATTGGTGCTACTGTAGTTTGAATACATGATCAGACCCGAGATAGTGTTGCTTTTGCGGTACAACTGAACAAAGTTCTGGATACTTCACGTTTGCTAATTGTTTTCAACTGTGGAAAGACCACAAAATAACTGGGATACTGTGGATCAAGTGGGTTAATATTACACCAGCAGTGATAAGATACGAGGCTGAAAAGTCCCCGAGTCTTTACCTTCCTTATCTCTTATCGCTCTTCTTAATAGTTATAGTTTTAAATTAAATAACCTCTCATATCATAAAATAATTTACAGTTTATTGGTGCATGATACAATTTTGCTTCCTATTTGTTGTCATTTAGTGAGCTTTGCAAAACGTCAAAGGTCAGTCATTTATTTTATCCCCTGTAGCACGAGGGCTTTTTAGACCGTGAGTAAGAACATTACCCCTTAAAAGAGGCTGATTTTTGGCTTCCTGGTCAGGATTTACAATAGAATAAGCTAGAGGAGAGATCTCACAGGAGGAATGAGAAGGCAGAAGCAGGTTGTGCAGGGTCCGGCTCCTTTCCCTGCTGCTTTAAGAGCTCGCTGCTTACCCCTGCTTCCTCCTCTGCAAAAGGGAAAGAAGACTCAACCATGTGCTTTCCTTCTCTCTCCTAGTTAAACATTTTTAAAGATTCAGGGGATGGCAAGAACTGCCTGTTAATGATTAACCTGTCCCAGCAACTGTCCCGTTCTGCAGCTTTCACTTACCCGGTTTTTATACATTTTCCTTTCTTGGCTTTGATCATTTCTTGGTCTTTTTGCACCAAAGCACAAAGTGTGCCGTGCAGCAGGAAGCACAGGGCTGCGTTAGCCAGGGGAAGCCGTGGGCTGCAGCGGTGTGGGGCTGTGCAGGTGGGCTGGCAGGGAGCGCTGCGGGGGGCTCACGTCAGCATCCGGCCTGCTTTCAAGTCTGCTAAGCCCACGTCACTGACGTACCAGCTGCAGGAATAACACATAAACTGCATTTCTGAGCGCTCTGCGTGCATGAAGAAGCGCTTCATGCACGTCAGCGTGCATGAAGAAGCGCTGTGTGGTACAGAACGTTGCTGGGGTGTTGTGGCTGTGCTGTGCGGTGCTGTCAGCAGTGCTAATGGGAGTACTGTGGGTTCCAGAAAGTTCCAGAATGCCGAGGTGAGGGATGGGAAGGGGTCGTGAGGCTCAGCTGTTGCAGCCTACAGCAGACGGCTGACTCGCCCTCCGATTCCATGCATAAGTTGGGTACGTTTTCATGACTGCCTGAGATCCTTCGTCCGTTCCCATTCTGTTGCGTGCGAGAAGGATAATTTGTGGATCCATGGCAGGCTGTGCAAGGGAAGTGTTCCGCTGTGATCAGAAATTGGCTTCTGACTGCAGCCCTTTGCCTGCCGACGTTTTGTGTTTCAGGACCTGGAAATCGTGTCCCTCAGGTGGCTGCAAAGTGAGCAATTGAATGCTGCTGCTTTGATAGCAGCATTGACATGGGGGTCAAAATGTTTTCTCTTGGGCTTCTTTAAATGATCCCAGCAACACCACAGGAAATAACGTTGTTTTCTTTTCTGTATCTGTACTCCTTTCAGTTACCAAAGTTTATTCTCAATTTTGCTACAGAATTTCTCATGCGTTTTCTGCTTTTATTTCCTTCATGATAAATTCATGTGCTGCAGTAAAATAATCTTAGTGCTGAAATAATAGATATATTAAAGCATGAATTACCTTGGTGGTAATAAAGGACAGGCTTTATTGCTTGCTTATCATGGAGGGTTGGTGTTTATGAGTTTGCTGAGTTGTGAGTGCATTGCATTAGAGCTAAATTTAACGTGGCTAGGTAGCAACAGCTTACACAGATCATCCACGAGGTCAGTGCACACTTATATGGCAGCAAGTTAAATAAAAAAAGAAATGCGTTCATAGTTCTTCTCGGCAGAGAAACTGTCAATAGTATTGAGAGAGCAGATGAGTAGCTTTTAGAAAAAGATTTTAATACTGATATATAATAAGAAAAAAAGGCAGCTAATCCATAGAGGAGCTCTTCCAGATGCCAGAGCAGGACTGGGAGCGCAGCCGAGGGGGGGCAGCAGGGCAGGAGCCCGGTTATGAGGAGAAATGGCCTGAGAAGCCCCAGCACATTTATTGAGCTGAGCTGGAGAGATCTTGCCAGAAAGGAACAATTTTGCCCTTTTAAAAGTCACATCGTGCCTCAATTTGGAGTAATGTCCGCATGTAGTCCTGCTGTAAAAATTATGATGAGGAGTGGCCAAGCTGCATTTCTGCTTTGCCCTGAGGAGTGGGTGCTCGGCTGTGTGCAGCAGCATAGCAGGGAAGGAAGGCATGTTTTCAGCTTCTAAGAAAAGTGCTGACTGCGTTTGGCGATGGCACAGAAATGAGCTCCGTGCTCTGAAAACCTCACAAATGCCACTGCAGCGAATATGATGATTAAAATCACTCCCTGTCTCTGAATACGAGTGGATGCTGCTGCTTCGAGATTATCCAGCTGAGAATGAAGCGCTGTCAACAACAGATGATAGAGCTGCACATCCTTGTTCTTGTGGTGGGTGACAAGCTCTGGGTTGTGGGCACGTGTGTCACAGGCAGCAGCGTTCTGCAGGGGACAGCTCCAGAGCTGGGGCTTTGCTTCCAAGGGCAGGCAAGGAGGAAGCAAGTCAGAAAGTGTGAGCAGTGCAGCTTTAACTGGAGTCACACACCTTGATGGAGCAGAGGTAAAAAGGAGGAGACGTGTGGTGTAACCTTTATTTTTGTTAGGTTCCCTGATAAGCCGTCGCTTTGATAAGCAGTGCAGCTCATTGAGCTTCCAGGGCTCAGTTGCTCTGCGATAAGTGTGCTTAGCATCTGCCATAAAGGCCTGCTGTGACCGTTGGGGCGGGTGCGGCTGTGCGCTTCGGCTGCTGCGGGGCTGCAGCGTCCGTCTGTCCTGCAGGAGCCGGGTAAGTGCAGCGTCTCCGCCGAACGTCAGACACTGAGATCCATCTGAATGCGATGGCAGCCCCGGTTACCCACAGCACTCAGGTTTAAGCTGCGCGTCCCTTTCAGGTGAGGTGACGGCGTCCTTTCTGCGCTGCCTGTAGCTGCGCCGTGCCTCCAGAGCAGCGCTCACCCCCTGGGGCTGCGGCCCTGTGGGCAGGCAGTGCCGGCTGTGCGGGGTGCTGGGAGCACAGCACTGTTGCTGGAAGCACAGCGCTGCCCAGCCTGCGGTCTGTAGAAGGGAAACCCCTCTGCCTTCATGCTGTGGCAGAGAGGAAATAACTCGTTTGCTCTTTGGACTAACCGAGAGAATGATGTATTTATAATGTTCTGCTTCTGATTGAGTGGAGCAGTTTGTTCTGAAACTTGAGATATATTCTTTCTGATTAAAATCTGAAGACGCTCTATTATTTCTATAACCACGTTTAAGTCTTGCAATTTGAACAAATTAGTTTTCATTTTGCATGCCAGACACTGTGATTTATAGAGCAAAATGGGCTTTTGCATCTGTTTTGTCTCTTGATTCATTAAAATTTGATTGAAGAAAGTTTTTGAAATAGAGTGTAAAAGCTTTTCCCATCCTGAGTGAAGGCATTTCTTGCTTGTTTTCCACACTGTCTGGTTTACTTTTTTTTTTTTTCTTTTTTTTTTCCCCCATGTGCATATTGCAAGAAATCTCCAATTCCCTTTTCTGGATTTGAAAGTTCAGCTGGGGGGAGCTGAGTGGAGGAGCGGTGTGGTGGAGCTGCATGGTGGTGCTGCATTGCTGGGAGCTTTGGAGGCACTGTGGGTGCACTGGGGTGTGAGCACTGCTTGTCTGTTCCAGCATAAGGAGTGGAAGAATGGAATCGGGTCAAGGCAGTGGCCAGTGGCAGGAAGGAATTGCATTGGGTCAGCCAATGCTTCCATCCAGCTGAAGTGGCTTTGGGGTTTTGTTTCTGGAGAAGGAGATATGAGGCTACAGGGCTCCTAAGCCCATCCCTCCTTGGGACACATGAGTGAGAGCCCGAGGGCTGTCCCAGCAGTGCTGCTGTGCACAGTACTGCTCTGGCACTGCAGGGCCAGGGCTGGGAGAGCTGGGCGAGATGGGAGCTCAGACTGCAGAGAGCTCTGAAATGTTCTCCGTGGGGATGGCTGTAGCTGGGGATTTTAATTGCTGAAATTACCTTGTCAGGATGCCTTATCAGCTGCTGTTCTAGTGATTGTTTGGTTTAGATAAGAACTGGAGTGTGATAAAACCTCGATAACAGTTGAGAGATTAGAGCTCTTTTGAAACTGCTGGCACTTACTGGGGCTCAGCTGCCTGCTGAGGAGCTGCGGCTGAGTTTAGGCCACGGCAATTTTTTCTGCGCTGCTTTTGCTTCCTCCCATGCCTCTGGGAGCAGTGCTGGGACTCAGTGCTGCCCAGGGGAAGAAGAGCAGCAGTGAGGTACCCACACACCCTTCCCAGCAATGGCAGCGCGGAGCTGGGCACGCAGGGTGCAGTGCCACGGTGCTCTCTGGCCCGGGGCCCCTGTAGGAGTGCTAGCTTAGCCCAGGCTGCTTCGTGGAGATCTACGATATCAGCCCTTAAAAATCTTCTGACTGTTTGTCAGAGGGGTTTTGTGTCACTTGTGCTCGTTCTGATGTTGGACTTGCGATGCTGAATTTGTTTTTTGCAGACAGGCAATAGCGGGCGCCTGGGGAGCAGCTCCTGCTGCGGTGCAGTGGCTGGGACACAAGTGGGGCTGTGGACACTGGGGGGTTCTTCGTAAGGGTCAGATGAAAAGCAGCCAGCAGCAGAGCTGTGTGGCTGTGGATTCGTTCTGCCTTTCTCCTGCAAAATGAGGCACTTGGCAGCTTTCTCATGTCTGAAAGGCTTTGCCCTTTAGGATTTCTAAAATGCTTTAGAAATTGCTTTTAAGAGGAAGCAGGGAAACTTAGATAAGTCAGATGAGCAGTGGGGGCAATACTGAAATTATAGAGCTCTGGTTAGAAAGTGGGAATTCAGGGGGCTGGAAAAAATAGATTTCCATTGTGAAAACCCTCTCTAGTACTCCTTGCATTTGGGTCTCTGGTCATACCCAGTAGGCTCAGTAGCAGAGTGGCACGTCCCAGATCCCTTGTCTACAGGTGCCTTTAGGCTGTCCAGAAGGGTGGGCTTCAGGCGTTAGGAAATAAGCCTGGAGAAGAAGTGCCTGTTGCCATAACTACATGTCTTGTGTACTAATTATATTTACAGAATGCAGTATCTGATATAATGTCATTTATTTGCAGAGACTTGGGATGTCGGAGTGCTTGTGTGCTCCAGTTGGCACAAGTGCCTGTATGTTCTACAGAGTCCACAACAAAACTTTGGACCACGTCAGTTTGCCTATCTGAGATATGTAAATAATTGCAACACAAAGTACCAGGGAGGATGTACTCTGGAATAAGCAGACTTTGCTTTGCTGGCAGTTGTTTTTGTTCTTTTTTCTCTGTTCTTAACCTGAAATGCTTCATTTTTCCTGTAATATGGGAGGAAATGTTTTTGTTAGTTGTCTGGCTGTGTGCATGTTAGTATAAGCTTGCAGCTGACGAAAGGCATCATCTAAAGGCATCAGTAAGAGAAACGAGCAGTTAAAGGCTGGTAGTTCTGTGCGCTGGTCATATCCCAACATGTCAGTTTTGTGAGATCACTGTGAGCTAAAACGGTGCTGTTTACATGTGGATGATAGCCTCTGCATGGAAGGGTTTTACTGGGGCAGCGTCTGTGCTGGGGATCTGGTTCCTGTCCAGGAACAGATTAACTCTGAGATAGTGAAGATTAGCTTTCTGATGTGATGACAGCTTGTTGGGTTTGTGTGTTTCTTAGGTGCTCCAGCGGAGAGGCTCTCAGAGTTGTGATGTAAACCATGGCTGGTCCTCAGTGAGATGGCAGAGTAGCTAAACAGGGCAAAGTTAAAAAGGATCAGGCTGTTTTTGGGAATACTGGAGTGAGGCGTGGGGTGGCTGTGTGATTTCCATGGGGAGCCCTGCAGCAGAGCTGGTAAGCAAAAGATCAACCACTAGCAGAAACACAACTCTAAACTATTCCAGTTATCAAATATAGTCGAATGAACAAATAAGCTACCCGGCAACCGAGATACTTAATGAGCACTGGATTAGATTCTTCTTAATTGTGTTCAGGCACTCGCGGGCTGTATTTTCACATCTGAGACAATGCTCTTTGTTTTTGCCTTCTTAGTGAAAGCTCAACATTTGTTTTGTTCCAGCCAATTTCAGAGCTTGGAGGGTTGATGCCAAATTACCACGTGCCTCACAGCAAAACAAAGGGGTGCCTGCATTGCCTTTCTCAGGAAGAATGTGGAAATATCCCAGGTTCCCTCCAGCCACAATCCATCTGGAGGCTTAACGCTCTGTTAGTGTCACACACCAGTGTCTCTTAGCAGCACGGCTTGGGGCTGCCGAGGAGCCGGAGGTGCTGCAGCGCAGGAGCCGTTTTGGGCAGCAGGCGGCTCAGTGCCCCGTGGGAGCTCAGTGCTGGGGCTCAGAGCTGTCTGTGCCAGTCCTCCCTGCTGCGTGGCTTTGCAGAGCGCCTGGGGCTGCAGGCTCGCTGGTTGCTGCGTGAGATGCTCAAGGCTCCTGTAGGGCATTTGCAGGAAGATGTGCAGAAGTCAGAGGTTTTGCTTTTTACCCTCAAGTTTCATTTTGAATCTGAGCTGCATTTCAAATGGTGCGGAAAGTGAAACTCGTCTGGGCTGGAACAGTTGCCAAAAGAACATGTCTCAGGTCTTGAATACCTCACATGCAAAGCAGTGGGGTAAAGAAAGATGATAGATTGTTCTCCTGGGTTTTGAGAATCATCTGAGTAGTGGTGCTCCAGCTACGTGGCCTGGATGTCCTGCTGCTGCTATCTGGATATTTTGACTCAAAGCTCTGAGAAGGGGACATCAGCTTGGCATTTCCTTCATGACATTCTGGTTTAGTAACAGGGAGGTAAACTGATGGGGAAAAAAAAAAAAAGCAAACTTCAAGCTACCACACACAGCTGGTGTTTCTAATAAGACACAGATGTGTATTGGGATCTCTCCCATCTCCTGCACCGTTTAAATGTAGATAAATAGAATTTAATCAGCTATAAATAACAGCGTGTTGTGCCTGTGGATCACTGGCTTTCCCTGAGACTCCCACCAGACTTGGGTTAAGCTTAATTACTTCAGCCTGCTACAAGCAGCGGTGCGATCAGCTGCTGGGACTGCATGGGGGACGGGGGAGGGAGCATGGAGGAGCAGGCATCCGTAGTGATGTGATGGTCAGGCGTCCAGTGTGATGTTCTGAGACCAACGGGGTTGTTTTATTCCCTGGTTTAATTCAGGGTGCTGAGGTTTCCCAGTTGTATTGGCATGAGTAAAGTACTTTTTTCCATAGTGATGTATGTGTTCTGTAATGGTTTTGCTTGTCACTGCTCACAGTGAGCACTGGTGAGGAAGATATTTCCTCGTCATTTCTCCCTGTTAGCTTCTGCTCTTGCATTGCAATAAAGCATAAGTGGATGTTGTCATTGGCATGGCCATTTCCTGGCTGGAATAGGCTGGAGCTCCCTGAGATGTACAGAGGACTGAGTGTACAGCAACTGGCCTCGCCCCGTGTCCCTGCTGCCGTCCCTGTGTCATCAAGAATAGGCACTGGCTGCAGTGAACACCTATTTACCTTTTCCCCTTTCTCTTGCAAGCTGTGCTGCCCTCCTCTTATCGCAGTTGCTGGGTGTGTGCAGGGCAGGGCCAGCACCCAGGGCTAGAGGAACTGGGGTGGGGGTTGGGGCTGCGCAGGGCTCTGGCTGCAGCACTGCGGTCCCCGTGCTTCTGATTCCCCCGCTGAGGGCTGGGCTGAGGAGATGGGGAGTATTTATTTATAAGCCGTCTGTACAGATGTTTTCATTGTGGTTTGCGGTGCATTGGTGCCACTTAGTGGGGGGAGAATTGAATTGACAGCTTGAACAGTGCTGGGGAAAATGAGGAGAGGCGGGCTGTGGGTTCCGGCCCCCACTCCTGCCGGTAGTTCTGCAGCCAGCTGGCAGACCCAGCCTGCACCAGGCACACAGCAGCTACGGGGATGGGACGTGGCTGTCAGCAGAGCCCTGTGGGGACCACAGCCCTGGTGGCACCAAGCTGTGCTACAAGCACTGCTGAGTATGGGGCCCAATTGGCTGGCTTTCCTGATGGAAAACATTAATCCGACCGTGCCTTGTGCTGGGCGAGGCTTTGGGGACCTTAAAAACTGCTCGATCTCTGTGTTATGATTTCTGTTGTTGTAGATGTAATAGGAAGGATCATGGAGTGAGGTGGTGTCAGCTCTGATCCCAGCTAATCTGTATGGAATATTAGCAGCATTTTTGGGAAGCAAGAAAAAAGTCCTGAGCTGTGGTATTTGAGCACAACTCATCTGCCCAGAACAAATGCTTTGGTTAGGTACTGGCACCTGGGAAGAGACACGGGTGTCTGCTGCTTGCTGAATGCAACTGGCAGCAGGCATTGGCCATCCCAGCAGTGTGGTGTTTGCTTGGCAGGGGTTGATAGTTGAGCATCATGCTTTGTAATAACAATGTGGAATGTATGCATTAGAGATAAGCAGCTGGGATGACAAATCAACTGTCAGCCATTGACCTCCAGGTAAGGCAGAGCCTCACTGCAAGGCACTCCAGGCACCTCACAGCACCCTCGCATTGCGCATGCAGAGCAGGCAAGGAGCTCTGTTTTGGCAGGGTGAGCATTCCACGGCTGGTGTCTGTGCTTTTGCCTCTGGTAGGAAGGGATGCTCAGGATGGCCTTACCAGCTGCTTGCTTTGCTCATGGACTGCTCCCCTCAGTGAGTTCCTTCTTGGTGTTCCTTGTGGGCATTCTGTGTTTGCTGAGCCCGTACTCCAGGGAACACGAGCCTGGTTTTGCAGCTGCTCCCTGTAGAGAACTGCTCCTAATTCTATTGAAATTTCTAGTCTTGGAACAGTTACGCTTTCAGTCCTTAAGAAAATTCTTACCCATCCCTGCTCCACCTTTCATCCAGTGAGTCCCATTGCCCTCAGCAAGAAAGGCAGCACGTAGTGGAGGCTGGCGGGGCCCAGCTGCTTAGGCATGCCCTGCAGCCCCACGCAGGTCGGTTTGCATGCTCCTGACTCACCCAGCACAAGAGCTGGCAGCTGGCACATGCACGTGGCCCAGTGTCAGCCTGCGTGCAGCCCTGCCCTTGGTGCCCTTGGTGGCAATGCAACTCCTGTCTCCAGCCTGGGGCTTGGACCCTTCTGTCTGCTGCGCTCTCACCAGAGGGCACTGCGCAGCGTGTTGCAGCCTAATAAATAACCCCTTAACCTGCTTAGCTGCTTTATGCTCAGTGGCATGTTTTACAATGTTACCTGGAGTCCTTGGATGCTGGTTCCCATGACAACCTGATATAGCATTTTTATTCTTTATTACTCTCAGTGTTTTATTGCTGCCTTGTTCAAATGCGCTGTCATCTTTATTTTGCCTTGGTGTGTGTGTGTGCATGTGTGTGAGTCACAGATCTGCTTCTAAAAATTATATTATTAAACAGTTTAGTGAATTTGGAGAAAGGGTGACAGTCTGTCACTGTCGATTTAATACTACATGGAGAAGCACGGCACGAATGGAAAGAAACTAGAAAGCAAAAATAAACTAGGAACTGAAATGTGGATCAGTACAGCCAGCCGAAGGCGTTTGGTGGAGCTCTGGGGGCAGTGCTGCCTCTTTAGCTGGACTTCCTGTAATCAAGGAGTGAAGTAGCATCATTTGGAAAGGTGTGAATTGTCTGGGACAGCCTGCAGAATTTTACAGCCTGCACTGGGATCCTTCGTTATGTCTCGTGTCTGCAGTGGGGAGGATTCTGCAGCCTTTCAAAGGGCACTAAGCCAGAAAATCAGATGCTCTGGAGCATGCATGTCCTTCCAAGAGTCTGAAGGATTCTTCATTTCCCCCCTCCCCCCACAATTCTTTGTGTATTCCTCTATTTTGTGGTGATGTTTAGTGGCAGGGCAGGTTTGGCCAAGGTGCTTGGTCAGGGAAATTTCTTCCAAATGCTCAAAGTCTCCATGCTCATCTCCAGAACCCAAAGCTCCCAAAACAAACACACACTCACATGTAACTGGAATTCAGCCTTTGCCTGGGAGTTGTGGTGAAAAGGAAGAGGGGAAAAGTTGGAAGTTTGAGAGAATAAACATAGTAGTGTATGTATGTGCTCTTAATGGAGAGTACAGATGGGAAATGCAGGAAGAGATTAAGGTAGCTAAATCATGGGCTCCTTAAGGACCTGAAATTCAAAAGCAGCACAAAGAAGTTGGAGAATATGTTGAAGTATTCCAAACAAATGGCTTAAATGGCAAACAGAGTTGTTTTGGTCATGTTGGCAGGCAGCTGAGCAGGAGCCTTTTGGCATCTCATGAAGCCTCGGTGCCCATGAGAGCTTTCCTTGCACCCCTCTGCCCAGGGAAGCCCTTGTAAAATATTCTTGTTTTCTTTCCTTTACTTGAATGTTAGGTTTTCTGTTCTCATCCTTTGCATCTCACTAACACTGCAAGCATCTCTAATTGAAATGCTGCTGTTCTGTGTGAAGTGCTGATGAACGGGGCTGGGAAGGACCACGGTCCCTTGGTGACTCTTCATACTTGCCTTCCAGTCCAAGTGCTTGAAGACTCATTAAAAAGAAAGGAAAGAAAAAAGACAAATGAATATCAAATTCTTCAGAAGGGAAATGGAGACTGTAAGTGGTGTCTGGGGTGACATCAACATTTGGATCCCCCCTCTTTCAGTCTGAAATCAGGCTTAGGAAGGAGATGAAATAGTGTCCAGGAGTTTTCGTGACAGGAAGAGTCTTCAGACATCAGAGGACTCTTTAATTATAGGCAGAGTGATTTATTCAGTGGTCGGCATCTGTATCTCATTAAAATATGAAATCCTTCACTGTTTCTCCTTTAAGTATGAAGGAATCCCTGTTTTATCTTTTTTGGCTTAGCAGAGCCATATTTTATGTCGGATCGCGGCGGCGTACCTTTCGAATGAGCTGAGTTATGTGCGGATTATTTAATGCTGAAACTGTTGAGCAAATGTAATTCACCTGTGTCGCTTCCACAAGAGCCTTTCCTCCTTCGGCAGCAAGGCAGCTTGGAATTAAATTGCAGGATTAATTTCGAATTATTTGGGGGATGGATGTAATCAGTAGAAGTGAGCCGTTCTGCTTTTTCCTCCTGATCAGCAAGTGAGCTTTGTCCTGAAGCAGACCAGCTCCTGGTAAAACTGCTCCAGGAGGAGAATCTCCCATTCTCTTCAGTGGGAGCAGACTGCTTTGAAGTGACTTCGTTGTGGTGAGGAAACTGTTTTGGTTGCAGGAGATTGAGCATGGATGTATGTGTGAATGAATGCATCTGCAGCCTGGTAGAGAAATGTGAAGCTGCATGAGGTTCAGGCAAGACCATCAGAGGGGGAAGCAGAGACCTGTCCTGCATCATGCCTTTGTTTTCCCCCCCACCCTGCCAAAAGTAAACCTCTGGGAGTGCAATGGGACCAATAAGGAGGGTTTTCAGATTGATTCTGGCAAGTTATGATGACCCTTTCAGGCAACGTCCTCATTTTTTCCATAATCTCATTGTAACTTCTTGGATTTAGAGGAGAGTCTGCACACAAGCAGGTTTTTACAACGAATTAGGAGCAACTAAGTGTTTTCAGCATCCTTACATCAGTTAGGATTAGCACAGTGGCTTCTTTCTCTGCTGCCTGTTTCCAAAATGCATTAAGGCTCTCGGATGTAAATCAGGGGCATCAAAGTGCTTTTTGCGTGGTGTTACTGGCTGGTCTGTAGTGCAAATTGCTTTGAATTCTCCCAATGTGTTCAGTGCCAAACATAAATTACATTTTAAAAGCAATATTTTGCTTGGCCAGTGTGTTTTAATCCAACTATATTCAGCAGCTGTGAGGTTAAACTCTGGTTTGCCAGTTGGCTTCAGGGCTTGCAAGAGAAGCAGCAGCAACAGGTTTCTCAGCCCTGCCTGTGATGAAGGGGAAGAGGAGCAGACCAGAGGTCCCCAGCTGAGCATGGCACGCTCTGGGCCGCACAGCCACACATCGATGTTTTGGGGATGTTGTGGTCTGCCCAGAAATACTGCAAAGGGGGTGGAAAGCTGGGACCAATATTTGTAAGGAGCTGGAAACGGGGCTGGCTGCCAGTCGGTGGTGTTACAGTTGGCCTCCAGCTCTGTTCCTTGCTTGTCTTGGCGCTCTAGCTGCAAGACAAATGTGTTTGTTCTGCCGTTGTTCATGGAACCTGGTTGGCTGCACAGTGAGCAGTGCTGAGCCAGAGGAGCCTTCATCCCAGGAGTCATCAGTGAGCAGGGACAAGGCAGGGGAAACAACTGGGGCCTCTGGGTTCCCAACGCTCTTCTCTAAGCACTTCATGAACGAGGAACAGCCGTGCACTGAAGCCTTCTGCTGGCTGGCGCTGCCCATAGGGGGCTGGGAGGGACCGCTGAGAACCTGGGGAGTTTTAGGGGAGCGCTGTGGGATGCAGCAGGAAGGATAATGGGCTGGGAGCTGCAGGATGCTGAGCCTCCTGCGGGCAGCACGGAGCTCAGCCTGAGTCTCACTCTTTATCTGCGGAGCAGAAATCATGGCAATGCCCAGCCCGGCCGAGCGCTGCGAGGATAAATCCACTGAGGGCTCTGAAGTGCTCAGATAAATACCTGCGAGAGCACAGGGAGGCACTGGTGCTTGTATGAGGGATAAGTGCTTTATTAGTAATGACCCGGAAAGGACAGAGCTACTTGCAGGTATAGTAAGCACAAGTAAGTGCCTCCTGTAGTTGACAGGCTCTTGGTATAAATCATTTGTGGAATAAATGACGCCGGAGAATTCATGCTTCCTGGAGGAGAGGGAAAGAAGTCTCTGCTGAGCTTAATAAAAATGAAAATTCGCTAATGGATAGGATGAGTCTAGAGGGGGTCACAGCGTGCTTGACAGGAGCTGTAAGGTCACAGATTAAGTAGGTGCCCAAGTCAGCTGCAGCAATATACAGGAGATTACTGAAAGAAAATGCATCCTGGGAATCTTCCCCCCCCCCACCTCAGAACAACAAGGTGTAGGGTGGCTGGAACTGTGGTTTTGCACATTAGAATTGAAGGGAATTAGAAAAGGAAAGAAGAAAGAGAAAAAGAGGAAAAAAAAACAACAAGCTTTGACACAAAGGAGCAAGGAGGTCGTGGCATCAGCGCTGGCAGCATGCTTTTTGCACAGCGTCTCAGGAAGGGAGTGATGGAGGCAGAGCCCAGAGGTAACTGACACTGCAGGTGTGCTGCTCTGCCTGCTCTCTGCAGCAGTGGCTGCTCTGTGCAGCCGGAGCTCTGCATGCAGCACAGCCTGCCCAGCTGCTCTGGAGCACCGCGTGTGCAGGGTGCATGCTTGGCTCATGAGCTGTGGGGTCACGAGCTGTTGGCTGCCGTGTTCCTTGGCTGTGTTGTCCATAAGACACTTGCTGTCCTGGTGATGTTACAGTGAAGCCCAGGGCCTTGCAACTCAAAGAGGGCAGTGTCACTGTTACCCTGAAAACATGGTCATAGAAGGAATTAATTTGCCAAGAGCTTCCTGTTGAATCCTTACGTGCTATCCTGCTGCTGGGCTGTCTTGCCAGCAGCGTGGTGGTAGCATGGTTTTTAACTTCTCTGTGTACAAGCGGGATGACTTAACCTCTTTATCCTCTTTATCCCTAAACAAAAGAAAAAGCTGATGATGTGAGCAGATGTTCTGCAAATTGGTAGCTGGCTTGTGGTGCGGCAGGGAATTAGCATGGTCTTTGAAAGCTCCATGTGCATGCCTTGGTGCTTTCTTACTGCATGGACCTCGTGTTCTGTGGGGTGCATCCCTTCTCCAAAGAGAGGATCCAGAACAAGAGAGCATCATGAAAGGAGCAGCTCAGGAGGGAGAGAGGAGCAGCATGGGGAGCACAAACCTGGCAAGGAGCAGTTGGCAGGAGGTGGAGGTGCAGACACTTGGAAGGCAGCGATGCCTGGGCAGCGGTGGCACAGGCGGGCTTTGGGCATGGCCCACATGTGGGGATCCACATCTGGGGGGGGGGAGGAGAGCTCCTCCTCATGAGCCAGGGCTCTCCCAGCCTGCAGAATCCAAAGAAATTGCTCCATCGTTCTCTGAGTACACATAGTTAAAGCAGTGTGAGCCATCGGCATGAACACTCAGATTGCTTTAACGGTGGCTGATACAGAGGAAATCCACTGGAGCTGGTGGATGTGTCTGTGTGAGGGGTCACAGCAACTCAGTGCCGTCAGTAGAGGTGCTGGGGCAGTCATGTTAGTGCAGTGTTTGAATGCAAACCAACAGGGAGAGCAGCCAGGAGGCTGTGGGAAAAGATGTTTTTCATTGGAACAGTGTGTAAAGCTACTGAAATTAATAAAATTCGGAGGTTTTATTTCTAGCAGGAGGCTGTGCTGTCACCTAGCAGGGACTCGACAGCTCTGGGGAAAAGAGGAATCTTTATTTTTCTGAGGAAAGAACCAGGGAAGTGCTTAATTTATGTTTTTTATGTATTTTTTTTAATTTATATATATATATATATATATATTTATTTTATGCTTCTGTATCCTGAAATTTTTCAGAAAGGTTTTCCCAAAAATGCATATCTAAGATGCGCAGAGGCTTGGCCCTGGATGGCAGTCAGTTGTCCCAATGTGTGAGATCATCTAAAATGAAAAACAAGAGGACAGTATTTTTGCATGCCCAAGTGCTTGACATCCCTCAGGGCGGCTCTCACTCCAGACTCGGAGCTGCTTCCCATGTTTCCCCTGCTTGAGCTCTTCCCTTCCCCCACTCACCGGTGCCACTGTGCTTCCCTAACTACAATTAAAATGTTGACACCTGGCTTGGCTCTGCAGATTAGGATTTGATTTTCTGTAATTATATGTTATCGCTCACATTCAGTAGCAATTTTACCTTCTGTACAGTATGATAACACTTATTAATTCAATAAAAGAAATCAATTCACAGGCAATTTCAAAATGTAACACCTTGGTAACTGAGTACTAACCAATCAGATTACGCATCTGACATTGTGCCTTGTCATTTAATCAGTAATGGGTGATTGCAAAAGCAGATATATGTCAGATGTTAATGAAGAATAACACAGTTTGGGACCATAATGTTAGCAGTGCCTGTTTTGTTATGATGCTGTGCTGAATACAGCTAATATTTGACTTGCACTTAAGTATTATTTACAGTAACTGGAACGATAAGGATATTTACTCTGTCTCTGTGTTCCGACAGATGTATTAATGTTCTTTTCAACCCGTGGAACACGCTGGGTGTTAATGGATCGCCACGCAGCCGCGGCTGTGGGACGCAGAGTTTGTGGAGCTCACTGCTCCTTATCTCCCTGAAAGTGAGATAATATTGCTTTCTCACGGCTTTTTTTTTTAATCCTCCCAATGCGTTTTGCTTGGCATCTGCCAATCAGCTCCTTCCTTCACTTATTGTGGTGGTATTGAGGAAGAAAAGCCTATGTGCACTGCCTCTGGATTTGCCCAAAGGCTCCATCTCTTGTGCCTGTGCAGCAGATCCCAACTGAATTCCTTCTCCTTCCTAAGCTTCTGGTGCTGCTCAGCCCACACAGCAACTCTCGGCCCCTCGTTTCATTCACACCCACCTTATGTGAAAACAGCCATTTTCCCCTGTCTCCTAGCCCTTGTTACCCCACGCTTGTTACAAGGCTCAAAGCAGGGCTCGTTCCTCACCCCTCGCTGGTGGCTGCTCTGGTCTGGGTTGAACACTCCCACTGTTCACTGAACACCCGGCCCCTTATGGTTGGTCTCTAAAGACCATTTGTTCTGTGGGATTAGGAGCAATTAGTCCAGTCAAATGAAGATGAAAGCAGGTGAAATATGCCTGGAAGAGAGATTTCTGCTTAGCCAGGTGTTACCATGCTGGCACAACCTTCACGTCCCAGTTGTAATCAAGTTAGGACTAAGGCCACCAGCTATTGAACTCTGCAAAGCTGATGTGTGTGATGCAAAGAATCTCCGCTGAAGTTGTAAACTTGAGTTAGATGGCAGCAGCCCAGGGTCCCGAGCTTTCATTGGACGCAGCTAATTTTGTGATAGCACCAGTAACCTCAGCGAGCAGCTCTGGGGCACAGTCTGTTCATTTCACAGTGTGCATATTCATTACATCTTACGAATTAGCATCCACATTGTGTTCTTAGAAGCTTGTTGAAAAAGAGAGGCACATCCAGCATTGCACCATTTATATTTTCTGTGTGTTAAAACAGTTGCACTCATAGCTTGACTATAAAATGTGGCAGTTCCTCCAAGCTGAGCTAAATGTTCTGGTTACACTGATGTGCTAATGGCTGATACAGCAACACAGAGCTGCAAAACCATTTGCTGTGAAATTTCAGCGAGGATGGCAGAGCTCACTGTTTTGCCTGAGGGATGTCATTGATTGCAGGTGGAGATGGGAGCAGTTACGGTTTCCTCAAAAATACTCCTCCTTCCCCCACCTCTATTTTACTAATAGAGAAACTAGTGCTGCATCTGTCTGTTTTTCTCTTCAATGTTAGTTAGAAATACTGCCATCTGTTTCTTCTGCTTTGGTTTCCCAGAAGAAAAAGGTGCTTCAAAAATAACGTCTTTCAGTGTAATTTCGTGTGTCGTGATTTCATGCTCAGTACTCCAGGGTGGCTGCTTGGCTTGGCTTCTCCTCTCCCTGCTGTCCCTCTGTATAATGCAACCAGCCTGCATAAAGCAGAGCTGGGAGCTGTGGCGACTTGGATCCATAGGTGTGAATGTTGGCTTGTTGCTTCAGCGTGGCCCACTTGAACTTCTAAGGGAGGAGAGTGTTTGTTCTCAGAAGCGAATGCCAGTAATGAAGCAATCCTGTATGTTGCAATAGCTGATGAGTGTATCTGGATAGAGGCCAAGTCCTGGAAACGGTTTTTAAGCCGTGTTTCGTTACACTCCTGTTTAGGAAAGATCCTGTCTCTCCTAGTGGCCAGCTTGAGCCGTTCTGTGCATTTCTGTAATGAAAAGTTAGTTATGACTTCAATACTCATTTTAAAAAGGATAAGTTAGACATTTTTTTTTCTAATGAGAACTTTCACCTCCAATTTGGATCTTATTGCAGGTTTTCTCAGTGTCCTTTAGGGGTGAAGAAAGGTTTCTGTTGGCTGGCTGGTTCTGTTAGTTGGCGTTCTGTTGCACGTCCCATCTGCACTGGGAAATCCAGGATGATTAGTAAAGAGTTCCCTGATTGTCTTTGTGCAAAGTGAAAGTGATGGATCCATCCATTCATTAAAATACCTGCAGAACCCACCCAGACCGCCGGAGTGGTGATAAAGACTGGGAGCAGAGATAAGATGCTGTTTTATCCCAAATGTGGTCAGGCTGCAATTTTGCCTATGATATGACAGGCTTTTGCCTGCCCTTTAAAAGGGGCTTAGAATGGATTTCTGCCTGTTTGTGCACGCTGAGGGAGAAGCAGAGCACAGACTGCAGGGGTGGTCAGGCTGGGACAGAGTGGTGGTTTTTAAAGAGCAGTGCTGGCAGAAGCAGTGGCAGTTTCATGAATGTAGAAATAACTCCATGTCACGCAGGGATTATGCCTTTAATGTGTTTATGCCTTTATCAAGGATGGAATGGCTTTGTTGCCTAGCTATATGGCATTAACTTGCTACTATCTAAGAAATGATGCCCATTGGTAAGTTGTGACTTGGGTATTTATCCCGTGTTCCTTATCTGGCGTAAGCTAATACTGATCCTTTTCCCACCAATCCAGAACATGGATGAGTTTCCTCTGGCAAAAAACTGATACCACGGCTCATCCTTTAGCTCCTGGGCTCCCGGGTTTAACATCAGCACTTTGACCTCTTCCCATTGAAGGGATAACATGAGCATTGCTTCCGGCAGAGAGGTGTGATGGCAGGGCAGTCGTACCCCGCGCTGGGGATTACCTGTATTACCTGCTTTGGGCAGCTACAGATAAACAGCCTCACAAACTGATCACAGTGATGTTAGGTACAGCTGGCTTCTGTTTGAGAAGGAAATAAGTGGTGGGGTGGGGAGAAGGCTCCCTGAGTCTGGGGAGCTCCGTCCTGTGTCAGTTGTACTGACCTAAGTAACGCACGTCATCACTTGGAAGGCAGGCTGAGTTCTGGCCCGTAATAAGCTCTGCACTTCAACAAATAATGCTTCAAGACTTCAGCATTCTCAAATAGATTTGTAAGGATACAATATAGATCTTAAAATGCATGGTCGATGTAGTTTAAGCTCAGATATTAAAGATGGATAAAAGCAGAAATAAGCTCTGACTTTCAAGGTCATTATTTCTCCGTTCTAGGTCATTTGATCTGTTTGCCAGTGTATTGCAGGCCATAAGAGCTGAGTAGATGCTTATCCATGGAAACAGTTTGCTTTACCCTACCTGGTGTTGCAGATGATTGGCACAGTAAAACTTGGCTTCCCCCACCTGGTAGGGGCACAGAGACACTTACTGGCAAAACTGGAACCTCTCCTTTCTGTTCAACAGTGCAATTTGTCAAAGAATACTGTAAACTTTTACCACACTAGTTCATAGTGGCTCTTTATCACCTGGTTTTCTGTGGGAAATCACAAATCCATCATAGCAGTAAAGCACTTCATTTCAAGGCATTCTGTAGCCTCTTGAGCAGATGGGGGAAACTAATTAAAACCGTATTGTAAAAGGTGGTCGTCCTTCTCTGTGTGTGTTTCTGGAATTTACCTAGGGGGAAATTGAGGAGGAGGAGAAGGAAAGGTCTTCATATGGTAAGTTGTCCTGGGAATGTAATCGCTTGGATGCTTTGTTCCTCACAGGAGCTCTGTTCCAGAGTTCATGGAATAATTAAAATTAGTTCTCAGAATGCTGACCATCCTGTGACTGTTCCTGTGTGTGCCAAACCAGGGCTCTGTATCCCACCTTTGCTGCCAGCACCTTCTTCCATTCCACTTCTCCATCTTCCCTTACCCTGCTCTGCGGTAATGTGGCACCACTGCAATGCCAGTGTGTTGCTCAGGGGGTAAGGGATTGAGGGAGACCCAGGGAAAGATGCCTGGGGACAAGAAGTGCTGTGGCACTTGGCAGTAAGCAGGCTGCACAGCAGGTCACTGGCTGGGAAGCTCCTACTGCAGAACTTGTTGCCTCCTTAAGTCCTGATTCAAGCTTTAACATAAGGTTTTCAGTGGTCTTAACTGGTGTGTAAAGCTCTGCACGCGGCAGTAGTTACACCTGAGTGCTCCAGGTCGCTCTGCTCAGAGCAGGTAATGCTAAGGGGCTGATGGATGTTCATTGCTGCTCCCCTCTGTGAATCATAGGGCATTTAGGGGCCATGGTGGTGAAGCAGAGATGAATGTCTGCCCCAGTGCCACCAGCTGCCTGCCTCCGTGCTTTGCATTCCCGTGGTGTGTTGGGAACAAAGCAGCCCGGGTCCAGAGCTTGTTTGAAAACTGATCTGCGGTGAAATGGGAATTTACAAATGTGGTGTGTTCTTCTCAAAAATAAAATTGGGCTCTACCCATATTACTATTAAAGTATAAAGCTTTAATTATGCCCTAAATCCACTGCTTTAGCTGGGGGGCTCACATGATTAGCAGGGAAAAAAAAAAGGCATCTGGAGAGGCTGTGTGGTGCCTTGTTTTCCCATATGTGAAATTTTATACAGTACAAATTATTAAACACCAAACCTCCAGAGGAACATTGTAATGAAAAATTTAGCATTCCCCCATCAGGCTGCTACTAATTTGCCTTCTGACTAGATCTGAGAGATGAGAGGGCTGTGCTGGGGGTGCTCCTTGATGAGCTGCTGGCAAGAGGAAAACAAGTCGTGTTGTGATGTGACGCAACAGGAGAAGCAGGCTGATGCTTCTGCAGGCAGCTCCTCCGAGAGATGCTTAGCCTAAAAGAAATAAGAATAAATAAAAGAAATCACCATTTTCAATCAACGTCTGTGGGAGCGCATCCTGTTCTTTCTCTTTTGCTTTTAGCCCCAAGCTCCCAAATTTCATCTCGCAACACTTCTTTGTAATAAAGATGTACACTGGAGAGAAGAGACCTGGAAGGGATGCTGTCTGGCTCGAGTTGAGCAATCCTGTCTCATTCATGCGTGTGGGCACACACACATCTGCTCACACGCAGGCTGGCACCTTCCCCTTCTGCTGCTCACAACTCTTCCCCTGCTTGGAGGATGCTGCCCAGTGCCCAACCGTGCCCACGTGGAGCCGGAGCGGCTGCTCAGCACCAGCCCTGTGCTGAGCATTGGGTGCAGTGTCCTCCAGGCAGCCCTGAGCATGGAAGCCTGAGCGCTGCAGTGCTGGCACATGGGAGCCCGTCCCCGATACCCAGGAGGAAGAACTTCCCCTGCTGTCCATACATTTGGATCTGCCCCTATAATGCAGGGCCTGCTTTCCCTGGGTGCTTCAGAAGGAAAGGGCGGTAGGCACAGAAACTCCTCTCCCCGCTGAGTCAATCTAAAATCCAGATTTTACAGTTTGAGTCCAAGACATCTCAGCACTGGCAGATTGCTATTGGCCCCTGCTTGGCAGGGTGTTGATTAATAATTTGAACCTGCAAATCCTCTATCAACTATGTGAAATCTAAATTGTCCATCTGAGGCCTGCTTCTTTCAAAACAATTCTGCTGTGGTTTCCACTGCTCGCATAATTCTTTGTAAAATAGATAACCCTGTCAGTGGAAGAGCTGCACGGCACACCTGGAAGGCAGCCCAGCTGCTGAGCATACAAATGTGCAGAGCAGGCTGTAGGCAGGGAATTTGGTTCACCTATAGTTCGGTGTGTTCCACATCTTGGAGCTTTATTTGTCTGCTGGACAAGTTTTATTTTGATATTTACTTACTTTTAAGCCAAATTTTCCAACACAGAGGATGGGAGATGGGAATCTCAGCACCTTTAGGAGCCAAGAGACCTCTGGGGCACGTCAGAAAATCTCAGCTGCAGGATTTACCTTTAGATAATGGCATGATAGCAACAAGGGCTGTACAATTTAAATGTGTTGTAAATCCACCTAATACATGTAAATTGATTTTAGGGAAATAACATGTACGAGATGAGTCTTTTACCATATGCTTCAGCTCTCCCCAGTACCTGCTTTGAATGGTGTTCCAATGCACTTTGTCTGTTGTGCTGCAAACTTTTTCGGACTCTGTCAGGTTGTACTAAAGCTTCTAAAATACAGATGGTGCTGAAATCCCCAGTGGAAAACAGACTTCTATTTCAAACTTCAGCTCTGTTTTTTTCTCTTCTAGTTCATAGCAGATTTTGACAGATCAGAAGAAATATTCACAGCTTGATGCAGCTGGATTCTTCTTTGGCATGAGCAAAAACATCTGGCCCCAAAACAGTGCATTTTACCAAAGGGCCAGAATACATGCACATGCATCTGTTGTGCTAATGTATTTTTCTGTGAACTCAGATGTTAATTGCTTTGTTTTGCTGAGGCAACAGTGTTGGTTCAGTGCATAAGATTGTTTCCTTTAGCGCTCTGTTAATGGTTTCCTTTAGCAGTAATAGGAAACTGTCAGGTATGTTGTGAATTGCGTTAGGTGAAGTGTTTTTAACAAGAGTATTTATACTGTGTGCTTTCTTGATGTGTGCTCTTGTATGGAATTTGAGTATCAAATGAAACAGCTATTAGCACACAAAAGCTCCACGTGAGACCAGTTGTACATCTCCAGTAGACGTGTTCAGTTTTTGCATTGTAACTTCAGAGGCTTTTCCATTCCCACTTCCTACTTCTCGTGTACTGCTCATCCACCAGTAACAAAACATTAAAGATGTAAGCAGGGACTGAGCTCCAGCCATACTTGTGCCTTGGTGAATTGTGGAGCTGTAGGCTTTGTTCCTTCATCCTGTTCGCTCTTACAAAGAGCTGCAGCTCACTGAAGTCATAGAAGTCTGTTTGGTGGCTTTTGGTCTCCAGATTGAGCTTTCAGTTTCATTCCTCCCTGGTTATGGCAGTTTCGTTCTCAACTGCTGCCTGCAAAAGATACTCTTGGTCATTTCCAAAATCTGTATCTGAGGTGCTCTGAAGCCCCCAGCCCGTGGGCAGTGCTCACACACTATTTCCCAGGGCTCTGTGCTTAGTTCCCCGTGGAGCTGCTTCCCATTCCTCAGCTGTGACTCAAAGTTCAGTGTTGATTAGCTAAAATAATCGCCTCCCTTTTTGCGTTTACTCGTGGCGGAAAATTTCCAAAGGGCTTCACCTTAGCTGCTTTGGCTGTAATTATTCTGAGATTTTTGTTTATTTTTTTCAGGATGTCAAACAGCAAACAGGATGTCCCATGGGCACTGAGAGGAAATTGCTTCTGAGCTTCTTTGTGGAGCCGGCTGTGCTTGCTCAGGCAGTTATAACAGTGCTTTCTCAAATCAAAAAACTTGCAGTGGTGAGGTAGGATCTGATGACCTTACTGAAAGTTTCCTTGACAACGCCGATATCTTGGCTGATCGCTGCAGGTGACCACAAGCAGATGGATTGCTTCTGCAGTGCACAGCCCCAGGGCCCTGCCATCCTGACCTTGGTGCTGGGAGCCCACAGGAGCAGGTACTGCTGCTGCTGGGATTTGCAGAAGCAGCTGTGGTTCCTTGGGAAGCTTTGCATTGCTTGGGGTGACAATGGATGGGTGCCTGCAGGAGGGAGAGCTGTCTGGGAGAGAACACGTCCTGAGAAGCCTAGAGAGCAGGGGTCTGGGAGGACATGAGGAGTAAAAGCCGATCGTGGGTCTGGCTAGAACAAGGTAGATGAAGTTAAAGGAAAAATGTACTTCTATTTGGGGGTCGTATTTGCTTTGCAAAATCCAAGTGATACCACAGCTCGTACCAACCATCTGCTCTCAAGACGTGGTTCTCCTGCCTTGAATGCTGGTGTTTACACCAGCTGCTGCTGTGCTGGAGCCGTGCTCCTACGTTTTGGGGGGGCTCCAGAAATAACAGAGGAAGGAAATAAAGATCATTGCAGAGGCGTGACTGCGGGCTGGTTTGTGGAAGGGCTGAAAGCGTGCAGTTTGAGGCATGTTCCCATATAGGTGAAAGATCACCTGCTACCTATTGCAGTTTCAGCTTTGCCACGCAGCTCAGTCTTCTGCTGGTGCTGCGCCCACAGCTGGCTTCCTTGCAGCCACACACGAGTGCTCTGCTCAGATGGAGGAGCTCAAGGTGCTCCTGCCCTCTTAGTACTCCTCGGGCAGCCTTTGCACATACTTGCTTTGTTTCTTCTGCTTTGGTTTTTCACTTCAGCTTATTAGTTGCATGTGTGGCTTTATTTGGAAAGATTTGCATGCAGCTTATGCATGCCTATGTAGCATATGTTTTGTATATTGGGTTTATAGGGATTGTAGTGATTTGTGAATTAATTCAAACAGCAAATTGTTGTATCTGCACACGGTATGTCTTTTCTTTCTTTAGCATGTATTATTATGACACATCTGGTGGTGGTTTAATTGTGCTGTTGTGGTGCTTTGGGGTCCTAGTAATGACTGTGAAACCCTATGGTACTAAACAGAGGGCCCTTCACGTGGGACACTTGGAAGGGTTCGAGTGAATCACTGAGAGAGGGAGGGGAACACTTTTAGCCCTGCCCTCAACCATGGAAGAGAACCTACAGTGTTTGGTGTCTGCAGATTGCTATGAGAAGTTCTCTTTGCCCATCGCTCAGCACCTCGATGGGCAGCTCAGCTCCCAGCTCTTCCCAGGCAGCTCAGTTTGGCACCGTCAGGTCTCTCATAGCTGCCAGCAGCTGCCTTCGTTCCTCGTAGCGTGGCACAGCTTTGCTTCTGGATGTGCTCTTGGTCGTGAGGGGTTTTGAAGGAATCCAAGCTGCTGCCTACAATTGCCTTCTCCTCATCCTTACTTGATTTTAAAGAAATACTGTAAGTGTCTGAATTTTATCAGCAGTGGCTTTGAGAGTGTATTTTCCACAAAAATATTGATGGAACTATTGAAAAACAGCAAGCCTTGTTTTAATCTTTCCATCTTCTGCAATAAACATTGATGGTTATTTATTGACACTATGTTCTGAAATCTTACCCGAGATGGTCCCCATTTAATATTTACTTTCTTGATATTTATATCATGCTAATTTTTTCAGAATATCAGCCAGTACATGTACATCAAGGATTACATATATTGTATTTTTCCAGTTCTATTTTCAATAGACTTACCAAAGAAATGAAACCAGACTTACTGAAATAGATTAATTTTCCAGAAAGCCTTGCTGTCTGAAATATGACTTAAATCAATCATTAGAAGGAGGTTTTGTATTTCTTCTCTTGCTCAGCCCTGGTGTCAGGGTAGTGTGCCCATAACTGGCTGTAGCTGCCCAGCCGGTCCCAATTGCTTCTTTTTCATTCCTTCCCCAACACTTACCTCTTTCAGAAGCTATTCCAGATCTGCTGATGCCATCCATGTGCACATGAACTCCCATTCTTCTGGGACTTGTGCAACACATCTGTGCTTTGTTTTTAGATGAGTTTGTTCTTACCAAATGCTGGGGAATGAGTCTGCTTTCTTTCCAAGAGCAAAGCACAACTGCATTGAATGTTTTTGTCCACATGACATCATTAGTAGTATGTTTAGCCCTTGGAGATTTACTAAAATCACCTTTGAAGATTATCATCTCTTTTGTCTTTGATTCAGACTTGTTGCTTTTGATGGATAGTATTGCTAGCAGAGAAATACTGTGATATACAGAGAGATTTTTCTTGGTTGAATTTCCTAGCATATTTTGAAACATCTCCTGCAGCTTTGGACAATTTAATATGTATATTAAATCTACTTCTGCTTTGAACATCACAGCTGTTGATATTAGCCTTTAATAGATGGTATCTGTATGCGTAGATGACAGCAATGTTAGAGCTGTCAGTTCTGATTGCCTCCTACATGGTGTTTAAAAGCATTGTATAGACTCAGCCTAATGCAGTCTGTTGGCTCCAGCTGAACACAGCTCAGGTGATGCTTGGCTGATGGTACCCAGGTCCTGCCCCTGCACCAATAGCACGTGCTGCATCTCCAGTACGAGCCCTCCACTGATGCTGTCTGTATCCCTTTCTTTCACATTGCCCCAAAAATGTGCAAAATCAACTTCTTGCTGCGTGCAGGTTGGATGGCACTTTATAACTGAGAGCCATAGGTCCACATTGCCTGAGGGTGAAACTTGAAGCTGCAAATCTTATCTAGTAATTTGCTCTGAGGCTTTCAGCTCTCCTCAAGAGTGTTTATTGTATGCTGTTCCTTTGGACCTGTGGCTAAATTAAAGGACAGATAGGGCATCCAGCATCTGGCGTATCGTGACACCTGACGTATTAATTATTAGGTGCTGTTGTCTTGTCAGTGATTACACACCCACCTCATGCAGACTGGCTCTTTAGTCACCAAGTAACATCTGTCTGTTTTGTGCCTGCGAGTGCCTTCCCTTACATATAGACCCAACATAGGTGCCTACGTGTGGTTTCTCAGCTCTTTCTGCTGAGGGCCTGCGAGGAGGAGCACCAGCAGTGCGCTGGGCACCATGTTGTGCTGGGCCACCTTGTGCTGTGCCTGCTCACCTCAGAGCCGTGCTGCCAGCCCCATTGCTCCTGTGTCTCTGGGGTGAGCACAGGCTGTGGCTGAGCCCCGTGCAGCACCTCGCTGCTTGCACACAGCTCTCTGTAACCCCAGCAGGTCTGTGCCGGCGCAGTTTATCACTGACGTATGTCAAACCCAGATTTTCCCAGCTGTCTCCTACCATCTGCCAAGTACGGCTGGGGGCACGCAGAGTGCAGTTTGCTATGCAGGTCTGATGGCAGCTGGAAAATGGAGCAGTTTTGCCTGCTGAAGCACCAGCTCTCTTTCAGAACGAGCAGGAGCTGTTGCTTTGTGGCACACCTGGCCATCCTGGCAGCGCAGGGCAGCAGTGTGGCTCTGCTGCACGGCCCAGGCTGCCTGACAGCCCGTGTGCTGGGGAGCGCATGTGCTGCTGTCCCAGTGCCTCGGCTGGGTGCAGAACTGCTGGCCCTGCTGCTCCTGAGGCCTCTGGGTGCGGGGCACTGCTGGAAGGTGCTCCTCCAGCCCCCCGGGACACTGGCACACTCTCAATCAAAAAGGTAAAATCCAGCAGTTCCTCTTGGGTTGGGCATTTAGAAATGCAGAATGAGTGGGAATCCCCTGCTGCCTGCCTGGGCACTGCAGGGAGTGTGGGGCTGCAGCCCTCTGGTCCTGACCTGAGATCTGCTCTGTACTGCATGCAGGTTGGACAGCAGCCCTGGAGGAGCTTCTCTCGGAGAGCCAAAGCTGAGCTTGTTGCAGATGTCACTCTGGTAAACAGGAGCACATTTAGCAGCTCCTCCAAAAATTGCAAAGCCAAGGGGCCACACCACATGGCATCGCTTTTCACTTGTTTTTAAAAACTGAAGATGCCTCTCGTGTCAGCTGTCCGGACTGATGCACAGTGCTGTTATTCACGAGTAGTTCATGTTACTCAAGTAGCAGAGAAACCAACAATGCCTTGGTTGAGTATTTTGACTTTTCCCTGGCACTGTGTTTTGCTGTGGTGCATTGCTGCCCACCCTCCTGCCACAGCTGAGCGGCAGTCCGGAGGCAGAAAGCCTTTGCTAACAGGAACTTGCTCTCCTCGCATCCCAGAGAGGCTAAAATGAACCAGCGGGTTACAGTCTGCTGAGCTGCAGTACAAGCGGTGCAAATAACTTTTCCAGGGCAAATAGCTAAGCCAGCATTAGAAACCAGTTGCCTGTCTGCCAGTCAAATGTATAAACTCAAAGCTCCTAAAATTCATACAACACATTTTTGCATCAATCCAAAGTTATATAAAAATAAGGAAGGAGAAATGTCTTTCTGCGCCGTGACGATGGGCTTTGTTTTGCTCTTTATCGCAGTAGGTAAAAATGGACGTGTCGTATTGGTGGTGAGTTATGGCTGTGACAGCTGATCACAGCATCCACAGCAGCACCACCCAATTAGAAAAACTGCTCTGATCTAACCTGATGTTACTGTCATTTTTTAAAATGAGTCCTACTTCAATCATAAAATCCTCAGACCATAACATTGCTTTCTACGCCATATGTCCTTATTTAGAGGAAAAAAATGATTGCACCCTTAATTCAAAGGGAACGTTTCCCTCTGAGCCAGAACTCAATAAAATGTATCAAAAAAATTGTGGAAAAGGGCAAGCAAAGAAAATCAAATTGCAGCGTGTGAAACGATTTAAGGAGGGACCTGGGGAATACATAATCTCCAAACTGCCAAGTTAGAGCAAGTATAAAATATACAAACAAGCCTGATATTTTTCCCAGTTGATCTCATTATGAGGTATGCTTGGGATAGATAAATTTTGTTAGAATGCATTAAGGCCGGATTTTCAAGGAAACAAGTCAGAAGTAATGTGTTTAGCTGAATCCACCTTGTTTTGATACATGGGTCTTTTCAGGTTTAAAGAAGTACATTTTTAAAGCCAAATGGTTTGTTTTGTTTCAGGCATTAAAGCCAGAGGCAACGTCGTGGCTATTTTTTTTCCCTTCTGGAAAACTGATGTTTATAATTTCAGTGTGCTCTTTAATCACTGGGGCAGAGCGCTGTGCAGTGTGTTTCTCTGCCACTTATTGTTGCCTGCTTAAAATACACGGAGCTGGTCTTGAGCATGATCCCTTAACAGACTGTTTCATCCACAAATAGTACTTTTTCCAAGTCTCCAATATATCTTAATTAAATTGTCCATTTGTATTTATTAAGGCAGTTTACTGTGTCTTGCTGCAGAAAGCTGCTGCTGCTGATAGTCTACCAATAGAAACACAAGCTTATCTGGGAGTTGATAATAAAATGCCAAGCATATGTTAGCAAAAAAAAAAGTCTTCCTGAAACATAGTTTAAGCATAATTTTCTTGTTTGTTGGGAAGTGAACAGGCCTTACAATTAGCTTTGATAAGTTTTTGGAACTCTTGCAGCCTTAGGGAATCATCTTTGTTATTCTGAGATGCTATCTGCAGGAAAGTTTTCTTCCTCCGGCTGACCCTGTAGGAAAGAGTGGCAATAAGGCCGTTACGCACTGATAGATGCAGCATTAGTTTAGATGGATGAGCATAAGGTGGATCCAGCCCTATCCCCGGTGAGCTGAAAGCTCGGACGTAAGCTCTGCAACTTGGATGTCTCTCTGCTGCACCTACTTATCTCCAGGCAGCCTGTGCCAAAATTTTGGCCTCGAAGTCAGTGAAATCCTGAATCTGATGGTTGTGTTGGGTCTTTCCTTTTTCTCAACATCACGAAAGCTGATCTTCCAGAGCTCTCAAAGGAATTAAACTTTTTTCTCGAGCAGTTAATGCGTTCCTAGAAGGCCATGAATGGGCACTGAGCTGTGTGGTGCTCCTTGTCCCCTTCTGACCTGCATGGCACGCTTGTGCCCGTGGGAATGCTCCCTGGGTGCAGCACAGAGGCGGCGGTGGCTGCTTGGCCAAGGCAGGGGAGCGGATGGACGAACAGACCCAGGGGAGCCACCAGAAGAAGCATTCCTGAGCCCAGTGCTTTCATTATGTCTCTCCTCCAGGGCGTTTCCTCCTGCACTGCCTTCAGAACAGCACAGAAATGGGTTGCTGGGAATTTCTCCTCCCGGCCGTGTGTCCACGTGACCCATTTTGTAAAAAGCAGGCGCGCACCCAAGCACTGTGGGAGAGGTTTCAAATCCGACCGCTGTGACTTTAAGAGAGAGGAAAAACCGCTAAGGAAGGAAAATAAAAATCCCACAGCCTGTTGTAGCAGCTGTAGCTTCAGATCGTGTGGAAAATGAAGGCAGATGATTCAATTTGGCCTGTGCCCCGAGTACATTTCCAAATGCTTCTGTGTGTGCGCAAGATAATGAACAAATATATTGAGATGGCACAAGATCAGTCCAGGCTCGCCGCCGCGCAAGCCGGGGAGCTCCCAGCAGGAGCGAACTAGCTGTGCTGGGTTAATGGGGGTGAGGGTCGGGGAGCCCAGCACCTTTCAGAACAACTTAAGAAAAGAATTTGTCTCCTTTTGCCCCAGGCTCCCCGCAGCACTTCAGCAGAGCTTGTGATAAATGGAAGCGTGTTTATTAATAACAAGTGGGGACAGCGGTCTTGTGATTTGAAAATAGGTGCGCCAAATAAAAATGTGCTTTGCTCTGACGTGGACGAAGCTTAAGTAAATAGAGAATGGACTGATCTGTTATGATTAAAACTCTGGTGCTGAGAGCCAGCTTGGTAATAATGAAAAGCCCTTTGAGGGATTTGAGACCCCGTTCTGCCCATTCGTATCTCCCTCTGCCCATGCCCCATTAGGAGAAGTAGGGAGGGCTCAGGTTTGGTGGCAGGAACGAAAAGGCAGCAGCAGTTCAGGAAGCAGAGCTGGACTTTAATGAGAGCCGGAGTTATTACTGGAATGAGTTATGGTATTTAATCATGCTACATGATGTCCAACAGCGCAGGGTTCATAATTCTTGGCTCCAAATATGGCTGGGGATTGTCTGCAAGCACCTGCAGCATGCAAATGGACCGCGGCCGTGCAGGTCCTTCCGGACCTTCCCTCACTCCTGCCAAGCCAGCCTGCCATGCAGCGCTGCGTTCCCAACAACAGGTCAGTGCTTTCTGCTGCAGACCACACCTGAGCGATGGCACACAGCTGGGACTGCACACTCCAGCTTTTCTTTGCTCTGCGTTGCCTTGTCTCCTTCTCGTGTGTACCTCTAGATTATTTGGCTCCTATAATTCGAATATGTAACGATTGCTACTGATGTTGCTGTAACGTCTGTGTGAGTTCCCAGCACAGCAAGGTGCAGCATGTTTCTCCTGTGCAGCTGTGGCACTGCTGTCTGGGCTGTGTGCTGCAGGTCTGTGCCTTGCCCTATGGAGTCCTGCAGCACGGCTGCACTGCCGCCTCCTCGCCTCTGCTTCCTGGGCCTGGTCAGCTTGCTGCAGTGTGGATAAGGAGAAGTAGAAGCTTTTTTGGAGGCAGGGCAGCAGCAGGTTTTATTGTAAAGCTTGGTTAGGGGGTACAGTCAGGAGGAATTTCTCGACCTTAGGCAAAAACAGCCAGAGGAAATGATTGGAAGTCGTGCAGCCAGCAACTGGAAGAGAAGCTTCTGACCGGCTTGCTGTGATACCCCGGGCTGCTGAGAGTGCCCATGAAGCCATTGCATCCACTTAGCAGAACAACTTGTCCTCCTAGCTGGGTCCTGCATGTGGCTCATTAGGGTAATTACTGATGAATTAAGGCAGCTTGGCTCAGCGCTGGGGCTGCGGGTGTGCAGGCTCCCCCGCTGGCAGGCAGCAGGTGTAAATGAACAACATCTGTCAAAAAGGCTGATGACCCTCTTACTTCACAGCAGCAAACTGGGGACAGAGGTAGTGCTGCAAGTTTAATAATTGATATTTACTTGGAAAGGTTAATGGCAGCAGTGATGCTTCTAATTTGCTTGCCCGCGCAAGACCTTGTCGGGTCAAATTGTCTCAATTTGTTACCTTGTGTGTAGGTGTAGTTCTCCTTTAATGAAACTTGGAGGAAAGAAGCAGGTGGTGTTTGGAGCATACTGTAACTTGAGAAAAACAGCAAAGGATTGAAGTCTGGTAAAAGGTTATGCAAGTCTGTGCTAACTTTGAACAGCTTAGTCCCTTTGAATAACCCCACAGCGAACGCTGGCGCTTAGGAAGGTTTAGGAAGGTTAGGAAGTGATTTATTTCTCCTTTAAGTTGCAGCTGTCCAGTTGTTTATGTCAAAAGCACAGCAATGGTTACAGGCTTTGATGTGTTGCTAAATGAAAGCAGTCCGGTTACGGATCGGAAAGCCAGGGAATTCAGCAGGTATTTCCCTATTGCATTTAGGGAGATTGCAGTTCTTTCCTGTAATAGTTCAACAGTTTCCATTTTGGGAGAAGCAAACGTGCTTGTTGTATCTGGGTGCGTTGAAATTGGAAGCTGAGAGTCTTCAAATCCAAGAGCTGCAGAAGAAGTGGGGGATGAGTGGGAACCAGGAGAGCTGTGCTCTGAGTGAGTGTACGTCCAGGGGCTGAGGAGAGCTCAGTGCAGCAGCTTGAAAGGCAGCGATTAATTGGGTTCTGCCCTTTACCCGATTGGCTTGGCATGAATCCTAGTCAGGATAATGCAATAAGTGAAATCAGAATTGCTTAATGAAGACCTAAAAGAGAATATAATAAGTGAATGCCGATAATTTTAGGTATTTTGAAAAAAAGATCTTTTCAAATGTACTTACTTTATGCTGGAGGAAAATTGTGATTGATGGTAGCCACAGCACTGATGTAACATGGTTAGGTTTCAGTGCTTGATGTTGTTGGCCTTTTTATTAAGGAAATACAGCAGGGTGAGTTTAGCGTGATGAGTTTCAAGTGGTCGATTCCTGCCTTATTACTGGATGCAAATGCAGAGTTGCCACTGGTGGAAGATCTTCTAGGAGATCCCAGCAGGGTTTGCCTCCCCTTGTTGTATCAGATGTAAAATCCCTCTTGGTAGAGGTTGGGGTGTGGTAGGGTTCACCAGCGAAAACCTTCTACTAGGGCTGCAGGCTGCAGTGAAATAGGACAGAGAGAAACAAGGGGGTTTTATTGCCATTAGAAGTACCAATTTGTACAGCCGACATTTTAAATAGTGTAATTTAAATTGAACCAAACTGATATGAATAGAACCTATTAACAAATTAAACACTTCTTTCCACCCAATATTTCACAAGGGAATTAACAGAATAATTTGTTAGTAAATGAGCCCAGGAAGGAAGCTGTGAATGACACATCTATCCTATCCTCCTCCTGCCCGGCAGCGCGCTTTGCAGATGGCAGTGGGAAGTTGGGTGATGTCCCACGCTGTCGCCTCGCGCTGAGCAGACGATGTGCGAACAGAAACAAACTTCAGGAGGGACAGATGGGTGGTCAGAGGACCTGCCCTGGCGGTAGGAGTTATCTGTGGGCACGTGTGCTGAAGCCCCACTTTGGAGAATCGCTGTGAGCTGGAAGCAGCCCCTCCATGGTGCCACGGGCGTAGCAGCGACGCTGTGAAGCGCTGTCGGTGACCTCGGGAACAGGTGGCAGTGCTTGAAAATCTCCTTTTTCCCCCTCCTTCTTCTCCCTCTAGATGAAGGTCCCCACAAGCAGAAGTGGCAGAAATAGCGAGGAGGACAGCATCAGGGAGGCCACAAGCTCTCAGCGGAGCAGCTCCAGGGACCGCCTCAGTGATGTAAGTACCGCTCAGGAGAAAGCACCGCTTGGCTGCAGCAATTCCCGCTGCTGACACGGCTTTTCATAAATCTTGCTGAACAAATGTTGGCATCCAGAGGTCACTGTGTAATAACTTTTTTTTTTATGTCATGATTGAGTGTTATGGCATAAGTGGTTGAGCTGCCTCGCAAACACTATAATCACGGTGCAAATAATATGATAAGCGAAAGATCAGAGATGGGAAAACAAAATGGAATTGTTATTCCTCGGGGAAAAGCGGCTTGATGTTTTGTTGTGTTTTCTCCACGAAGTTGTGTTAAAAAGCTTTTTACAGTATTTTTGGTTTTAGCTCCTGCGCATAATTGCGTAGTTTGGGTGCGAAGTCAGTTCGTCTAATTTTACGCCTCCTGCCTCCAAGATATGGGAGGCTTTGGGGGGAGAGCTGTCATTCTCTCAGGAAATTTGATGGTATGTTGAGTGAAATGTTATGATAAAACAAAAGCAAACGGTGCCTTCGTGTGTAAACACACAAATGGGCTTTTGAGTCACCGAGAAATCAATGGCAGTGCTGGGATAATTTTATATGAAGGCTTTTTGTGTTAGCAATTAGCATTTCGCCTTCATTAAAACATGATTTTTTACTAATTAGGACCTTTCCCGTTAGGAGAGATTTAAATGAAGAACAATAATCAAACGCTGGCACGAGCATGTCTGAAATATTAAATTTGCCATTTCAATGGCAAGCCACAGAAATCCCAGAGCGAGTGGTTTTCATGTTGAGTTCTATTAATGTAAAATATGCTTCATAACTAAAACCTGTCACAGAAAACGGCTCACACCAGCTAAATTCAATTGGACAGTTAATTTAGCTTTAAAATTGAAAACACTACCTCCGCTTCAGGATGCAAAAGGAAGGGGGGGAAGCCTTTGATAAGTGTAACGTATTTGCTATTAAGGCTTTCAGAGCCCATTCTATAGGAGGAGAAGGGAGAAAAAGGGGGAAAAATGGCTCCCACAAATGTGTTTAAAAGCTGAAAGTATTTATTAAAAATGTCAGCAGAAAAGTGCTTTTGGCAGATTAAAGCGGGATTCAGCTTGACAGCTCTGACAGGGAAATGTGACGGGGGAAAATTCTCTCTACATGTTTGGAGTGCGAATGGGGGCTGCGAACAGCCCCGCAGCGGGAGGAGGAGCGACGCGGCCCCGTCCTGCGAGCTGCGCCCAGCAGCGCCGGCGCCTTGTCCTGGGGGCGGGCGGGGGTCCTGGGGGTCGTCACCCCTGAGGGGCACCGCCAGCGGGGCAGACAGCAGCGATCCCCATTGCGTGCGCGCGTCCACGTCGGTGCGATGCCCTCCTTGCCCTCCCCGTGGCCGCTCTTGACAGGTGTGTGAGCGCAGCGCCTGGCAGCACGGCGACGTGGGGGCGTGGGAGAGGGAGAAGGCAGGCAGACCCCGCCATTAGCGCAGGTCAAAGCGTTAAGCGCTCCTCGAGCCGCTCCTCGTTAAGCCTACGCACTTGCAGTTCTTTCTCCTCTTTTCCCTTTGCCCTCAGAGTTACGGGCAGCGTCTGTAGGAATGGAGTGTGACTGCCTAATTCCCTGCAAACCTTCAAAGGCAGTTAATCAGCCGGTGAAATGCAGTGGGAAATAGGCGCTCTTTTTCTTCTCCCTCAATGGGGATGTCTGGGCAGCGCCTGGAGGCCGGGGCACGCTTCTGAGCTTTGCTGGAGTCTCTCTCGTGACCCGACGACCCATTGCAAATGAAATTTTTTCAAATTAGTAATTAAACGGTTTGAAAAGTAAGGTTCATGAATCGCAGAATGCTCTTCGTTCATTATGTGATGAGTGCAGTTTAGCTTTAATTACGTACAGTGCTTCCTTGTGTACCAGTAAATGTTCTGTAGTCTATTTAGTGACTGTCAGAAAGTCTCCGAAAGTCCCATGGGCGCAGTTGGGTGGTTTTCCCCATGTGCGTGCCAAGGAGCAAGGCAGCAGGTTGTTGGGGCAAAGGAAGGAGGAGCAGAGGATGCCGCGCTGCAGAGATTCAGTTTGCTCGCGCAAACTCGCGCTGCTCTGAAGCTGTGTAACCTGGCACGTGGCTTCTGTGAGTGGTGGGCAGCTGAAGTGGTGCAAGACCTTCTGCACGGCACCGAGGGTGGGGAAGGGGCTGGGCAGGAGGGCTGTGCAGGGAAGGCAGGGGCAGCACTCTCATGGTTAGGGGCTATGCGTGGAGCTCTTAGGATGTGGTTGCGTTGGAGTGGCTGCGCTCCTTGCAGATGGATGTGCTGTGCCAGGAGGCACCTGGGCTCTTTATTGCTCTTTGCCAAGTGGCTCTCCTGCTTGGTGCATTTGGCCTTCAGGACTGTTTTTCGTGCTGCCTTTCCCTTCCATCCCTGTCCCCATTAACCTGGGTGAACAATGCGGTAAATGAGGCGGGAGGCAGCGGGTTTGGCTGCTGCAGGCAGCACGCAGCAGGTGTGGTGGGAAATGTGTGTCTGGAAGTGCCAGTGAGCGTGCTTGGCACTGCCGCCTTCGGAGCACTGCGGCCCTCCCTGAGCCGCACGGAGGGCTCCATTGGGAAGGCACTATTAGGAACAGCTTTAGCTCCTCCGTGTGATTTGTTTCTCGAGGTGATTTGTTCAATGGGATGCCAGTAAGTTGTTCTTTATTTACATTAATGCATGTCATTAGTCTCTAATGGACCGTGAAGTCAAGAGGTGGCCTGGTCTGTCGTGAAGTAATTGCACTGTAAAGAAAACCAAAGCCACTGATTGATTGTGCCTTGCACACACGGGCACGCACACACCGCCGTCAGACACAGAATGTTCTGCTGTTACACAGTGCAACTTCCATGAGGAGACAGCGCTGCAGCTTCAGAGCAAAACAGCAATTGTGCTCCGCAGTCCCTTCTTTCCAGACATTACGCTGACTGCCATTTATTATGGGTCACTGGGAAAAAATGCTTATTATCATCTGGTGAAATCATCTTTGGCTGCAGAGGTGTGATTTGTTGGGGCTGAACTCGTCCTTGGGATGATGAAACTTCTGAGCAGGATAGCAGACCAGTTTTAACCCAGGTTTTGTACAACTGAGATAGCGGTGCGGGGGGCAGGGGTTGGGAATTTGCCACTTGTCTGTGTTCCCAGTGTTGATGTAAAATTCCCTTAAAACCTATTACTAAGCTGTCGTCCCTGTTACACGTGTATTCTTGAGTCCTCTACAACCAGCACAGAGTCAACAGCCCTTCTCCAAAATGGGATTTTCCTCTGCTGTCTTTCATAGTGCGGTAATTGGAAGTTGCCAGAGAATTACGATCCAGATAAGCCATACTGCTGTTTTGTTGTGTTGACCCAAGTAAAAGTGGAAGGCTTGGGCATCTTGTTTTGGCTTTCCCCGTGTTCCATAATTGTCCTAGTCTTCTCTGATGTCCTGAGCAGTCCAAAAATCCACACAGAGCCTTGTGTAATGGCTTTAAAAAAAAAAAGGGTTTTATCTTTTTCTTGACCCATCAGCTTAAGAACTGCCTGCTTTTTAATGGATTTTCTCCCTCGCTAAATTGAATGGATCGTCCCTCATTATCATTTAAATAGAAGCCTCACTCCCTGTGAACATGGAAAATTTGAATGTGGTAGTAGAGCTGTGATAATTTGAAATATTCGGAAGGTGGGGGCGAGGAGGGGGAGCAGGCGGCAGAGTGCAGAATTGCTGAATATAATTGTCATGGATTCTCAATTTTGTTGCCACAAGATGGGAAAATAGACTAATAATTGTCTTCCAACCCTAGTAGAATAGTTGCCCTAGTTAGCTGAAGCTAACACTCTAATTGTCATGGGGGCACAGAGATGAATGAGGATGTATGCAGGGCACAGCCAGGGCTAAATTGAGTGATATACTAAGGCAAAGAGCAAATTGGCAATTATTGGCCCAGCTGAAAAGGTTGGCAGGTGTGCTGCTTTCTCACGAGCCCTTAGGGGGAAATTGGAAATATAAAATATCGACCGTAAATACTCACTGATTAGGAAATATGTTGCAAGAGGTGCTGGCCACTTAAGAGTCAAAACTCTCCTTTTCAAGGGATTGACTTCAGCTGAACAAAAAAAAAAAAAAAAAAAAAAAAAAAAAAAAAGCAAGCCCTGCTACTAAGTTGTTCAGAGCTTTTTCCTCTCATCTCCCATCCCCCAGGCTATCTGTTCAGGTTTTCCATCATCCTATCTTTGTATGTTTGTTTGTTTTTCTTTAAATGTATTAACAGACAACAGTCTTTTAGGAAATGGAGAGATTTTCCTCTCTCTGAATGTTCTTTGATAAGTGCTTACCATATTGTATAGACTAGATATGAGATTCTCTCTCTGGTAGATGAATATAAAATAATTTCTGTGATTTCTAATTCAAACAGTTTGCTGTGATCTGCTTTTCTTTGTGTGCCATCAGTCACCATCTCCCCCTTCCCTCCTACTTTCTGTACCGTGCTTCCCCTCCTGGGGCAAGGGGATTAAAGCAGCGCAGGGCACAAAGCTGCAGGTCCATTACGTGCGCCTAAGGCTGAAGTACCTTGCCAGAAGCGTGATCAAAAGATCTACTGAAGTGAGAATTGGACCGCAGTGGCACCACAGGTCCACCTTTATCCTCTTTACTAACGGTGAGAAGCTGGGATGCCCGGTCTCAGCTGTAGGCAGGGTGTAGAGGGACAGAAGAGCTCTGCGTGCTTCAGACCAGGAAAAGCTGAGCACGGGGATGCTGCAGAGCGTGGAACCCTGAAGGAGCTCTTTGGAAGGCCTGTAATGGCAATATGTTGTAGAGTCGCAGAATATCTCCAGTTGGAAGGGATCTGTAAGGAAGGAGTGCAACTCCTGGCCCTGCACAGAAGCACCCAAGAATCAAACCACAGGACTGAGGGCGTTCTCCCGACTCTTAGGGAGCTTGGGCAGCTCAGGGCTGCGCCCACTGCTCTGGTGAGCCTGTGCCAGTGCCCAGCCACCCTGTGGTGAAGAACCTTTTCCAGGTATCTAGCCTTACCCACTCTTATCACAGCTTCATTCCCTCAGGTCCTATCACTGTCACAAGAGAAAAGAGACCTTCCCCTGGTGTGACTTAAGGCCGTTACCTCCTGTACTGTCACTGTTACCGAGGGAAGGTGGCTGACGCCCATCTCGCTACAACCTCCTTTTGAAGGAGATTGCAATTAAGCTCTCCCTTGAGCCTCCTCTTTACCGTATTAAACGATCCCGGTTCCCTCAGCCACTCTTCATAAGACCAACGGCATAAAACTTGGTGCTGTTGGTGACTGCCCAGCTCTAATTGTCTAAATCTCTCCACAAGGCCTCTTGGTGGAGTTAGCAGCTCCTCCCTATTGCATATCATCAGCAGACTTGCTCAAAACACCTTTTAGTCCTATATCCAAATCATTTAGGAGAACATTAAGGAGAACTGGCCTTAAAATGGAGCCTGGAGATCCCCACTAGTGAACTGTCATCTGCAGAGTTTTGGGAAACGATGGACGGTGGCTGCCCCTGCATGTACCATGCTAGAATCTGATCCCTGCTTAGAAAAATAGAGTGATTTAGAGCTCAGTGAAGTAAAGGCAACAAGAGAATAGTTTTAAGACTCCCCATCAAACCATGAGTCTTGATTTGTTTTGCATCATAAGAGCAGGGGAAGGCTTCCCATGTATACAAGGAAATAACACTTGCCATCAATTCAGTAGACTAGCTTGGAAAAACTTGCTGAAGGTTGTCAGCGAGGTTTTGTCATGATTTTCTCTTCTAGATTGCAGTTGTGGTATTTATAATGAATGGAGACCTCTTAAATAAAATTGCAGCGCATCTCCAACTCTGAAGGACGTTGGTGTGGGAATAGTTGAGTTTTTCAACAGTAGGATTTTACCTTTGCTGCCAGAAAGGTGTATTTATTTTTTACAACCGGTGTAATTAACAGGAGAGCTATCCCAGAGTAGAAGTAATTCACTCTGTGACATAACTGAAATGTCTTGTCTGTGCTGTCTAGTTTTGTTTTTAACCTTGGGCTTAAAAAGAACTAAAAATCTTTAGCTGCAAAAGAGCACATCATCTGCAAAACGTTACAAGCCATTTGTCTTTATGCACAAATGCCACCTGGCACTGTAGTTCCACTTACACATCATTAAATGTGCAGACCAGCCTCGTTTTGCCCCTAACTAGCACCAGGTTCCCTTGGAAGCTCCAGGTGTTCCGGGCAGTGCAGAGGAGAGAGGCACGAGGGCCACCAGTGCTGGCACGGCAGCAGCCGTACGAGGCTGCAGCTGTAGGCTGCCCAGGAACTGCTCCTGCCAGGCAGGCCTGCGTTCACCACCACAGGTTTCTCCCAGCTTGGGTAGAGGCCAAGTGAAACTTCCACTAACATTTCTTACATTTGCAGCCACATTGATCGTTTTCCCTCTTATTTGATGTGGATATTGAGGCACGTGGATTGAACTATGTTAATGTCAACCCCAAAAGATAGTCACTTTAGGAACATCCACCGCGGTTGCGTGCAAACTGTTCTCTGCTCTGGCGCTCATAGCTGAAGTTCATTGGGGCCTTCAGAGCTTCTCCATGTGGCAGTTTGGTACGGATCCTCCAAAAGAGCCCCCAGCATTCCCAGCTAACCAAGAAAGCAACAGTGGTTTGTTAGATGTGCAGAAAAATGCTTGCAAACAGCTCTAATTGTTGGAAAGAATTTTACAAGTTGAATCCAAAGTGTTCACCAGCTTCTAACTTTATACGCAAAATAAAAATCCTGAGGGAGGAGAAAAAAAAACCAACTTTTTCCCCTCGATTTCCAGGAAATGTAATGTTAAAACTCGCAAAGGAGAAAGCGGTCCTTAGATGTGAGAAATGCCAGCGCAAATTGCCATTCCGTTTTAATTATTTCTGATGTAACACTTTATTCAGCAATTGTTTATTCTTTTCTGCTGGGTGGTTTTAAATCATTGGCCTGCAGATTCCTGGGGCTCTTGGGCAGCCTGGGATGCCGGGCCGTTATCTCAGCAACGCGGCTCTGCGGTTGGCGTGCCTGGAAAGTATTTGGGGAGTCCACAAGTCACTGAGGTTGAAAAGAACTGTGTTACAGCGAGGCTGCTTGGAGGGGCTGTCTCCCTAGGGAGAAGCTTTAAATGAAACCTCCTGTTTCTGGTTTGGGTTATTATTTCCAATTTGTTAGACACTGTTGGTCTGTTAAAAGCGAGCTGAGTGAGGGGCAGAGGAAGAAGCGCCGTCCGCCCTGCTTTCCAGCTCCCACCTCTCCCATCCGTGCTCGGGGTGAGTGGCAGAGCAGCCATCAAACCAGCCAGGATGGACTTGTGTTCAGCTGGAACTGCAGGATGTTGTTACTAACTTTCCTCCTATACAAAACTGAATTCTATGAGCGTTTGGGTTTTTTTTACATGTATCTAGGAGGAGTGATAGGTTCCTTTTAGCTTCTCAAAAAGAAAGAAGCGTTGCTTCCCTTCATTTCATCAATCTGTTGCAGTTTCTGGGCAGTTTAGATGGAAGAGGTTTTATAAATACCTCTAGCTTTTTACAGCTTGAAGGCAAATCCATGTGTGATGCACAAAAGGCCGAAGGTTTGCCCCCATAAAGGATCTGTTACTGGCATCTCAGACCTGCCCTGGAGCTGCCTTTTTCCCACAGAGCAGAGAGCTCCAGAGCACTGTGTGCCAAGCAGGGCTCTGGGAATGGCAGCAAGGAGGGTCCTGTTGTACCGGTGGGGAGTTGCAGGTGTTTGCAGTAGTCCACGGTCAGTTTGCACCGGTCTTTTTGGGGGGTGCTGTGCTGTTGTGGTTGTTGAGTACCACAGTGACACGCAGTGCTGCTGCAGGAAGAGAGGTGATCTTTGAGGTCCGCCTGCAGTGCGTCAGTGCTCTTGTTCAGGCTCTGATACCCACTGCAATATCACTGTTAGAAACGGGGCTGCTGAGACTCCCTGAATCTTGTTTAATAAAATCACGTAGCAAAAGCGCCATGATTATAAATCACACTTGGAAATGGGCCTGCAGAGTGCTTGCTGGGTCGTGTGCTGCTGCTCCCTCCCTGTCACGTGCTGAACTGTTCCAGGCTCCTTTTCAATTTCCAAAAAGAAGGCATAGAGCATCAGCTGCAGATAGAGGTGGAATTCATTTAGCTGCTTTAAGGAGGCCACTGCCAGCGACGAGTAGCAGCTCAGTGGCCTTGGGCTGTGGTGAGGGGAAGGAGAGCCAAGCGGCTGGAGGTGGTATAATAGAAAGGAAAAGCACTGAGTGATTTGGCAGAGTGTGAAAGAGGTAAGGATGTGGTAGAGAAAGGAGCAGGAGGAGCTGGACTGAAAAGCAGAAGTAAACAATATAATTTAACTTATTCAAAAGGGACAGAATGCTTATTAAAGCTCTGAGAGATGATAAATTAGTGCTTCGGTGCTATTGTTTCAGATAGAGCTGTCATATGGTAATACTGCAGCGATGAAGGCTGCAGGCTCATGAATTCATGAGGGGAATGGAAGTGGACTGCGTGGTTACGTGGCAGAGCTGGAGCTGGTGAGGCAAGACGTGCTGCCTGAGCTGGGGGACATCTGTATGCCCATGTGCTGCATGGAAGTGGCCATTGTCTCTTGAAGAGGGACAGCTTAAACAAATACTCCACTGCATCCTTGAGTCCCTGTTTCTATGAAGATGTATCCCACGCCAAGCCTTTACCTCAGTTAGAAGATGCTATAGTTTATATAATCCTTGTCTGAAATAGCTCCAGAGCCCTGCCCTGGAAATGCTCTTTTGCTGTCGTTCCCGTGGCAGCACGCAGGATGTCAGGAGAGAATTTGAGACGCTCTGCTTGTGAAGTTTTCCCCTAAGTAATACCGGGCTGGGGGAGGGAATCACAAAATGATCTGATCTTACATTACACAGAATCTCTTGCATTACTTACTGTGGCATATTGTTTCCTCCCACAGAGTTCTGCTCAATCGCTTTCAGGAAGAGGCTACTCCGTAAGTCATTTTACAGCTAATTCTTTCGCTTCTGTTGATGTTGATTGCAGAGGTCTACACCACCTATTGCATATCCACTGCCATGAAAGAAATGCAGAGTATAAGAAGTAGGCGTAGAGAATGGGCCTGTCATGCACCTGGCAAGGGACCAGTCTGACATGAGGGAGCATGAAGGGTCTGGGGATCCTTGAATTTAATTTTATGCCTTTGGAGAGGGTTCCTTGGTTGTTGGAGAGTGCATTTGAGGTAGAGTCAGCTCCTGAGGATTGAAAGACATGGGGAGTTTTCAACATTGGTGGGAGATGCTTCCCTCCTCTCTCCCACTCCTTCCCATATAGGTTGTCATTTTTGCATTAAATACAAGAATCAGAGGGAAAATTATTGTGCTTTAAGAATTGTGTCCTTCACCACTCTGGACAAAAAAAGTCAATGCCCTCTTTTTTTACAAGCCCTGAGTTACAAGAGAGTGTGGCAGAAAAACAAAATCCCTTGTTTTCAGAGGAAGGTTTTCTGTTCTTCTCGCAGGAGCGTCCCAGGTACGGGGCTGGTGGTATTGTCATGTGTGTGCAGTGGAGCAGTGATGTTGAACTGACCATTTCTGTTCACATGTCCCTTATTTCTATGTGCAGTCGCATTTTGCTCGTGTAGAGGTGGTACAACTATTTGGGTACCATTGCTGCTCAGTTGTCCAAAAAGGCAGGCACATAGATGTTAGTGTGTATACTGATGACAAAATGGGAGAAGGTATGAGTGGCTTAGCAAAGTCAGTATGAAAATTCCTGGAATCACGTTTTGTCTGCCTCTCATAACAAACGTGTGGTGTGTAGATACCTGTTACGATAAGGGTAACTCTGGTGCATGCTATGATATGTGTTATCAGAAATGCGTGATGCAAAGCTAAGCACAGCTGAATCACAGACACTTGACAAAATAACATGACTTGAAAAGTCTTAAAGTATTGTGAATGATGTCACAAATTTTTAGACAGCAATAACATGTATCTCTGAAGTATCCTTCCATCAAAAGCTTTCCAGCATCCCAGGTGAGTATCAGTGCTGACTTCACTGGGCGATGAGGAACATTTGCTCCGGGACAGGGATTGAAATCTATCCTGGCAGACTGGCTGAGCGCTGCTTTCCCATCACACGAACAGCTGGACTCACCTAAGCTTCTAAAGGCAGATGCTGCATCTTCTGTTTATCTGAAAAATGCCGTGCACGCCTGTGGCACCACATACATAATAATGAATCGCCTTCACACATTGCAGGATCGAGGGCACGGTGTGGGAATGAAGCAGTTTCCCACTGGCTGTAACGCAGATTTCAAAGTCTTAATGGAAAAGGCCCAAAGAGTTCTTTTTAGAATCTCTAAGCCTGTAAATCATAGGACTGTTTTCCAGCACTGCTGAATGTTAAAAGATTTACTTTTGTCTCTCAGATAAATGAATTTGAGAACATTTTTAGCTCCCGCTCTGTGCATGTGCGGGGATCAGTTTCTTTTATTAGGCAACCCGTAGCTCTTACCTCCCTTAGCAGGTTTTCCGCATGCCAAGGCACTGTTTTGAGATTGTGAGCTGTGTGAGCTGGGGTTGCTTTTCCTTATGGGTTGTCATTTTTCCTATTAAATTGCCTTCTGCCTCACCACGTACCAGCTGCTGAGGCTGGCCATTTCTCTTAAGACTCCAGTGCTGCTCTAAATTGATTTAGCATAAGGCAGAGCCTATCACTTCCAGCCCTGCCAGACCTCGCTGGCCCAAACCCGCTCTGGAAGCGGATCCTCCCAGGTGGCAGAGAGATGTTCAAACCGTGGCTTTGAGATGACTGGCCCCAACCCAGGGGTTGTCCGTAATATCAGTAGCAGTTTTCTTATTCTCACGAAAGCAGCTGAGTGCAAAACACAGAAGCAGTGGTTTGGCTCTGCAGCAGACAGGTTGTTTGCCAGCTGTGGGGAAAGCACGTTGCTGGTGGTGCTAAGTGGGGAGCAGACGCCTGCTGCCCTCCTGGTACTGCTGGTGTCACTGGAGACTGCTGCTGGTGAAATGGTGAGGTGTGTTATCACTGCACAGTGCTTGTACTGCTTCCACAAGCAGCTGTGTGAACACCACAGACTGTTTTGTGTGTGTTCCTTTTTCAGTGACAAACAAGTGTGTTCCTTGTTTCAAATCTACTCACTTTGCCATTTGCTCCCTTAACCTTGCAGACCAGTTTGTTTTCAGAAGCAGTGGTAGAAATGTTAAGGACATGCTTTTGCAGAAAGAGTACTTGCAGCCTGTAGTAGTTACCTTGTGTGAGAAGTCTCAGCCCAAGTTTCAGCCATCCAACAGGGGAGCAGCACTTCCTACACAAGGGCCATGCTTAGCACAGGTCTGAAATTCGTCTCTCACCAAAGACAGCAAAAGCCCGGGTTGCCTTCAGCTGCACCTAGGTTTCATTTCTGCATTTGGAGCCACGAAAGTAGTGCTGCCAGTGCTGCAGCACATAGTTTCTCCGTCTATCTGAAGATGTCACAGGCAAAATTTCTTACAAAGCTGTTTCCCAAAATGAAGTTTGGAATGATGTGTAGTTCTGTGTCAATAACATGAGACTTGTCGATGTCTGTACTGTTTCTGCAAGCCCCTTATCTCATCAGCAGCATGTGTTTGCTATGTGCTTCCGCTGTGCTGAGAAATAGAATACCAGTTTGTTTATGGAGGTTCATATCTTATTCCCTTTATGACTTGATGGTTACATGTATGTACATGCACTTCCTGCACGCACAGATGAGATATGTGATTTGAGTCAGGAAGGTCTGTCTGTCCTCTTGAGCAGCCAGAACAGGTTTTCATTCTGCTAACAGTACGAGAGGCCTGTCCACCCAAAAATGCACTGATTTGTTTGAAATTACGTGTAGGGTTACAGATTGGCTGCATTGCTGAGGCTGGACCACCTATCAAATTTATTTCTGATACCTAAGTCAGTTTAGGATCTGAAATACTTAGAAAGTGGCTACAATGAGCATAAGATCAGCCCGTGCAGTTTGTTGCTCATGGTTGCAGTATCGCTGCTGTTTGCAGCTGAGCCCATCACGCAAAGCCAAGCTGCAGGTGAACTTCACTAACTTGTGCAGAGTACAGTGAAGGATGGAGGTGGGAGTTTGTAGTAGCTTAAAAAAATAAACAAAAAACCTTTTCCAAAAAATTACGTAGTTTATTTATAAAGCATCTGTGCAGCTGTTCGCTTCTGAAATGGAAAGGAATAAAATGCAGGAGCGAATAACCGAGTAAGCTTGAAAGCATATGGCAGATGGACAGCCAGTGAAGCAACCTGTGGTCCTCAGAGCAGAAGTGCAGGAGGATGAGGCAGCTTTGTTTGATTGCATTTGTTCTTGGAAGATTTTTTTTAAGCAAAACCAGTAACATACACTTGACAGCAGCGGCAGCTGATTTTTATTCTGAGCTTCTGCAAAATATGTAAGTCTTTGCAGCCTACTCACATCCCTGGCAGCAAATCAAATTCTGTTGATTTTACATCTTCCTTGTTGAGCACTGGAAACCGGCGTCTCAGCTCAGACTGCAGCTCGTGGATGTGAAGAACCACCCAAAGACCCCAGGAGGGCTGGGTCAGCACTGCCCCACAGCCCGCGTGGGAGCACGGAGATCCCTGTGTCCAAAGCTGCCTTTGTGACCGGCATCCTGAGGAAGATCAGTGTCTGCATTAAGATCAGCAGCGTTATTGCACTGAAGCATGTATTGCTCCTGCTTGGGAGCTCTTGTGGCTGCAGCTCGTGGGTGTGGAGGCGTGCTCAGTGACCAGAGCCAAACTCAACTTGTAACTAATGGGCTTCCTCCGCTTGCTGGTCTGTCACACTGATGAAAAATCTCTCCTTGTAGGTAGGTAAAATTTTGTAGCTGGACTGGAAAAATCATTGCTCTTTTGGACCTTTGATAAATTAGCATTTTCCCATGCCAAAAATCAATATTGGAAACAGGGCTCTTGTTATGAATCTAAAACTCCTTGAGCTGGAGCCAAAGTTAAATGATCAAAAAAGTGAATTTAGTATGCACTTCCTACAATGGTGTGCCTGTGGACTGGCAAAATGAGCAAGACTTTCTGGAGAAGATTTACGAATATGGGACCAGTCATTCTAAGATGAGTATCAGTCTTGTTTTGCTGCGATGCCAAGTGTGAAAGAGGGACTATGATTGTCATCTTTTTCTGGGCAAGAGGAAGAATGGCAGGTAGGTTCTCCTTGGGTGGAGCAGCGCCCTGTCTTAGAAGACAGATACTCAGAAAGAGGAAAGAAAAAGAGACCGCGATGAAGTGTTGTGTGGTCTGTAAGAGCAATGCAGGGAATGGCAAAAGATAGAAAAATGAGAATATATTATAGAAATACGAAGACTTTTTAAAGGGCTTCTTTCTGTAAGGCAGCTGGAATATGTGATAGCCGAGAACAGAACTGTAGGTGTCAACCCAAAGCAATTAGCTTCTGCTGTTGTTCTCTTTGTATGTGTCGAAGTAGCCTCACTTCACAAGAGCCACGCCAGGTTTGAATTCACATGGACAGACAGCATTTCCTGGATGAACAGCCCACGTTAGTTTGCTCTGAGAGCTGAGTTAGGCAGGGCCAGGCTGCTGTGAGCCAGCCGAGCTCAGCTAGCCCCTGTGTCTGTAACCCATGAGCTCAGTGCTGGTGACTAATTAGAGCGTATATTATTCCAGATTTGCGAGGGCTCTTGAGGGTTTTTGAAGCGTCCTGTGAAAAGCGTAAGCAGAAGTACAAACACAAATGAACTACGTACTTCAGCTTTACAAATGCTGAAGCCCATGAACGTCCTTACAACACATTTCCTTTAGAAGTTCCTTTTCCAAAAATCTGTTTCTTCTTAGATGGCTTCTGCTTTTAATTAGGATGAAAAGTCCCATAAATTTTCACTCATCTCCTTGGCCATAAATAAGCACAAAGGGCCTTCTCTGGCGAAGTTTCAGTCTGCATGAACCAGTGGCACTGGCACTGGGCTGCCCCAGAGGCTCCCAAACAGCTTTGTTCCTGCAGCAGCTCAGGCTGCTGCCTGCTCCTTTCCATGCAGCCCCAGCGCAGGGCGGCTGCAGCCAGCTGGTGCCTGAGCCCCTGGAGGGACGGGGGCAGATGACTTCTGTGTGAGTTTTGCCCATGTTTTTAATCTCCCTGCCATCACCCCGAGGTTGGCTGGGAGTGCTGGGGAGATCAGATCTCTCATCGTCCAGAAAGATGCTGCTATACAAACTCATCCCCCAAAATTCCCCGTGCTCCTCAGCTTTTGGGGCAGGATAACCTTGCTGTCAGTGGCCTTACACACTGAAATGAGGAGTTGTCTTAAATCCATCTTGAATTCACCAGCCTAGAAGGCATTGCATCTTACTGAAGAGGAAAGACAAAGGAGTTCGAGGGAATCTGGTCTTTATTTCTGGACATTTTTGATTAAGACTATCCTGAGGTAGTTGTGTTATGTGTATGCTATAGCTTTCCTTGTGTAACAGGACAGAGTATTTGCTCATCTGTCTCAGTGGTTTTCACATTACTGTGTCTTCTCCCAGCTCCCTTTCCTTACAGTCCCATGTCTTGTTCTCCCTTTCTCTCCATTCCCTCCACCAAAACCAACAGAAAGACAATGCAAACAGACAATGGATCGGGGCTGGGGCAGCTCTCCTGGTGAGCACAGTGAGCAGGGGGTAAAAGTGTGGGGCCTCTGCGGGGATTTGGGTTTCATTTTTTAATTCTCTGTTAGTCTCACGCAGTGGGAATGAGCAAAGCTGGGGCATTGTGCCTGGAGAAGGGGCTGACAGAGCCAGCTGCTGAGGGCTGCAGGGTGCTGGGCTTTGCTGTGCTGCATGTGGCTGCAGGTTCCTCAGAGGAAGTTTACGTGGTGGGGGAGTTCACGCTTTCTTGTTTTATCTCGTATCTCAATATGCCCTTGCTGAAACCTACACCCAAAACCACGACGTGTAAAGGGAGCAGCAGAGGAAGTGGCGTTAACTCATAATGCTATTGTGGAAGTGAGACAAATGACATGTTTTGGTGACCTTAATAATAGGTGAACAAGAGAGAACGAGGAGAAGAGATGGAGTGAATTAACGTTGTGGATGCTATTGGCATTAGAGAATGCTGCCATTTTATTGCACTGTACAATTTAAAATGTTTAATTGCACAGTTCTGTGGAATAGTGTCTTGTCCCCGTGCTCAGGAACTGATTTCTCTTATGTCCCCAAATGATTTTCCCTGTATTGAACTGCTTGGAAATAAACAGATCAACAGAGGGTAAGTTATTTGGACCAATGATAAAACTACCTGCATATCCCTGGGCCTAGGAAGGCTTTCCTGTAGGTTAGTGGCCTTTGCTCAATTGAATCACATATCTGACTCCTTTTTTAAACTGTGATTCATTATTAAGGGCTAGAGACAAATCTTCATTGCCTTAGCAGAATACATAGATGCAACTGTAATTTAGCAAAACTGATACAATCCTAAGCGAGATCTCACACCATAGGAAGGCTCTGGTAATACACTGAGATGTGTGGCTCTGCTGCAAAAACTGCAAATGGGAGAAAACCTGTTGTGTGCTGCAGGTTGAGGTTTCTCTCTTTCTCACTTGGTGTTTCAGCCTGGCTGCAGTGTAGCAGGCTGCTAAGATGCAAACATACCGGGGAACATAGCTGTGTGTACAGCAGAAAGGCAGCACTCCTGTGCTCGTGATGGCTGGGAGAGCAGAGAAATGGCACCATGCCTGCTAACGTCAGGTGAAGAGCCCAGCAGGGCGGGCAGTTGAGGAGCAGGAGTCGGATGGGTGCTGGAGTGATGGCTGCACCTCTGCAGTGCTGCTGTGCTGGGAGAGGGGCGTGCGGCTGAAGCCCTGCTCAGCCACGTGAAGGGCTTCTGGGCACTCAGTTTTCTATCTCCTTAGCATTTCAGCATCGCTGCTCCTTGTTGGGTCTGGCCCCAGTCACCATGACTTGCTGGGTGGCATTTTAGAAAGTGAAATAAAATCTAGGTGCCTTTTTCCTTCTTACGGCAAGTAAGTCAGTGGAAGTGTAGAAGTCATGCTTACGTGATGCAAAAGGACCAGTGGCAAGAAAGCCAGGGAATGCAGCACAAGGGAGACCGTGTAAAGGAATCCGCAGTGTGCATCCTGTGTGTGAGAGATGAGTTGCAAAGGGATGGGAGGCTTTTCAGTGCTGTTTGGCAGCCAGCAGGGCCAGGTGCTAGATTAATACCAGACTATTTGTCAGAGTAAAACCTTTTTGGAGGCAGTGGTGTAATTCAGAAGTTCAGTTGTTGCTGTACCCAAAAGTTGGTCGTTGTCCATCTTGCTTTAAAACCTGTTGGTTGGTGGGCTTGGTGCTATAAGAGAAATATTTAACTTCCAGGTGGAAATACCCAATGTTCAGCTTAGCTCCCAGTGACTGCAGCTGGTCTTTCATTTTTCAGTTCATCACAGGTCAGGAACTCAAAGGCACTGAGGCTGAGTAAAACTGTTTGTCAGTCTGAGCTCCGCTTTGGTTTTGTGTGAATTGTCTGCTTCTGTGGCACTTTGTTTCATGACTTTTTTAAAGTTTGCTTTACTATACTGTTCTTGGAACAGACACAAGAACCAAAGATACTTTTTAATTAGCCCCCTGGCCCATCCGGGGTGTATGTGCTAACATCTTGGCTGTACAGTGTATTTCCAATGAAAGGAAAAAGTTTGCCATAGAGTCTGGTAACCCTGAGGTCAGTTTTGAGCTGAAAATTGCTTTTGATTATGGTGTTAGTATATAGCTCAAAAAAATAAAATCAGAAATCTAGCAAGAACTCGCAGTCCTTACAGTGATGTAAGTAGCACACTCAAGAAATATCACATGTAGATTTTAAGGGAATTAATGGTTTTATTTATAAATTCTTTATAGATGCAGTCCTGTACCACTCATTGTGAGCATTCCAAGTTTTGCAACCAGAATGGTGGGAAGTTGGTATCCTGAGTCCTTGTGGTGGCCCTGTCTGCAGTGCTCTGTACTGGAGCACAGGCTGGCTGGTTCCTGCAGTGCAGCTCCAGGTGGTGTGCCAGTATGGTGGTGTGCCCAGTATGGGTGGTGTGCCCAGTATGGTGGTGTGCCCAGTATGGTGGTGTCCCTGAGTGCTGCTGGCTGGGCACTGGACGATCCCAGGAGCTGTCTGCATAACTCTACATGCATTCTCCAGCAAGCTGCACTGTCAGTCTCTAAGAAGCATGTTAGGACTGTGTAGCTGTTCGCTGTTTGCAAAACTGAGTTTATCTTTTTGTTTTAAATCAGTTGTTTACTCTGGTAGGTCTGCTTCAGAGGCTGTCAGGTGTGATTCTTAGGTTTTCTGGGCATGGTCATGCTTAAACTTGGGGCAGTTCCTGCTAGCCTTGAAATGGGCTGCTCAAGCTGAGATTTTGGGCCCTGTTTAGCAATCGGAGCACTGCAGGTGGCACAGCATGTGCTTTTAATTCATGCGACATCGCACTCAGACCAGTCAGTAATCACCGCGGGGAGAAAATGGTAACACTGAGGAGGATGAAGCATTCATCATTTTTAAAAGGCTGATGAGCCAGTGCTGTCAGCTTCAGTGGTTAAAACTCTGAAAGTGATGTGGTGAGTCACCAAAGCATGTGCCCTCTTTTTGTGTCCTGGTTAAGATCACCAGGTTAAGTCAGTGGGTGAAATTTCTTGCTGCCATCAGTAGGTGAGGACTGACCTGCAGAGCCTAGGCAGCAGCCTGAGCAGCTGAGAAGTGCAGTGGGATTATTGCGATGAGCCAAAGATTCAGAACTTGTTCTCAGAAATCATTCATGTTTACAAGGCTCTTCAATGTAAGCATTTTTCGTAGCAGAATACAAGCAGATGTTGACACAAGCATGATTATAAGGCTCATGATCAAAGTTAAATCAAACCTTCTCTTCCAGTTTGCAAAACAAATTTTCCCCACAGTGTTCACTGTTTTTCCGAAGCTGCTTACTAGCATCTATGCCAAGTAGCAGGCTGGTTTAAGAGGAAAAGAGCTTGAAGCATGAAGATTAGGATATGACAGCGAAGAAGCCCGAGGCCAATAAGTGCTGTGTAACTGGCAGGCAACAAGCTGTGATGGGTGGAGGGCGGTCACAGATTTGTTTTAAGTGTCTTTCCCTCCCACTAAGGACTTGCTGTTCTCTAAGAGCCCTGATTCAGATCATTTCTAGGGAGCCAAGGGAGAGGGCGGGAGAGAGTAATAAATGGTCCCTTGAAAACAAGAGTCAGTAATACGTGCCGCATAGCCTATGTAAGTGCAGGCAGTTTCCTGCTGAAGGTTCATTTCTGAGAGATTGAGAGCACTCAAACAGGATGCTGCAGCTTCACCAAACGGTTTCGGTATCAGTGTGTTATCTGTGGTCATTCCCCTCCGCAGCTTGCGGCGAGCTTCTGGTTAGCAGAGAAAGACACTTCGAGCTGAGCTGGCATCAGTTCCCACCTACTTAATCATGTACGCTGTGAGCTGTGCGGTTAGCTCGAGTCCCCCGGTTGTCTTGCGGATTGCCAGTGACAGGAAGGTGGAGATGCATTGAGTGGTTCAGACAGGAATAGCTTGGTTATCTGATGGTCACCCCAGAGACTGATAAAATTCGGTGAGCTCTTTTCTGAGAAGACATCAAAAAAGCAGAAACTGTTGTCTGTAACCACCTGAAGACTTTATAACGTCAAGGGAAATTTTTCTTATCTTACAAGCCTCAAACTGTTAACCCGTCTTAACCACTGCAGACCACAGCCATGCCTTAGACTCTTGGTGTGCGTGATGGAGCCGGGACAGACCATCATGTGCAAGGCTGTAAAGTTATACTGGGGAAGTGCTATCGATCACGTCTTCAAAAAGTACTTTGGCCCTTCAAATTGGAGGCGAACAACTTGAAACAGATGAGAGGAGCTGGTCTTTTCTGAGGGATCGCGCTCCGTGTTTGCAGGCAGCTCAGTCTCCCTAAGGCTGTCAGTTGCCTGGAGTTTGGGCATGGAGTGAAGAGTCACCCTTCAACGCACGGCCTGCCTGATGAGCCTGAAGCCAAAGGGGTGGTAGCGGTGCCATGGGCTGCCAAGGGTTAGAGCAGGGGTGCTTGTCATATTCTCAGGACCGCTTAGGGCACCTGATTTATTTTCCTGGTACTTTTACTGAGCGAACTGCAGGATTATAACGCACAAGATTTAGAGAGAAACCTTGGGCAAACGAGGTTTTAAATTAGTACTTTCAAGGTGGCCTTGGGCAAGAGGCTCCGAGCGTCTGTGCCTGAGGTCCCCGTTGTTCAAATGGATGGTGGCGGTCATTGCCATTGCACATGGAGATGGACAGATAGGAAGTGTTCTACTCAGCTTTGCTCAGCGTTTGAAATAAAGAGGACGTGTTTGCGAGGACATGTGTCTGCATGGAGGTAGGAGGTAGGAAATGCTTTTGTCTGCGTATGCTGTGCAGCTCCGTCTTTCAGTGACAACCATAACAATCAGTGCTTTTTGACTCAAAGCTATTTTCTTTCCTGGTGCAGATTGTCTGGTATGCATAACGTGTTAATTTAACAAAGCATTTCTTTTGATACAGCTTTAATTTTTTAACAACAGCTCGGAGGCAGTGATGTACAGATTATATATTGTCAGTTTCCCAATTAAAGTTTTACAGGAAAATACTCTGGTTTTGCTTTAAGCCTGTGTTGAATTCTTCCTTCTGGCACTTGTGCAAATGAAAACTGTGCTGTTGCAAAGCATCCATTTGAAACCTTGAAATATTTATTGCAGCTGCACTGAATACTGAAGCAGAAATCTTCCTGTAGGCTTTGTTGGTGTCTGTCATACGCATATATTTTGTAATTAAATGCCTGGAAGTGTGTTGTGTGTGTGTGTGTGGTTGGTTTCTGGTGCTTTAGGTTTTTTTGCAGGTTTTGCTGCTGAGCTGTTTTTCCTGAGAGATGATTTTAGCACATCCCTTTCAAGAGTTCCTGTGAAATCTTAGCCAAGGCAAGACCACATCTTTGAAGTATAACATAATAAAAACGAGGCTCCTTTTAGTTGTTGTACAGAACACTGAGGAGGTGGCTAAACTGCTGCTCTTCCTCGAATGCTAAGCCTTGTGAGGGTCACCCCTGCAGCATCACATGTGTGTTTGGATAATGTGGGATGGAGAACACCCAAAAGGACCAGGAGGAAATATTTTGCTCTTAAAACATTGCCCATGGACTAGACAATTGCAGCAGTGTGTAGCTTTTAATTTTATATTCTCTTTCTCCTTCTTCTTCCCAGCTTTGTCTTAGATAAGGACGAACCAGTGACTTTTCATGTTTCTGTCACCTGGAAGCAACAGAGTCTGACCATATCCAGAACACTCTGCTAGTCCAGGAAAGCCCAGACCAAAGGGGGGTCGTGATCGTGTGCAATCTGAGCTGGAACTCAGAGTGATGTAGAGCAGATACTAGGGAGCACGAGGCACCAACAGAGTGCACCACTGTGGCAAGCTGTGGAGTGAGTGCCGCATGGCAACGTCCCCTGTGCCCTGGTGTCAGGTGCCCTGTGGCACAGGCAAGGCGCCGGCCTCGGCCCGCTCCCGCCAGCAGCACGGCCCAGCTCCAAGGAGCATCGCCAACCCGCGCGTTGAGTGATGTCTGGAGGAACTGAACTGGAGAGTCAGCTCATTTAGATTAACCTGCAGCGGCATTATCCATTGCCTGGGTTTGTGAGGAAGCATGGCAGCACGGTGATATTTGCAGCAGCATCTCAATCTAACCATGAGCGGGTTTCTGGAAGGGGGAAGGGCAGCTGCTTTTCTGGGTAGCGAGCATGAGCCCTGGGAGTGTGGTGAGCCAGCAGGGCTTCAGAGCGTGCTGCCAGTCAGTGCTGTGTGCTGCTGAGGTGCCAGGGGAGCCACCTGCCTGCCTTGGAACCAGTGCTGCGCTCTCGTGTGGTTAGTTAGCGCTGCCCTTGTTTTCTGTCTTTGTTTTTATTTCCAACCCATCTCTTTGGATTCATCCTACTGGTAGATAATTATGACTTTTATATTCACATCTTCTCCTCAAGCTTGGCTGTGTTATTTTTGGACGGCTCTTTAAGACTTTATTATTTTTTAAAACATATTGTGTCTTTATTTGCATATTTGTATTTGAGAACAAACAAACAATATGTTTCACACTGCATCTTTGTTCAAGTGTTTTTCTTAGCAAATAGAACTTTTTCAGGCATGCCAGAATCAGCTTCATTATATAAATCCTATTTATGGCTCCTATTTAGAGCAGGGAGGGGAGGGAATTTAAGGGACTGTTGCCACAAACACTCTTTCTGGGGCTGTGCGAGGAGGTACTACAGCAGGTCCATAGGGTAGTGGCCTTTCTGTCTTTCTGTTTTGTCAGCATTTCTTCTTAAGTTCTGTGTGTTATTTTCTTTGTTGAACAGTGGAGCAGAGGCTGAAAACCTGAAGGCTTGGGGAGCTGGGCTGCATCTGCTGGGTAAGGGGCGCCGTGTAGAAACCCCTAGCAGGCACTAAACGAGATGAGGCTTCTCCCATTGCTGCGGTACGATGGGCTCGTGATACATAAATGAAAAGAATAGATATTTATGTGGGAAATAAAAGCCAAGGCATTCGTTATGAAAACCAAAAGAAACTGATTCCACAGCAGAATATTATCCCAGTGACTTGATTTGTATAATGGGCAGCGATTGATGTGAAGTTAATCGTTTTATCTGAAGGATGCTGGTGCAGGCTGGCAATTAATACTCTGCACTGCTGATTGGCAGCACTGTGCTTGGCACACAGGGCAGAAGGCCGGGCAGCAGAGCCTGGCGGGCCCCACTTCATCCACAGATTTGGTGGGTTTTAAGCTGTCGTGGGGGAAGGCAGAACACAGATCCGTGGATTTTGGAAAGGGCTTCTATTGATTTCCTCAGCTGAATGATGGCCTCTGAGCTGTTGGGTTGGCAGGATTGATGTGGTAGCTGCCTTTCAGAAATAAATGCTAAAATCTGGCAAAAAGAAAGAAAATCAGTTCCTCAAAAGCTTCCAGCAATGTTGCTATTCTGAACAGCAGTGGGAGTTGTTTGGGGCAGTGTAGTGTTAGAAGAAGTCTCAGTGTTTGAACATGCATGAAGAGGTATACAAATGAACTTCAGACCAGTCTGATGTTTAGGAAGAAGGGCTTTGGCATGTTGTCAGCTGAAGTGTCCACACGCTGCCCGTCTTGTTGGCCCAAAGTGCTGTGACTCGTTGTGCATCGGTGACTAACGCTTTAAAGTTTCTGTTCAGGTGGTTGGATCAGCAGTCAGATGGGCTCATTGGGAAGATCAAAGCCGAGGGCAGGTTCTCAAAGGAGAAAGACAAATTAGAAGGGCAGTTTGCAGTTTCACATTAATTTTCTTCAGTGCTATACTGGACAGCCAGGGAAAATGAGAAGATGGTTGCAGGAAGGGGCTGAATAGTGTTGAAATGTGCAGAAACAAAGCTGTGGGGCTGCCTGCCAGCTCTTTGTTGTGGGCTGCAGGGGGCAGGCAGGATGGATCATAACCTCAGGCATGAGGTGTGCAAATGGTTCAGTGTTTGAACAGTTGGAACAGTGCGTTTGGCACAGGATGGGTTTTGTCATGAGCTTTTGACCAGGGATCTTTTTGTGGGCTTTTTTTCTGGTTTGTTTTACTGGAGGGGTGGAGTGTGAAAGACCCACAGTAAGTCTGCTTCATGCTTTGCACCTGATCTGATCGGAACCTTATCTCTGGTCCGTCTGTGCCTTGGGCAAACATCCCTGTGCCATTCTGTTCAGGTAGCTCTCTCCCTCACTGGCCTTGGACAATCAGTGGGAGAGCAGCGGGGCTTTCTTCATCTCTGTGGCAGTGGTGGGAAGTTGCAGCAGTCCCAGGAGAGCTCAGCACATGGGGCAGAGGGGCTTTGCAGGCTGCATAGGATCAGATCATGGCTGCGGCTTTACTTTGCACGGTGTTTTTCAGTCACCAGAGCTTCTCAAGTTGATCGATTTTGTCAGAATTTGCTTTAAAAGAAATGAGTTCTTATCAGCAGTAGTGAAATCTAAGGCAAACATGTCAGTGAAAATAAGCTTACAATGGCTTTATCAAGATCTCATGAGTTGAGGTTTTGAGATATTTAAACACGTTCAATTGCTACCAAGCTGGAAGCACATGTAGGAAGGACGTGTACTTAAAGACACATTGAACAGCCAGATTCAGAGCTTCTCAGAGCCTTACTGTTGGCATTCTCTGATTTGAGATTTGTTGCAATATGCTTCTAATAACTCTGTGTTTCGTTTTGGTCAGAATCTGTTTCCCTTTTACCCAAACCTCCTTTTTAACAGCAGGTATATCTCATTCCTCGCTTAAGGAGTCTATATAGTGGCTTTCAACCTTTTCAGTTTGCAACCACTCTGAGAGAACTGCCACAAAAGTGGTGGAGCTCCTTATTTTGAACAGAAGGCCGTCTTGACCTTGGCCAAAAGGCTTCCTTTTCTTAGCCGTGTTCTTATAACTAATGTAGAAGCACAAGGCAGAGCTGGAGGTCTGGTGTCCCAGAGCTGATGGGCAGCTTGGCACCGTGCAGCACCAGGGCTGATGGCAAGCAGTCCCTCAGGCTCTGTGCCTGCCATGGTGGGCTTTCCTTGTTCTCACTGGAGCTGAGATCCCATTGGTTTGGATGTTGCATTGGTCTCTGATGCCTCTTTAATTTCACTCGAGTGGCGTTCTTGTGATGCTGTGGTGCTGTGAGAGTTGCAAATGATCCCGTTACTCAAGGAGACCTTCCTTGCTTGGAAAAACTGCTTTTCAGTGAAAATCATCCTGGAAGTTAACATGTTCATTAGTACTGGAGTGGCTCACGTACTGTAGTACAAACTGCGGATTATTTCACAACATGTTCTCCTCTGGTTGCTTGCACACACGTTGCCTTCATATTAATCTTTAAAGTTGCAGTCTTGAATGCTTATAATTTCAGTATCCTGAATGCTTACCAAGAAAGGAAGCGTGGTGAGGAGCCTTCAGGTCTGCACCGTGCTCCTGGCACTCCTTGATCTTACTGGCGGTCTGGGCACGCTGAGCTGCTCAGCATGATACAAGACAGGGAAACCTCGGGGCGTCATGGTGACAGGGCTGGTGGACGTGCAAAGCACTGTGAGGGGTGCACATGTCGGGGTTGGGAGGTTACTGACCTGTCCCAGCGACCTCCTGCTTCTGCTCATGAGCCAGCCACAATCTGTCCCATCTCTGGAGGTGCTGGAGGCTGTGGATGGGCCCTGGGCAGTCTAACGAGGGAGGCAGCCAGCCCACAGCAAGGCTTGGAAGGTCTCTTCCAACCTAAGCCATTCTGTGATCTGCAGTGTTTTTTTCCCTCATCATATTTCTGTATTCTGCACGCAGGGTTGGAGGAGAAGGGGGGATGGCAGACTCAGCACACATCAGCGGTGGGTCACACGGGTTCCTGCCGGTCCCTCCTGTGTGTCCCACCACAGCACGTTGCCTCTGCCTAGAAAGCTCCTGCAGAACCCAGCGTGCTGAGCTCCAGGTGGCCCCTTGTTAGCTCTGTATTTCCCCGGTTTCTTTACATCTCCAGGTCTGAGTTAGACAGCATGGTGCTCCATCGGAGCAGCCCTTCTCGAGCTGCAGCAGGAACGGCCGCTGTCGTCTTCTCTCGTACAGCCGGGTTACTGTGCAGCCCTTATCCCCACTCTGCAGCCCTTATCCCCGCTCTGCCCCGCAGCGCCGAGCCTCACGCAGGTGTTCCTCCGCTCTGCCCTCTCACATGCACCGCAAATTAGTAACAGAAGCTAATGGCCCAGCATGCGGCCATCAAAGGGCTGACAATTCCAGCCTTTCCAAAGGGCCCTTTATGTCACAGCCCCCCGCGAGACCTGTCCGGCTGAAAAGCCCATTTGTCTGTCCCTGTGTGCGGGCCTGCCGCAGCTCCACGGCCGCTGCTGGCCCCACGCTGCGCCCCTGACTGTTGCTGCTGGCAACAGATAACATCGCTGTTCCCCGCAGCGGGGCCGCAGCACATCAATCATCTGGCTCAGATAAAGGCCCCGGGCCTTTGGCCCCATCCCTCGGTTGTTTCTAAATAATTTCCAGTGGCTGAGCATGCTATGGTGTAGGCCGGGTAATTCAGTCCAGAAAACTTCATTTCACTAAAAATGCTTTGATTTCTCCCTTTTTTTTTTTTCTTTTTTTTTTAATTATTTTTTTTTTTTTTTTTTTTTTTTTGAGTAAAGGCTGTTTTTGTTCAAATAGATGTTTGTTTCGAAAGGGGGAGTTTAGCTGATGAAAGGGATGCCGTGAAAGTTCAGAGTGAGAATAATAAATAGAACTGTGTGGCTAAATGTAAAGTACAACCACGCGGGCAGCAGAAAGAATGAGCATTGACTGGGAGCCACAAAGCGAGGGGAGCTCCATGGGAAGCCTCGCTCTGCGCCGGCGTCCTTCAGCTTCCTGAATACATTTAAATGGAGATTAATCTTTCTATATGGGTAACATCATCTCTGCCACACCTTTATTAAAGAGATTTATTGCCGGGCATCAAATTACACTTTTAACACAGCCTACTTGATTTTTGGTAGCAGCAAATCATATTTGTAACTACAAATAACTAAACAAATGTGACAGTAGCAAATTCTCTCCTTGACACAGCTAATTCTTCATCCTGTCTTAATGTTCTGCTGTAAAGCCATAAGGAGTTGTGATGCTTAGAGCCTGGCAGTCCCAGGTTTTGTCCTTACCACTTAGTAATCCTTCAAAGAAGGAACCACTGCAGTTTGTATGGAGGAGCATTGCAGTCTCAGCAGTGGGAAAGTGCAACCTTTTGACAACCCTTTCTGCAATCTGGCTGGCTTGAGCTGTGCGTGCAGGTAGGATGCAGAATACCCAAGGTAAAATCCAGCGTTAGGTCATAGATGAAATCCCTGTGGAAACCTTAAAATTAAATCTCGATCGCATTGCCCTCTGCACGTGCATCTCTGCGTACTAATTGCATGGACCCTTTGTATTTGTTGTGGATACTAGTTGGCAGGGGGAATTGGAGGCTGATTGACTAATGCTGCTTTCAACCTCCAACTTTACAAGCCTCACTTTTCAAGGCATGTTGGTCCTGCTGGTGTCTGCTAAGTACAGGCTTGGTCCAGTATGCGTGCAGTGCTGCTGGCGGGTGGTGATGAGTCTCTCCCAGTTGTGGAGGTCCAGCACACTTGTTGGGCAGGCTGCAGACTCCAGCTGCACAGCGGTGGTCAGGTATGCTGACCAGCAAGTCCTCTGCAGTTGTTGGAGTCCTGAATTGGTTTGCTTTGCATTGAGCACGTGATACTCTTCAGAGAGAAATGCTTCATGTTGTTTTTATCTTAGTTTACAAATACAGTTGGAAACATGCAGTGTAGCTAAGGAAGGATAAATGTTCAAGGACCTGTAAAATTTTAAGAAAACTTAAACTTTCCAGCATGAAAGAATGCATGTAGGATGCTCGCAAAACAGAAACGTGCATGGCTAAATCCAAACTGGAGGGAATTTGGGAAGTATGCACAAGGAAGTAACAGCTGAATTCCTATGGCTATGTTTAAGCCAAAAGGGACTTTGCTAGTTCAGTTCTGACATGATTGGCATTAATGCGAGCTGAGCCTTTCATTTTGGTAGGACAGGACTTCATCCAGAGTGCTCCTGGACATACTGAGCTTCTGGGATATGTGGAACATGCTGTGTGTTTCCTACTTCACTAAATGAGATATACGACGAACTTGAGAAATTTTCTGTAAAAAATTAGCTTGACAAAATATACCTGTCCAGCATGTCCTTCATGTCCATCTTCTATGAAAACAAAACCAGTTTTATCATTGATCCTGCTGGATTTTGACATAAGTAGCACTAGAATATTTTCTATCCAGCAAGGTGACTGCAAATTGCTTGTGTCCCATGTTACTTATGTGCCACTACCCCGTTTCCCTCTTCAACTTAAATATATATATATATATATTAAAAAATACTTCTGGATGATACTGCCAAAGAAATAACAGAGGGAATGACAGAGAAGGGTAGGCTAGAATAACCCTGAGGGTGCTTATTTTCCTCAGCATTAGCTTCATATCCACATTCATTATGTGAATGGGCCAGGGAAACAGTTTCTGTGACAAATTGGAGCGCAGGGTAGGTTGAACGGACTCAGTTCAATTTTAGGTAATGGTGTACAATCATCTCTATGGCAATGCGGGATGCGTGGCGTAGTCCCTCATTTAGAGAAGTTTGAATGCATAAAGCCCTATAAGAAGCACTGTGATAACTCAGTTTCATGTTTTTAGGGAGAGTTGCCATGCATACAATTAGCTGCTCCATTCGCTCCCCTCCCTTCTTTCAGTAGCAGCAGCAGAGCTTCCCTCCACCTCCAGCACCTGCTGTCGGGTTGGCGCTTGCAGCAGCATGCAGCTGGGAGGAGGATGGGCAGCCAGAGGCAGGTCTGCAGGAGATGGACAGGCACGCTGACACAGCTGTCATTGTGCTGTGGCAGGCAGGATTGGTTACCCTTCCATCGCACTGCTGCGTGCATTTATCAGATGAAAGACAGTTTCAGTTTGAATGGGAAGATGAGTGGAGTCGGTACTTTGCTGCAAGCTGCACGGTACTTGGGCAGAGCAACCTGCAGCATCTTAGCTAATGTGTCTGATCCTTGCCATAGAGCATGGCTAGTATTGTGCTGAGGAGTTGCTTGTGAAAAATGGAATGGCACTTGTTGATAAACATTCTTCTTGCTAATTGACTGCTGTGTTTGCAGACAGATGCACAGATCTCAAGCTTCCCACGTACTCGTGCAAATCCCTAAGATTGGCTAATTAACTTCTCCATCTTCATGGCAAGATCTCCTGAACGGTTATGCAAAGCAAGTGAAAGAAAGCGCTGGGCTGCAAGGAGGAGGAGAGCCAGGCTGCATACAATTCGTGTGTTAAGGAACGGCCCATGCTGTGTGTCTTCCTTCAATGGGAGACGCAGAATTTCCAATTGAAATCAGGTGGGAGAGCAATCAGCAATAAGGAAAGATCCGGAAGTGCAGGTTCAGCCTCCCAGTTTTTAGAGGATGTAGTTTATGGGAGCAAGGCTCTCAATTCCATAGCAGTAATGGCATGTTTTGATTTCCCTTGCCCTCAACAAGCCGACAGCAGTAGATGTAACCTAGATTGAGCACGGCATCTTGTTTGAGCCAAGTCTAGCAGATGTTAATCTTGGAAATAGATCCTCTGCAGTTGAACAGATCACTCACAACAGGTGAGCAAACGGAGATACGGCTCTCCCCAGCACAGCACGCTGTCACACACCGCCCTCAGAACGCACCTCTGCTGCTCAGTGCAGGCAGGGCAGGATCCTCACCTCGCAGGGTTTTGATCACGTCTGAGGTCTGCGATCGTGAGCAATCGCGAGGCGCTGAACAAATGGTGTTTCCTTTTCAAGTCTAGGCTGATGTGTGAGATGAATGCTTTGTGATAGTGGAAAATAAACCACCTCCCCGTTGTGTCTCAGTTGGACACCGTTCCTCAGAGTGGAAAAACGTGCGTTTTTTTTGTAGGGAGTTTCTTGCTCCTTTGTGCAAACTGGTCTTTTAAACAAGGTTATAAATTCTAAACTGCAGCGGATATGTGTTGATGTAGTCTGTTACCCATAGACCTGTTCTATGTGTTGCTCAGAACTGTGCTCCCATTTCTACCCCACGTTGGTTCTGGTTGTTAAGGAGAGCTTTTCCGAAATGGAGAAGCATCCAAATAGCAGCTCATTTACAGGAACAAGATGCGTATCTGCTCCTTAAGAAGTCTGTGCATGCACACACACGCACACACAAGCTGCTACATTATTTAGATATAAGGTTGGTTTGGGGATTTCTTTGCATTATTTTTTTTTCAGAAATACAGTTTGTTTTCTGAAGCTGTTCTCTCCACCCTTTTCAGGAGCATTCTTGCCAAACACAGCAATAATGCTGGTGGCACTAGTGAAGATGAGGGCTACTCCAGGCAGTGCTGCAGCCTCTCTGACTTCAGTACTGGCTCAGTAAGAATTCTTGCTCATAAAAAGACAAAATTCTGTTGAGACATTTGAGACATTCGAAATATCTATTTGAACATTAGATCTACCAATTTCTAGTTACAATGGGTCAGAAGTGAGAACGGCTTTGGTTTCCCATTCCTCCAGTGAAGGTAATGGTGAGAAATGAATTTCAGCATCAGAGGTTTCTTCCTGGGCTCTGTCAGAAGGGTGCCCAGAGCCGTTCTCCATTGGGGGTCACACTGGAAGCTGCTTCCAGACCTCAGCAAAAGCAAGAAGCTTCAACCTGCTTTATGGGGCTTGTCTAACAGGAACACCATGGGAATAATTTTAATCTCAGTGACTGCATCTTGGCAGGGGGAGGCTTACTTAGATTTAAGGTGGGTTTTTTTTTGTTGTTTCTTTTTTTTTGTTTTTTGTTTTTTTTTTTTTAATTAGATCCAGGTCTGCTGGCAGCATTTTCCTCCATTTGCATTAGATTGATGCCTGACTTGACCTAAATGGTTCATAACTGCTACAACTTCCCAGTGTTACTGCCTTAGTTTAATGGTGTCTGCTGGTTATCGTATGCTGTGCATTACCCTATTGATCTCCCTCCTTCTTGGTGTTTCTAATTACACGAGGGGATGAGATGACCCTGCTGTACCTGGCATTTTTCCAGTCACGTGGGCTAACTCTGCACCCAGTCTTGCAGTTTCTTTCAACGTGGTGTTGATCCCACCACCTTGTCTGTTTAAATTATTGCAAAACTGCACTATTTTGAAGCCGCTGTAGCATTGCTTAAAGAACTCTGCACATAAAACAACTCATTAATATTTGTGCTATTCAAGGTTTTTGCCAAGAGTGTTTCGGTCTGTCTTGCCTCCTCCACTCTTTGCTCCTTTCTGCCATCAAAATGTCTGCAAGAGAGTGTGGGCAAAATTGATTCCCCTGTGGCCATTTCAAACTACACAGCTCGGGCTCATCCTTTGATCCCTCCTCATGACTTTATTTCATTATCCCTTAAGTATAAGGAGGAAAGTTAATGACATCATAAAAACTAGAACTCTATAAAAGATGTTTCTGCTGATTTACTGCCAATGTACTAGCAGCATGTCATATAACTGCCCATTAAAGATGGTGAGTTGCACTCCTGCCTGCAGCATTCCTTATCATCAGCCCTTTTATTTATGACCAGATTATAGGGATTGGGTGAGCACTGTAAAACATAAAACTTATTTTTATCATGCCTATAATTAACCCTTTAATTATGGAATTGAGTTGCATCTACCCTCCTTTTCTATTTAAAACCATATTGTTAAATATTCCTGTTTGTCTTCAAAGGGGTGAACGCACTGTTGAGAGAATGTAGTTCATGATTTCTGCTTACAGCAAATCTTTGTCCCTTTCCAAGCATCTCCTGAAGCTTTCTGATCATTGAAGAGCCTCAGAGATGATAGGAGCTTCCTTACTCAGTAAACAAAATCCTGCTCAAGGAGGTTGAATTTGGCCCACAGAAACCCAGTGTTCTTGCTTACCTGCTCCTTGAACTTCTAGGCCTTGGTAGCTGGAAGCATTCTATTCCAGTTCTGAAAATCAGAAGGTTTCCATCCTCAGCAGCTTTTAGACTCTGTTGCTCTGCTTTTAGAGCTGACTGGATTTTCAGGGTGGGGGGAGTCATCATATTGTGAAGGCAAGGCTTCTTTAAGAGTATCTCGGGTAGATGGGCTGGGGAAAAGGCTGGGTGTTCGGAGTGATTAATTGCTTCTGAGAACCTTGGATGGTGAAACTGCTTGTTTAAAATTAATCGTATTCCTTGTGCGTCAGGCATCTTCCATGCAATCGTAATGGTTTGTTTGCTTGATACCCACACTGGATCTTAGTCTCAGCAATGCACTGTGATCAACTTTATACATTATTAAAAGCTGTTTGTCTTTTTCTGTCTTGTACCCAGTGAAGTTCTGATTTCCTTTTGTTGGTTATGAATTGCTGACAAAGAACAGAGCTTCCTCAAGTGAAAAGCAAGAACAAAGCTTTCTGTTCATACCATCTCTGTCACACAGGTTTCATATTAATACCTACATAATTCTTGAGAACGTCTAAGAAGAAATGTTCGGTAATAGCTGTTTTACTGGGGTTTTCCCTTGGTTGGATGTGAATTTCAGATCTCCTTGTGCAGTGCCGATAGGTTGTCCTAGGGAGGCAGCAGCTTGAGGCATGCTGTGCTGTGTTTGTCACTGGTCTCAACCAGGAAAGTCTTTCTAATGTTTTCAGTTGTTTTGAGCTGGTTTCCTCCCCCTCCGTCCAGAAGAGGGAAATGCAATGTATAATTGCATAAGCTTGTTTTTACTTGTGTGAGTGATGGAATAGGAGAAGTTCCAAATGAGGAAGTCATAAAGAAAAATAATAAAGGAAGGAAGCAATGAATTAAACACTCAGTGCTTTGTTGTAGGGCTATGATTTATGAAGAGGTATTTATTTCTTACAAAAGGAACTCCATCTCTGCGTAGAGCAACATGAATAATAATGGTTTAATTTAAGATATTGCTGTGTTCATAGTGGACCCTTGCTGCCTCTGCTCACATTCATTTTATTTAAGATGAGGTGGATATTTTTTATCTCATCAGGGCTTGAAACCTAAGCAATAGGTGGTGGGTTTACTTTTGATCTGTCCTCATTTTATGAGGAATAAAGAACAGCAGGTACCACGTTGTTCTGAGAAAAAAGGTATCGAGCATGAAATACGTTCTTAATTACAAGGTTATTCTAATTGATCTGATGGGTGTAAATGATGCAGACAACCCTATTGCCTTGGAGGCAAACCTTGCTGTGTGTCTGAGTCCGTGGTAGGTGGGTGTTCAAATTGAATGGAGACTTCCCAAGTCCCTGGATGCGTGAGTGTGAGATCCAGAACCCATCAAGCAGGCAAGAGGAGCAGTTTGCACGAGCCTGTCTCTACATACCGTTTTTAAGGGCGATGGTATCGGTTCGTTGGCTTATTGAGAAGTCCAAATCATAAAGGCCAGATATTCCATGTATGCATTGGACCAGGTGTTCCGGGAGCTCTCCTCCCCTTTGTCTGGGCTTCCAAAGATCCAGTGCTTGCTGAAAGCTTAATTAATTAATGAGTAATCAGTTCTCAGCTCTAGGGTATCAATTTGAAGCAAAAATTGATTTTCATACCCAAATGTCTTAGACTATTTATATTCTGAAACTGCTGTGCGTATCATAGTTCTATTTAGAGAAGTGTCCAACTCCACTCAAGGACAGGCAGCCTGAGGAGTAAATTAGTTCTTAGCCATCAGAGGATGAGCATCACAGAAGAGCTTGGAGTGTCAGTGTGCTGGTGAGAAGGAACTTGTGGTACTTGCACCGGAGTCGAAATTGGCCAAGTATTTAAAATTCACGTTTCATTGCTGCCAGACGTTTACCTAGCATGAACGTTAATAGGATGAGAGGGGAAAAAATGGAGTTCAACAATAATACAAAGTTCTCTGTTTATAATGTGAGAAATCATCAATTAATTCCATACCTGGAATAAAGCATGCCCTAAGGCCTGCCATCTGCCCACACTTAAACTTGAAGATAATAGATTTGGAAGAGAAGTTTGTAATTATTTGCTAGGTGGTTCTGATTAATTTACAAGGAAAATTGCTAATAGTGATGGTGTATTACTCTGAGGCCAAGTGGAAATCACAATATGGCCAGGAGGGATAACGTGTAAATGATGGCTTGTGCGTTATCTGCTAGGCTGATGGAACAGTCTGATTCTTCTTAAGCCACTAATGGATACGTCTAAGATTGGAGTGTGCTTTGAACAACACAGCTGTAACTCTCACCTAACAGGCTGTAGAAAATTCTTAGTAAATATACCCCCGTGGTATTCTTACAAATGAGAAATGCTAAAGGCTAGATTATGAAATTATAATAGATCTACACCAGCATGACTCAGATCGGAATCTTGCCTGAATGCACTGGAATACGTTTATGGAGTGATCTCTGCTCCTTCGAAATTATCGTGTAGGAAATGCAGTTTGTGCTGCCAGGACCCCTGTGTTTAGTAAGGACACACTGGAGAAGCTGTTGTACGAGTCCTGTGTGAAGTTCAGGTTGAAACCAACTTCAGAACTACAGCCTGGTGGGTATGGAAGAGGGTAATTTCTGTGTTAAATCCTTAGTTTGGGCTGCTATTTACTTGCATTGGAGAACATTGTGGACCTTCTGTGCACCATTACAGTTCCAAGTGCACAGCTGCATGGTTGAAGACTGACCTTTAAAGAGTTTGAATTGCATGTTGCCAAGGTACAGCTGGAAGATCAAAAAGGGTGCAGATGTACAGTCCTGAGATAACAGCAGCAAGGTGAGGAGGGACACCTGGGTCCCACAGGGCCTGGCCCATCAGCTCCAAAGGGAGGCGGTGATGGTGTACGGCCCCAGTGCTCCTTCTTACACATCCTGTACCATCAAGGTCAGATGATATTCAAATAAAACAGAAATTCCTTCCTTCGGCAGTCGAGCACCTTGCTAATTTTTTTTTTTTTTTTTTTTAACGCGACCATTTATTGTAAAAGATAATTGAAATTCTCATGATATCCTGGAGGATTCAAGTGATTACTGTCTTAATATAAAGCGTGGGTTCTTGCACGTTGCCGAGAGCCCCGTGAGGCTGGGGCTGGGCTGGGCTGGGAGGCAGTGCCGGATCCGTGCGCTCCGCTCACCCTTGTGGCTGGCAGCAGGCACAGCATCCCCGAGTTTCACCTGAGCAGTTAAATTCTGAGAGGGAGCCTCTGACAGCCAGCTGCTTTTTGAAAGGAGATATCCCGAGAGGTCCCGGGTTCAAATCCCGGACGTGCCCTAAGCTTAACATGAGCCAGCAGTGTGCCCTTGCGGCTCGAAAAGCAAATGGTATCCTGGGCTCCATCAGCAGAGGGGCGGCCAGCAGGGACAGGGAGGTGATTGTCCCCCTCTACTCTGCTCTTGTGAGGCCCCATCTGGAGTACTGCATCCAGGTCTGGAGCCCTCAGTTCAAGAAAGACTGTTGGAGAGGGTCCAGAAGAAAGCCACAAAGATGGTCACGGGGCTGGAGCATCTCCCATACAAAGACATACTGAGGGAGCTGGGCTTGTTCAGCCTGGAGAAAAGAAGGCTGCGGGGTGAGCTCATTGCAGCCTTTTAGTACCTAAAGGGAGCCTACAAGCAGGAGGGGAGTCAACTCTTGGAAGGGGTTGATAACTGCAGGACAAGGGGAAATGGTTTCAAGTTGAGGGGGAGAAGATTTAGATTGACTGTCAGAGGGAAATTCTTTACAGAGAGAGTGGTGAGGTACTGGCACAGGCTGCCCAGAGAGGTTGTGGATGCCCTGTCCCTGGAGGTGTTCAAGGCCAGGTTGGATGGGGCCCTGAGCAGCCTGGTCTAGTATTGAATGGGGAGGTTGGTGGCCCTGTGTGTGGCAGGGGGGTTGGAGATTCATGATCCTTGAGGTCCCTTCCAACCCTGGCACCTTCAATTCTGTGATTCTGTGATCAGTCCTAACAGAGGAGGCAGATTGGAATAGTTCTTGCTTTCCTTTCCATTTCATGTTTTCTCTCTTACTGTCAAAATTTCCCTTACCTCATCCCTTTTGCTGTGCGCTCTCCTAGCTGCCACTCACCTTTACATGCTCTCAGTAACTTGCAGGAGCACACTTGTGCAGTGGAGGAGCACCTGAAGCCATGGGTCGCTGCACGTCTCCCCAGCACTGCAGTGTGCACGTGGCAGTGAGCTGTGCTGGCCATGCTCCCAGGGCTCTGCCCCGGCTGCGCATCCCGCTGGGATGCTGCTGGCAGGGAGCTGGCACCAGTGCTTCCAGGCCTGGCACTTCCTTTAGGGGGCAGCTGGTGGGCAGTGAGAGCAGCATCACAGGCTTCAGGCAGAGGGTGCACCCCACGTGTTCGCTCCCCTGGCTGAGGGGCTGTCCTACGCTTCGCCTCGCTGCAGTGCCGGAGATCAGAGTGCTGTGAGCGGGCGCTGTGTCTGCATGGCTCTGTGCTGACTTTGGCAGCGGGTTCGGGAGCGATTTCCTTGATTTAATTGTTTAGACAACTGTCTATTTACCAGCAGCATTTACAGAGCGTTCTTTGAAGCTAAGCAGACATATGCTTTTTGTCACTGTCACGGTGTCAGGGAAGTTACAGGCACTTCGTTTCCAGTGCTTCCTGCAATTGTTTGGGAGCAGTTGTGGAAGGACGGCCCGGGGCCACCTGCAGCCACCGGCCTGCACTGCTCAGCCCTTCACTGTCAGAGTTTCATCTAAGCATAACAGACGTTTTTTCTTCTGGTCATTTGTAATTATTATCTTACGACTTTTTCAAGCTTGGGAGGAGATGGTTGTTTGATTCCTCTTTTATTACGTAATGTCAGTGATTCACGCTCGTTTCTGCCCTTCCGTCTGGGGCTGAGCCCAAACGCCAACAGGCACAATCTGCTGCACATGGGCTCGGGGCAGTGAGGCTGCTGTGCTCAGCACCCTGTGCTGCCATTGGCTGCCCATCACCATAAGGGCTCTGCTCTAGCCAAGCACTTCTAGCTCTCAGATTCAGAAGTCTTTTCCTTAATACAGAATGTCTCAGTTACTTCTCAGAATGTCAAGAAGGAAAATCTTGTAACTAACTGAATCTTAACTTCCTGCCTATTATTGTGAAGTTCACATTGTTCGCCGTATTGCAAATTAAAACAGGAAAATATGCTATGAAGGAGCATTGTTCCAGCAGCTTCAATGTGGTGGCAATTGGATTTATTCTGACATTGTTTGTGAATGTCATTATTCTTAGTTCCCGTTGTTTGTAGTGTTTATGTTTATTGTGGTAACATGTAAAGAGCAAGCTTGTATTGAATGCAGTCCTGTGTTCTTCAGGGCTGTGTCCTCCTCTTCAGTCCTGCTCGACTCCAGCAGCCAGTCTGGACTGACTTCTGAACTAACATAAAACCGAGCTCTGCAAATTGCCCATTATTCATCCAGCAAGTCTGCTCTGAAGTGCCGCTGGGTACTGAGCCCTGAAATCCTCCATCAGCCTGGACAGGAAAATTAGCCTTCCACACTAATTTGACATTTAAAAATATACATAAACAGGCATGTAGGTATGTCCAAATCCATCCTTGAGCAGCGTGTTTTGAACGACCAAACGTTTCCATCCCTGCGGAATGACAGGTAAAACATGGCTGTTAAAGCAGCAAACGGAAATTTCAGTTGCTTGTCAAAACAAGCCGTGCTTTGCCTCTCGTGCCGTAAGATGCCGAACAATAGGCAGCACCTCTCACTACTGCGTCTTCATTATACGTTATTCTAATGTAATCTTTTCATCCGAGAATAGCGTATTATTTCTCCATAACACTCTGTAATAAGTGGACGTTGAATTAATGCTACATGACAGTGGAGTTCCTGCGGAGCACTGCGCTGCCCCAGATGACTGCCAAAGGAATCTGGTGCGGCGAAAAGGAGGGAGTGAGAGTGGAGGGGGAGTGCTGATGGGTCATCGCCCGCACCAGAACTGAGAACAACAGGGCTGCTCGGGGGCTGCGGGCTGCAAAAACCCACGAGCCTGAACCTGAACTCAATCTGCAAGTGTTGGGACTTGTTTTCTGTCTCAGGTTCTTGGGAAAATAATTGTTTCTTTGTTACATTCTGGTGACTTTAATCATTAGATTGCCTTTGTCTTAATTGTGAGCAGGATGTGTTGTGTGATTCTGGCTCTCTAAGGCAGAGACTGGGGAAGATCTTGGAGAGAATTTTAGTCCTGAGAGTGCTCCCCCACCATCCCTGCTTGCCACACTGCTCCTGGGCGCTGGTCTGCGTGGGCTGGCTGGGCACAGCAGGCAGGACAGTGACATCAGCACCTGCCCTGGGTCTGATTCCCCCCATTTGCATCCCCATCATTGTCCCATCTGCCCCATCCCAGCACGTGCAGCACACAGCCTCACTGTGTGTTAAAGAAATTGCTCCTTGGCAGGCTGCAGTGATGAAGTGTGTTTTTGAGAGGAAATAAGAACCAGGCAAGGATATGGAAGACAAGCAGCTTTTGCTGTCTGAGCACGATGGGCCTTATGGCTGGAGAGGGCAGGAGAAAAAGTTGAGTTCTTCTGTTCTGTACAAAGCTGAAATGCAGTGTCTCACCTCTCTCTGTTCTAATTGCTCATCCCACTGTGCTACCCTTGAAGGTACCAATTTCAATCCAAGTGAGAACTTGGATATTTAAAAAAAAATAAAAAGTCTTCCGTTTGAGTATTACAGTCAGCAGCAGTCAGTGGGCATTCTTCTTGTACGCTGCAAGCAGCAGCAGCTAGTTAGCAGAGAAGCATGCTGCATCATCATCCCTGCGGAGAAGAGAAGAAGCAGACAGCTTCCTTCCTTTGTGGCAAACAGCCTGTAAATGAAATCTTCTCTCTGAAGATGCAGCAGGGGCCAGATGGGAGAGGAAACTTAACCTAGAGAGTAAAGGTGACGTCCTGCTGCTGACTCCTTGGAAGACAACAAATGGACTGTGACCGGCTCTGTTGGTGGTAGATGCTGATGAATACTTGGGCAGAAGGAAGCGAGCGCTGCTGTTTGATGCCACCAAGGCATGCTGTACTCTGAAGCAGGAGCCATTTTCTGCTGGAGCTGTGTATTCCAGAACGCTGCAAGCCTCAGCTGTTACGGGAGGCAAGGCAAGAGTTGGGTAGTTCAGGGAACAGCGGCCCTGTTTGTCTGGTGGGATGGTGATTTCTGTTCCAAGACATGATTTATACCCGCTCCTTCCAAGGAGTACATGCATTGCACTTTGGAGTAACTCGAGCATAAGCTGTGGGAGCAGTGGTATAGCTGGGTCCCAATTTTGCTGAGAGATGACCTTCCAGGGAGAGCCCCGACGTGCGTGCAGCACTCGATAATAGCTCTCAAACTGACTCCCCAAATCCCACTTTGGATAGAAGCAGTCATAAAGACAAGTTTCTTTAAAAATAAATAAATAAAGCTCACCCTCGTTAGCAGATGTTCTCAGAGGCTGTCAAATAGCTGCACTAACAGCATGTTCTGTTTCCGCAAACCTGTCTGTATTCAGAGGGGTATAACGTGCAGCTCGCAGACTTGGCTGCTGCTCTCCGCCTTTTCCTAAAAGAGCTGAGGTCTCCTCATGAGCAGATGTTACTAAATCAATCTACTCAGAGCCCTCTGCAAAGTCTTTTCAGGTAACTCATTTTTCTCTCTTCTAGCATTTGATGCTCTGAAATATATTTTTTAAACCCACATTCAACCAAGAAATCCTGCAGATAATTTAGGCAGCAGAGAGCTCTTTCTTCTCAGTGCCTTAAAATTAACAATGCCTGCTGATGGCGTACTCACGGCGAATAAATATAAGAAATGCAATGGTCTGACAGCATGGCTCAGAGAAGGAATTAGAGATGGGCAGAGGTAGAAAGATACAGAGAAAGAAACATCATGAGCCAATTACTCTGTGCAATATCAGAGATGAATTGCACATATGTCAGGTACAGTTACCTTCCTGTGAACCAGAAAGTATAGATCAGTAGCTGAGACATCTGCTAAGTCCTGATGGTCTGTCGGGCTGGTTGGTAACAGCAAATCCTGTCTGCTTTTCTCTGGATTACAACAAAACGTTGTGGCTTTGGGCAGCCCTGAGCTTGTGGGGCAGGAGGGCTTTGGGGCAGCATCCATGGGGCTGAATGCCTCCTGAGGCACATCTCCCTGATTTGTGTGGCCAGGTGTGACGGGGCAAATAGGAGCAGCAGGAAGCATCGCAGATGTTACTTGGAAGGGTTTAGATCAGCAGGGCTTTTGTTTTTAACCACAGGGTGGTAAATGCAACATATTGTGAAGGAAAAACGAGCTGTAGTTAATACATACCTGTTAGCAGATATTTGCCTCATAATCTCATAAGAGGATGATATGTTTCTGTTCAGAGCTGCACTAAAGAAACCTTCCTTCTTCCCAATGCTTTCCTCAGAAAGTACCATTGCCTTTCATCCTAAATCACAATATTTTTGTTTCGTGCTGCATGAGGCGACATTGGGGTGAATTCTGTAGATGCCTCAACGCCTGTTGAGGAGGGGAGCTCAGAAGCATTGCCTGGCAGTGCAGGCTGTGCCCTGTGCTTCTGGCTCCAGCACTGCCTGGCCAACATGACTTGGTCCAAATTTGTTGCCCTGACTGTATCTCTAGAGAGCAAGTCTCATCCTGGTTTGCTCATTCTCCTTTCACTCCCATTAGGAATTAGCAGCAAAGTAAGTGAAGAAGAGCACAGTTTCTTGCCCGCTGCCTTTTCTGGGCTGTGTTCTCTGGTCTGTGACTTGGGAAGTGCAAAGGTCAGAACGGTTCATTTCTTGTCTGTCTTTTTTTGCTTGTAAATTTAAGCCTCCTTCCTCCAATTCTGCTTGAATTTCGAAAACCAATGGGCCAGACCTTCAGCTGGAGTAAATTGTCACAGCTCTGTTGATTTCAGCAGTGTGTCATCTTTCACCAGTGAAAAATCTGTCCTGTGAGCTGAAATGATTAACTTTGAAAAACACATGATTATCACATTTGTAATTTTCTGTTGTTTTAATGCACTGAGACAAGTCTGTGGAAGGATGATGGCTCATGGTTGAATTAACTTTTTGTCCCTTTGATTATTTTTTGTAATTTTTTGTTCTCTTAAGTAGAGAGAGATCTTCCTCTTGAGCTCAGTGTCTGTTTCACAGTATTAGCTCTTCACCAGTCCTGGTGAAATCTCAGCTCTGTGGAAGTCAGGCAGGAATTTACCAGTGATTCCAGTATATAGACTTTCACCTTTATAAACACTTTAAACCCCAAAGCGACTGGGTTCTGATTTGTGCTGCAAGCACCCATTATGTGAAAGCGTGGTCGTTATTAATGCGCAGTGATGTGGGAATGCATGTGAATTTTGGTTTCTTTGTACAGCAGACCAGAGTTGGTTCTTTTATGCTGGGGTTTCTTATGCACAGGAAAAAGAGGAGTTACCTGTGCTTAGTGCTGGGAGGAAGCAATTATTCTGCTTTTATGCAATACCTTTCCTTGCACTGAGTGACAGAGGGCATTTGTCATTTGCCATTTGACCTGGTTTTTATAGAACATACTTAAATGCAGTTTAATTTCATAAAGATTTATTCACAGTAAATTTCCAATTATTACTCATGTCTTAATGGCTTCAACCAGAAAGCTTGCAGCTTTTCCCCAGCATATCATCAGATGTTCTTTAGCACTATAAAATTAGTTAGAAAGTAATTTTCTTAATTTGGTTTCTTGCAACCAAATAAATGAAAATCTGTCTCCAGCTGAAGCTGCGGGATTTAGGGTTTTCCTTTATTAAAGAGAAATGATAATCTATAAAGTAGGGATGCGGCTGGGGACGAATATTAACTACTGAAAGGCTTATCTGCTGTGTCTTAGAGATGCTTTGTCAACCAGCGGTTCCACACCGACATCTGATACGTTTTAGCTACAGTGGAAATAGGACGGCTCATCTGTATCCTAAGGAAAGGATGGAAGGTTTGGTTAAACACCATCTTTTCTGTATGTCTGGTGGCACGCTGGAATAAAAAACAGTGAGGACCCTGATTTAATATAAGTCTGACACCAATTCAGGAAAGCGTTTAAGCATTTGCTTAAGTACATTCTTGTTCAACAAAGCACTTAAAGCATGCTTAGCTCAAGGCATTTTCTTTAAGTCCTGTTAATTTTAATGAAATTTAAGCACGTGCCTAACTTTAAATAGATACTTAGCAGCTTGTCTGAGTGGAGTGCTGTGCTTTAGCTCTGTGACACTGGTGGTGTTCTTTTTTTCTGGTGAAAAGAGAAACGGTAATTCCCCACGGCTACTATTACTAACAGACACTGACGCTGTGATTGACTACATAGAGAGGGAGCAAAATGACGCGCCGCAGGTGTTACTGGCAGCAGCTGGAGTGAAATCAGAAATCTGCTTATGAGGATCCCATCCTAAGGCAGATAGGGTTATGGTACGTAAATAGGATGCTAAACGCACATCCAAAATGGATCTGTGCTGGAGATGTGTTGCCTAAAAGTCAGCCAGTGGTCCATCCTTTGTTGGCTACTCCAGGACAAGACTTCGGGATGCCTTTAGCTGTGGTAGTGAACAGCCCAAGCTTCTGGACAGGAAAGCAGAGAAAGTTGTAGGGCTCTTCCTTCCTTTAGAGACATGACTTCTGGATTTGCTGGAAGTAGTCAGTAGGATTGCTGCAGTGACATGTGGATGAGCTCATTGAAACCCAACCCAGGTCTGAGATCCCAGCCTCCTCCAAAGCACTGGGTGTCTTCAGTCCCATCTGAGAAAGGCCCCATTTCGACCTCTCCCAATGCCAGCATTGACAGCATTAGCCCTGTTCCTGTGTGATTCAGTCCTGTCACTTTGCTCCGTCATCTGCCACATTTTCTGTGCTTTGTTGACTGACAGCCTTGTGTAAGCTGAGCTCCAGCCGTTGCATAAGCACAGGCAATGTCTGGGCACCTGGCGGCTAACAGTGCCAGCTCCCCATCTCCTGCAAAGAAACGCATCAGATGTGATAATGTGTAAATGAAGTGTGAAGGCTTTCCTTCCTCTGATTTATGTGAAGAAGTGTTTTAATTTTCCTGATGTTATCTCCCTTTACAGGATATAATTACCTGATTTACTTGATTGCCTTCTGGGAATTTTTTTATATAAATTGACTTAAAATTGTTTATACTGTTGCAAACTGATAATTTCATAAAGTGCCTTCTAATGTTTTTGAGTTGTTTCTTATATGTTATTTTGTATTTTTCCTCTCTGCCCTTCTTTGCTTCCATTTGTAGTTATTATGGGCAGCTGTTATCAGGCTTTGCACTATGCTGAATCTGGAACAGCTTACGAGACATTTCATGTCATGGTCTCAACGTGTTGCTAAGAACAGGTTGTCTTCCTTCATTTAGCCAAGCAAAGCCAGAGCATGAACTTGTAATACACATTGCAGTGCCTCCTGAGATCTGAAGAGCTGTCTGTATGAACCAAGATGCGTCCAGTCCCTTCTATTCCAGCTTAGTCACATTCACCCAGATGTTAGGTGAAGGCTGCTCTGGCTTCATCTTGCATGTCCCTGTTCCACGCTGTGCCCCTTGCCCCGCTGCAGAGCACCTGCACCAGAGGTAGGGATGCTGTCACAGGCTCATGTGAAGACCCTCATGTCCTTCTCCACGGAGAGGGGTTAAAAAGAGGCACCCTAAACCCAGTGGCATTGATGGTGCTGGCGTTTGGGTAGTTTTTAGGGCTCTTGAGTTTTTGAGTTCAGATGTCTTACAGCCTGGGAAGAGTCAACAGAGCTGCTTGGTGTTGCTACAAGGGAGGGATAATTATGATTTTATTTAATAGTGCCTCTAGCGTGCTGTTCCATCTTATTACGAGGCAGCGAGCACTGAGCTGGGGGAAGAAGCCTCTGCCCTGTTCTGCTCACTGTGGTTATTGTTACTGCACCCCACTGCCAGAGATGCCTTCCTGCTGATGGCCGCGTTTGTTCAGCGATTCTTTACCTCCAGCACTCCCAAAATGGCATCTGGCGCCCTGGGCCACGTGCTCCTCCCATCCAGGCAACTGTGTGATCTGTAAATAGCTATTAGACTGGCATGGCCTGAATTAACTGCAAATTGACAACTCAATTGTAAAACAAAAAATGGCCTAGTAATTAACAGGATATTTCCATAAAGGCATAATTACCATTTAGCACGGCACTATTTGTACTTCCCTTTATTCTGCTAAACTCTTACTTTTTTTCTTACACTTCTCTGCCACAGAAAATATTATTGTTCCAACCTTTATCAATTTTTCAAGCTGTCTTTAGAAAAATAAATGAGTACAAGTGAGTAGTCGGTCCCCATCCTCCCCTCTCCTCCCTGCAGGGAAGAGACAACTTTGTTTGGACCGAGCAGCCTCTCCCTAGCAGGGGTTGGGTTTCTTTGTTTTAACTTGGAGATAACGTCTCTCTGCTGCCTTCCCTTCCTGCTGGCAGCGCCAGGCTCTCCCTGCAGCTCTTCCCACCCCCTCGTCCCTTCTCCTGCCGCCCGGTGAAGTAATGGCACTGATGAGCTCTTATCTTTTTGTCACACTCCTGCCAGCACAGGAGACAAATTGATTTATGTATGTGGCATCCTCCTCCTGATAGCGCCATAATTTACCACTAAATATTGCTTTGACACAATAGTTTTGTAACAAATACATAATGCATATTGCTCTACTTTCCCTCCACCTCAATCGGTTTTTGAATTAATGGAGTGAGACTCCCTCAATTCAGAGGAATCTCATGTCCAACGCCTGCGTGGATCTCACAGCATACCAATCCGCTGCCTCTCCTCTCCTCTGCTTAGTGTCACCTTGAAATGAAGCCTGCTCCCCCATTAGGTTTTTTCCCCTTCCCTGCGCTGTCAAATGAGGCGGTTCCTCACTCCTTCACAAGGAGCGATGCTTCACTCAAAAAGGCCTGACTTGATTTATTAGATAAAGAAATACATTGTGTAAAAGGCTGGAAGGCTCTGCACGTCCTTGCACAGAGCTGGAGTGCTACATGGGAGCTTGCAATCGCTGGTTTCATTAAACTGGAGCAACGCACTTGGAAATGCAAAATCCTTTCTGAGTGGGAAGGACAGGCTCTTTCTGTCTGGCTTGATTGATATAGTGCTGCCGCCTCATAGGAACCAGCCAGGAAGGGGCTTCTGTACCCTCAGTAATTATCCGGGCAAGCGAGCAGCTCAGTGCTGATTTCTTTCAACAGTCCTATCCATAACAATTACACCACTTTTCTCTCCTTCTGACTTGTCATTTCATCTATATCCTGCTGAGGGGTAGAGGTATAGAGAAGGGTGAAGACCAGCTGCTCCCCAAACGCATCGGTAACACGGGGTGAGCCTTGCACAGCCCTGCTGGAGGCAGGCACGGTGCAGTGGTTGCTGAGTTCAGGTGTCCCACCTCCCCATACCCTCTCACAGTTCAGAGCCACCGTGCACCTGCCTCGTGGCAATTACCCTACACTTACTGCTGCTAATAATGGATGTTTGCTCCCTGCAGGTCTCGTATTAATTTTCAATCAAGCTACACTATTGAAAGAGAGGAACTTCTGAAATGATTATGGGTTGTAAGCTCTATCTGGCAAATTACGGCGTATTTCTAGCACAGTTTCAGTTGTCAGAGATACTTGTTAGCCTGTGTGCTTCCAAACAGTCCTATCAATTATGTTTCTTTTGACGTTTGAGTGGAACTACTGTCAGCTTGCCTTGCAGTTGTTTCTCTTTGCTTTTGCAGCTTGCTTGTGTAACCAAGTATGAGAATCCCAGGAGAGTCTGAATCCTAAAACAGGCATAAATGAAAAATTCTGTTTTGCCTGATACTTTATTTTCTAACTGTAAGGAAGGTTACTTACAGGCAGGTCAGATCTAAATTTCAAATGATCGAGGAAAATAGAGACAGAAAAAAACAGGTTGTTAAGTTCCTCCCTTTGCGGACGCTGGGTTTTCTGTGCAGTGCATGCAGCCTGGCTGCCGACAGCCAAAGCAGCACCTGTGCAGCTGCATTCCTGGGAAGGGTGCTGAACTCTTGGCAGTCACTAACAGTCACTCTGAACTTCCATTTACTTAGTGAACTTCCTTATTTCTTTCATTGTATGCAAACCAAAATAACAGCCTTTATATTTCCCCTTTTTGTCATCTGCAGCAGTCAGCATATTGCTAGTTGTAGCTACTCCCAGCGTGTTTCAATGACAGCTGCACTGCATTCTGCCTTCTGGCATGGCTTTTGCTGTCAAGGCCGTCTTCTTCAGCCCATTCCACAATGAGGCATGGGCAGCTTGCTTCTGCTCCCTCGTTTTTGCTGTTTGACTCTCTCCAGTTGGGTGTGTTGTTGGGATTCAGGAAGGGCTGTTGCTGCCCACGGTCTCTGTGCAGTGTGTCAGAGTTGTTAGGCACACAGTGATGGATTCTGCTCTTCTCTCCCTGCAGTGTCTGCTCATACGTCACAGTGATACATCACTACTGTAACGTTTTAAAATCGGTGTATCGAACTGAAAACGTATAACGCAGCCAGCTGGTCTTAAGACTGATATTAATGCTTGTGATCTGGGAACAGAGCACGGCCGTTTTGCAGCATGATATGTGTCTGTCAAAGCACTTGTTTGTTCTGAGTGAGTGAAGGAGCGGAATGGAGTGAGGCTCCTGCAGGTGTCCGCTGATAACACGATACCAAATGCACTCCCCTTCAGTGTTCCAGCCAACCTTCACTGCTGTTTTATGCTTTGATTGCCCTCTCTCTTCTGGAGGTGTGCCTGGCACAGCCCTTTGGCCGCTTATTTCTGCTGTGATGGATGACCCCAGGCACTGATGCATTTGGTGCAGTCCCTTCAACAAACTGCAGAGCTGGTAATCTCAGCCCCTGTGCAGTGCCGAGGGGCTTCCTCCTGTGTGCTGTTCACAGTTCTTTCTCCTTCCTTATTTGTGAAATGCAGAAAGAAAAAAAACCTCTCTGATGAGAGTTTCGTCAGTATTTAACAAAGACGAGACTGTCAAGTACTGGATTACTGCAGTTTCCTTGCATCTCTTTTCTTCTTGAAAATCATAGCATCAATTTACTATAAACATTGTCTAAGTGACCAATACTCAGCCAACTCCTACCACTCCTCGCTTGTCTGAGAAATCCCTTCCTAAATTGCTCACTAAAATTATAGCATTTAGGGAGAGGGAAATAGCTCACAGTTATCAACATTATCTCTTCAATCTTAAGAATACCAGTGTCTTATCACTCAGCCTGTTGTTGAGCAATTCATTTCTCTGCCTCTGTACAAGAGGAAACAAAACAGCTGGGTGCCTATGAGAAACATTCATTATAATGCCAGAGTAATTAAGAGGTTCTCTTAAATGATAACTTTGCTGAGCTTTCAGATGGTCCTGGAGTAGGATGCCTGCTAAGGTTGCAGCCTACAGTCGACATTATTGTCAGAGTCAGTTAATTACTGTCCTACAAATCATTAAAGTTTAAAAGGGGAGGAGTGCTGCTTGTCACTGGTTCTGTGCATAGTGAGAAGCACAACACTGTGGAGAGGAGCAGCAACCATTCCAAATTCTCAAAGGAGTGCAAGGCAGCAAGTGGTTTGTGTGCATTGGGGTTTGGATAGGACCCACGCTGCTCGTGTAAGGAGTGATGAATGAGTGGCTTTGTAGCCTGTGTTTGTCAGTATCTCCTCCAGTCCATGCACTTCACTGGGAGGTGTGGCTGTGGGCTCCTTTTGCCTCGAGGAGACAAGATGAGGCTGGAGACGGCAGTCTGCGGAGTGCGGGGCTGCTGCAGGTCACCCCCAGCAAAGCTCTGAGCTGAGCTGGTTGACCAGATCTATAGCTGTGCTGGGAGTGGAACACGGGTAGCATTTCCTTTTGCCTTTATGCTTATGGAGATGTGCAAATCTCTCCATTTTTGTCACATCTTGCTGCTCTAAGTAAGCCCAGAACACAGTCTCCTACCTGCACGCATGGGCTGATTTTATATGAAACTGTAATCCAGATTGCAAGCGTTCAAACTCCAGTCAGTATCTTCTAACATCTTATCTTCCTGAAAGCAGCCTTTCCTTCTTCTCGTGGTGAAGCTGTCTGTCCCTTGCTGCTGTAGGGACAGGGTAGGTCTGCTGGTTCCTCCAGGACTGCCTGGCACGCAGCCGTGGCTCTCAGTGCAGCCCAACAGCAGCTTTGCTTCCCGGCCACCTCCGCATCTCCAACCTGAGGTGCTGACAACTCAAGTACAATGCAGCCAAGTGCACTGTCTAATAAGGTTGTATAATTTTGATATAACAGCCTAGCTCTGTTGTACTATTAAAGCTTTAAAATATTAATGCTCGTTAATGGTGTCACTCAGCCATTTTATATGATTAGTTTTAAGTCTCTCTTGGGTAGGCAAGAAGGGGAATTTTTAATGAAATGTTCCCTGCTCATCTGACCTGCTGTATTACTGCATGAATGCCATTTTTATGAGGCAGGTTTATGACGTTCATTACTCTGCTCCTTGAGCCACTTCATGGCTGCTGTAATTTTTAAAGAAGAGATAAAAATAAGTCAGTTCTTTCTTTGCAGTCAAGAAGCTCTGCATTTTAGCTTTGACCTTTAAGCTGTCATGCATGGATTAATCACATTTCAGCTGGAGATTGTTTTAGACTTAATACTAGCTGCGGACTGATTAGCTGACTTGCCTTACTCGCTACTTCTTAAGGAGGTTTGGCAGTGATTTAGAAAAACAGCAGAACTCCACGTAGTTCTCCATCCCCAGCCTACGTGTGTGTGTGTGTGTGTGCATTATGTTGGTGTACTTGCCCATCCAGTCGATGCCAGGTGTTTTCAGCACGTAAGGGCGAAATCACATCAAGTTCTTCGCTTACGTAGTGCAGGCTGTGCAGTCTTGCACTCAGCAGCACGCGAGGTCTGCCTGCGTCCCCTCCCCACGCCTCGGGGTAATGTGGCTCTGTGAGAGCCGGGCTGTGCACTGCTGAGCAACTCACAGCCACAGGAGAAAGACCAGGAGGGGACATCCCTGCGTGGCCTTCCTCCCACCTCCCCACAGAGAGCCTGAGAGCAGGTGGTGCAGCCACGGCTGTTCCAGCAGAGGAATCCGGAGGTAAGGGTGATAGAAGAGACTGCAGAGTTGCACAGCTCATTCTGGATCTCCTCCATGCGGAAGCAAAGCAACACCCCTGCAATGTGCTGTAGCTGGAAGTAAGTAGGGACTCAGCTTGCCAGCCTCCAGATACAGGACTCCCTTTCACTGGGGGTCTTGGGTGAGAAAATAAATCATGACAGCAGAGTGGAAGTGGTTTGCGCATTCAGCTTGAAGAGCCCTGTGATAAAAATAAAGCTGCCTAATACATATTATGTAGATGTGCTTGGTGCTTGTTTATCAGTGAAAGGTGAGAATATTTTATTCCAGCTTCTAAAATGTCTATTTTCATAAGTCTGGATGTGCTTTCTTCTGTGATGCCGCTGCCTCCATGCGACCTTTGGAGCTCCTTTCCTCCCCACTGCCCCGCTGCTTCCCTTGCATTGTGGTAAATGGGGTGGGAGGCTGAAGAAATGCTACAGCAATGTTGTAGCTGAATTTTTCTTAAAATATTTAAGAACTGTAGTTTTCATTTGCGACAGCAATATGAATAACGTCACAGTGTATTATTGCAGCTCACAGTGTTACTCAGTGAAATACGAAGCTCTAAAATACAGTTGTAAAGGACTGGTTGAGAAACAAACGTATTGTGCATGCATACATCTGCTTGTACTGCAGTGACAGGTACCAACGATGCTGCTCTCCTCTCCCATTCACCTTGTGATACGATTATCTGACTGTTTTACAGAGCGTAATTTGAAGAGTGGGTTGTGTGCTGAACATTCTTAATAAGACATGATAAAAGAGCAATTCATTTACTCCTCCCCTAAGTTTCACATGAGCAGTGAGATTTCTGCCAGTGCTGCTTTTGTGGAAAAAACAACCCAAAATCATCAGTGCTGGGAGTAGGTCTGAAGAATCCTGTTCCCTTTCTTATCTTCCTAGGTAATCAGACAAAGCATTTACAAACATTGTTGAATCAGGTTCAAAGGAGGGATGGTAAGATTAATTGTGTTCCAGGGACACAGGGAGCTTTTTGTACGTGTGTTCTGTTGTTAGGAAGGTAGGTTAAATGAACAGATGTGGAGTTGCCTTACTTTTGCCCCTTTATCCTAAAGGAGATGCTCAGCACAACAGGGACAGCCTGGGTGCAGCTGGGAATGAGGTCAGGAATGCGATACTGCTCTGCTCAGGGCACAGACCTTCCTCCTGCCATCGTGCCTTGATGATAATGTTTAACCACATCAGCTCTTGCATTCGAAGCCCTGCCAGCCTAATCCTGACCTTTCCTGTGCTGAAAATGATGGTACAATGATTTTCTCAAAAAGTTAGCGGCTGTTAGCTTTATCCTTTTCTCACTTTATCTACCGTTGAGATCTCAGTAAAAAGCTTTCTCGGGAAAGGTTATGGAAGAGGTGAGGTACCCAGACAGTTTGTTATTGCACAGAGTGATGGAGCTGGAGCAAACAGCCAGGCCCTTCTGTATGTCTGGAGCAGCGGTGTCGGGCTTCCCCTGAGCATGAGCTCATTGTGTTCTTCCAGCACCTCCAGTCTTGTCTGAAAGAAGAACAAGCTATAGGGAAGCAAAAGCAAATCCAGTTTAATCCGTCATGTGGAGATGGACGGTACAGCATGTTTTCCTCTTGCTAGGTGGTTAAAGGCTCTCATAAGGCATTAGGTATTTCAGGCGAACTCCAGGCAAAACATGTGCCACGTTGTTCAAAGCTCTCTAAACTCAGGCTCGGTCTGTGAGGGATCAGCTCTTCATGAAAGCAGAATAATTATCTTCGTGTGGACAGGGAAGTGGCTTAGTGTTAAGCAACACGGAAATACCTGCTTTGCATGCTGAAGTGTATTTCCCCACAAAGATTCCTTCCTTCTATACTCCCAAGCCATGAGAGCAACTTCCTCCCCCTGTCTGTGATGTGGGATCTGGACTGCAGCCCTAAACCCGCTGCCTGTAGCCCTGCATTACAGTGCACTTAAATATGTAGATAGATGGACAGCATTTCAATGTAATGTAGTGATGGAATCGACAAAGCAAGGCTGGACGCTGCTGCTGTCTGCAGAAGGTGTTTTGGTTCTTGTTTGGAGCAATATGCGAGCAACTTTATAGTAATTCTGTGGTGTGACTGAAGTGCTTTTGTTTGTGCATTTCCTGTTATCACTGTATCAAGGCTCCTACAGATTCCCTCTGTGGGCACCAGAACAGCACATGTCTGCGCTGTTTATATCACCCTCCCAAGAGAGTAAGGCAGTATCATGGACAGCACAGGGAAGAGCAGTCATCCTGCAGCTGAGAGCTGTGTCAGTCCCTGCTGGATCCTGGAGCCACGCTCTCCAGGGGACCCTCCCTCCACAAGCAGGTCTGTGTGGTTAACCTGTGCTTATCGCATGGTTCCAAAGACAGACTTTGTTGCTTCCCACTTTCTAAACACCACTTATCACCTCCTTCCTTCAATAAAGTAATCCAGGAAGATAAGCTAATTGTGGCCTTCCCCTTGAACTGTATATCACGCAGCTGTCTCTGAGATACGTATAAATTCCAGTACATGTGTACCCTGAGCTTCCAGCTATCTTCAACTTTTTATTGAAAAGACATTAATGGCAGAATGAGTGCAGCTCTCCTGCTCTGCTCCCCTAAATGCTGTGCCCCGAGTTTCTGTGCTGCTCACCGTGGGTGAGGCTCACACACACCACTGCTGTGTTCAAAGCCAGTCTCCTGAGGTTGCCCTTTATCAACACTTGGGACTGTCACTTAACGTGTCCCATTGCTGTTCTCATAAATATGGCCCGCCTTGCTCTGAGGCGATGGTAGAAATTGTGCTCTGTTGCAGTAGAAGAGTTTTTATGCTAAGGCACAAACATGGGAAGATTGTCTTTGTGGTGCTGGCACCTATCAGCACACTGCTAATTAACTCCCCGCTATTTATACCTCACTTCTTGAAGTTTGGAACACAACCCTTCCATTTGAATTTGAAGCCTAATCTTGAAGCTGAAAGATAAAACCAAAACATTACATTTGCATGTAGATATCTGTTATGAAACATTTTGGACAACAGTTAAGATACCTTAAGAGGGGGGAATTATTCATGCAGGGTATCTTTTAGGAAATACCGGCAGATAGTTTATTTCTAGCATGCAGTGATTCTCTGGGCACACTGTGGCTGTACCATCAAAGAGATGGGGCAGTAGCTGGGGCTCACATCCCACTGAAGTCTGGGCCACTTCTTCCTTCCTTGGTGCTTCCGCTCTGGCCAGCCATTGTGTGCTTTGGATTAAAAAGGACTTTGGTGTCTGCTCGGCAGCATCTGGAAGGAAATCAGCCTCTGGTTTCAGACAGGGCTTCAATGCACTCAGCATCCTGTGTTCTTTCTTAGCATTGTATTGATGCTCCAGGATTATATTCCACTGCTTAGAAAAGCAGGTGGGCTGAGGAGTCAGAAAATCTTCCTTACTTTCCTTCCTAAATGATGTTTTAAAACTAGAAGCCATAAGTTAGGCTGCATCTTTAGCTTTACTGTTGCCCTGTCGTGCATGCTGGAAATGTATATCTTATTTGAAGGGGTTACAGACAGGTTAACTGACTTGTGACATACTAAAAATGCATATTTCTCTTGCAAGTCCTAGATTCTAAACCTGATTCAGTTGTTCTAAATTTGGATGAAACTGTGCTCTGTTTTCCCTTCAGAGTTCTCCCATATGCTAATGCTTATTTTATATCATAAATATGCAGCGACAGCACTCGTGGGTTTTTTCTTTTTTCACACCATACATTATGTTACACGTTGTGGAGCAGAATTCATCGCTGATGCTCGGAGTGGCTGGAAGGATGCTTGGTGCCATGCAGTTATGTGAGTTGTCCCTGTCAGATCCGGGTGGCAAATGTCTGGGTAGGACAGAGGAACAGGCTGTCTGTGGAGCCTCTGGAAGGTCTACTTGACTTCTAGTCTATTTCTAGATTATACTGTCTGACTAGAATTTAAATGTGCTCCAGAACTTACACATTCTCCATTAAAAAAGCTGGGAAAAAAGACAATAGGCACGTCAGTGTGAGATGAAAGCCTGGGCTAGGCAGTCCCACCAGGAGGCAGAGCGAGGGAGGAGGAGCAGGCACGGCCGATGGGAGCTGGTTGCTGTGGCTTGCCTTTGATTCCCAGTACCACAAGCCCTAGGTCTTCCTTCCAAAGCACTTGTTTAATTACAGCTTCACGAACATAAAGCCTGTTATTATTTTAATGGAAGGAGCTGAGACTGAAATAAAGCTGAACTGGGCCCGTGTCTTTTTCTGGCAACTTGTAATTTCATGGATGGAAAAAACACCTGTTCAGTGGGGGATCCTTATCATTACACTTTAGATTTCCCCATTAATTTATTTTACAGTCTTTAAGCACATATACAGATGAAAAGCAGTCTGGTTTAGGGCCTCTCACTGCTCTCTCCTGAGGCATTACGGCCGTGATGTCACCTCTCCATGAATTTATGGTGGGCTCAGGATCTCCCAGTGCAGGCTCGGGGTCAACCTGCACAATGTGAGCAGGGAGCAGGGCTCTGTCCCCGCTGTCCATGGCAGCATGGGGCTGGCATTGCCCTGCATGGTGACCATCTGATTCCTCAGCTCACTACAAGTTGCATGTCCTGCCAATGGGTTGACTGTGAATGAAAGCAGCGAATATGTGGAGTCCTGAAAACGTGGGGTTCTCGAGTGTTCTTTCTTCCTAGTGGAATTTGTGACTGTGTTTTTATGCCACAGAAGCAATGTAAGGCCTTGAAATTAACTATAGTGCCTCCTTGCAGGATTGAAGGCCATGCTTAGAAGTGAAGGCTGAGCCCAGTTAGCTTGGGCTGGTTAGCTTGTATTCATGGAATCACAGAATCATTCAGGTCAGGAAAGACCTCTGAGGTCCTCCAACCCCAACCACCCACCACCCCCAGTGACCATGTCCCTCAGAGCCACATCTCCACAGTTTGTGAACACCTCCAGAGGTGATGACACCACTGCTGATCAGCTGAAGAACGTGCAGCTGCCTGCTGCTTGGTGGGCACGTGCAAGGAAAGGCTCTGGGGCTTCTATCTCACTTCCCACCATCCCCAAATCCCCCAGAGTGGCTGCGCCCGTGCTCCAGCAGGGCTTGGTACAGCAGAGTGTGGGCTTGGAGCTGGGATGTCGGAGTGCCCCTGTTCCAGCACTTCGCTGGGAATAGATGGCAAAAAAAGGGAACAAAAGAGTGTCAGTACTACCTGATGGCTTAAGGTAAAGTCCCCTACAAGGACAAAAGAAATCTGTTGTAGGGAGGAGAGCTAGGAGGCTTCTCTTATGTCACCCTCCCCTCCCTCGTTCCTGCTTTAATAAAGAAAATCACTTTTCTTTGTCACCATCTTAATGATTCCCAGGGCGCTTCACAGCACAGACATAAATCTGGAAATCAACTCTCAGAAAGAATGAGAGATTTCTCTTCTCTAAATCACAAAAGTATGCTGAGCTCTTTGTAAATCCCCACAACAATGTAATTGCGGTTCTCCCATCATTATGTGGAATGTTTTTGGTGGCTTGTTTACAAGCTAAATAAATAGCTGTGCAAAACATCTGGAACCACAGTAAGTCTTAAAAGGCTGCTTTTAGCTGGGCTGGGAGTCTCAGTTATTGCTGGTCTTGTGCCTTCCCGATGTGACTGGGGTATATTAATAGACTGCATGGAAATATTTGCCTGAAATATGATTAATGTTCTTAATTTCTCATGGTGAGAGTACGATTATTGCTTTACAGAAAAAAAAATGCATTGATCTTTCTGTATTTTGAGGAAAAGAGAACCCACATAACTTCTTTGATTCTACTGTCCAACCGATGGAAGAGATTGGTTTTAGTACCAAGTATGGAGTTCTTCGGTGAAGCTGACGTTTTGGGGCTGGCATTCTGCTCTTTATATAGCAATTAATGAAAGGGATATACAGGCTGTAAGCGAAAATAGAAATACCACTACCTACAAATGCTCTATAAGCACAAGGGGTTAGGGCAAAACCAGAAATCTGTGATAAGTAGGAACAGTCCTACAGGTCCTTGCAGCCAGAAAAGCCTTGGGATCCCAGCAGCTTCGTCCTGTGGATCGATATTGTTTCCCCCTCCCCTGAAAATATGTTTATAAAGAATAGAGGCTAAAACTTTTACAATTCAAGCTAATCCATCGAGGCTTAGGGGATCAGCTTTTGTCACAGTAAACGATAATAATAATGACAGGCCCCAGCAGTTTAGTCTCTCCTGAAGCCTTGGCTGAAGCATCCCAACTGCTGCAGCCATTGGCAGCACCCATCTGCTGTCATTAAGTGAATGTTTCTCATCTACAGAAATTTTAGTACTGATTTCAAGCTTTGCACGCTTGTGGTTTTGCTCACAATGTCCTGGATGTACCACAACTCCTGTACATTTCTGCCAGCCAACAGGGCAATCCTGTTTCTGCATTTGGTTCCATTCCTACAGTCTGTGTTTTTGCATGCTCTGGGGCAAATGTTGGGTCGAAAGGAGATGGGTTCCCATGGCTGAGCCTTTCTGTGCTCCTGCCCTGTGCTGCAGCCTGTGTACTCCTAGCAGGTCATACCAGATGTGTCTTGAGCTCTCCTGCAACATCCAAGGCAAGTTTTAGTCACGGCACTCATGCAAGGACTTAGTAAATCAACATGAAATGTATGATAGTTACTGTACTGGTAAATCATGTTGCCTGGGTCATTGCCCACATTAGCCTAACACAGTAGCTCTTGTGATTTGTGTGGGGTTGTCAGTGCGGTGCTTTGTCTGGTAGAGGTCTGTGCGTTGTTTTCAGACCAAAAAAGGAACCACGAATAGGCTGTCCCAAAGTAAAAGTTCCCCCGTGTTTTACAAGTGGTTGTATTGATCTAAAATGACTGTTCCAACCTAGAGGCAAACCAGGACACAGACCTGCTGCAAGGTCAGCGTGAAGAGCTGTCTGAAGGTAGGGCTGGGTAGATCACTGCAAGGAGCAGCGTGCAGCCGCCCTGCTGGGGAGCTGGAGGGGCAGGAGGGTCCTGGCCTTTGACCCGTCTGATCCATCTTCAGAAGGCTGCTTATGGCTGTGGGGCTTCTGCTGTGTGTTACCAAGACATTGAGGGGAAAAACTGGCAAGTTTCTGTCCTTGTCCCATGCAGGGAAACAGCCCGGAACCCTTCAGTACTTTTTGCCATCTGGTATTTGGGAACCATTGTAGCCTGCTCATGGTCCTGTGAAAAATTAATACACCAAAGAAAAACAGAACAACTGAGATTAATACGTGATTAAAACAAACTTCTCTAGGCTTAGCTCTAGTTCTTGTGTCGGTTATTTAATACAATGGGAATTGCACTGTAAATTTTACGTGCAACAGTGAGGAAATAATGCTAACAGTATGTTTGATGGTCTTTTACACTGCAGTTAAGAGGGAAAGAATGCTTTGGGGAAGGCTTTTCCCTTTTAAATGCAACTTTTCAGAACGGAATAAGACTTTGTTTACTAGTCTGGTATTGAAATGATTTTTAAAGCATGGCTTGAGCAATCGCTGCAGCCTCCTGCGATGAAAGGAGAGAATGGAATTCCTGTCTCTCGCAGAGGAAATTCTCTTTCCTTGCATTGCTCGAAGGATCTGTTGTGCTCGGTCACATTAATTGAGTCCTACTGATTTCTGAAACCGTTTCTTTTCAAACTGGAGAAGAGCTGCACTGGTTGTAAGTTTTATGAGGAAAAATCTGTTACAGAGTAGGGCCTGAAAGGGAAAAGAAAACACGGCCATACGCGCCGGCCAGCTGAAAGAGGCGTGCGGAGTAGTAAAGCTGGTAATTTGCAGCCACATGGGCCAGGGAAGATCCAGAGCGGGGCTTTTTTCCTTCCTTCTTTCAGAAGAATTTGGTGACTTCTAAAATAGGCCATGGTTCAGTCCAACAAAATAGCCGCTAGAAAATCATTTCCATCCGTGCGTAGGGGTAAGTCAGGCTCAGGTTTACTGGAGCGCTGTGGAAAGCGTATGCACTTGTCAAAATCCAACCGAAATAGGAGGGGGGTTCCACCTCGTCTGCTCTTTCTTCAGCCCAGTCCTGCTTTCATGCGCTTTCCCAAATCTGTCGTAAAAGGTATCCCAAGGTGGCTGTTAGCGGGCTCCCCTCACGAGAGGTGATTAAAGCCAGATGAGACAGAGCCCCAAACACAGTCCCTTTGTTAGAGAAAACAAAGGCCTGGGTAATTGGATTCACATTGAGGGAGGCACTTAAAACAGCGAAGTAACAAGAAAAATCTGCCGGGTTATGTCATAACTGCCAGGGTGGGTGTTTTGTTATTTTAAAAGAGCATGACCGTCTCATTTTTTTACTAGCTTAGTCTGGTATATTGAAGTGAAAGATTGAAACAACAACAACAACAAAACAATTGTAACATGCTTTATGTGACCGACCGAGTGTGGGACGCGTGGGACGGGGGCTGGGCGCAGCTGGGGAGCGGCCGTAACCCAAGGAGGTGGGTTTATCCGTTTGCCATGGCTGGATGGCCTCTCAACAGGGCCAGGAGTCGGCCTCAGCGCATCAGTCATCCTCCAGCTTCAGTTCTTTGGCTCATGTGAAGGCTCTTTGGCTTCCAATTGGCCTGCGGAGTCATTTTCCATAGCTCAGGAGCAGGCGTGCACAGTTGGGAACGAGCTGTCACCATCTTCTGCTGCGTTTGGGGAAAAAATCTAATAAATACCAAATTGAAGGGAGACCTGAGCTGTCGTATGGATTTACTGCAGAAGCGTGTGTCTTCCAGACCTTTCATCATCACTGCTGCTCTGAGCGCTCACAGACGAGGAAGAGCCGAACGCGCCAGGTTATCAGGCCTCCAAAAACCAGGTTGGTGTGACTTACGGAGGTGCTGGTGAGATCTTGCAGGAAGGATGTGAAGTGGCTTTCAAGAATTGCTTTTCACTGTGTCACGGCAAACAATTTTAGATTTAATATGCAAACGGCTGCCAAAGAAAAGTATCTGGTTTGGCAAAGACTGATATATTCCATCATGGGCTCCAGAGTAAAAATAAAAACAACTACAGAAAAAAAAATCAGCTCTGAAGATCCCAGTGCCTATGAAAGATTAGCCTTAAGAAGAGTTAGCAGAGTGTTGAAAAATGTCGTGTCTTGTTTTCCACTGAAAGTTGGCTGGCAGTCTCGAATGGAAAACCCAGAATCACAGAGCCTAACACCCGCAAAGCTCAGCATTTTTTCAGCTCACATTGAAGCACTCGTAGTCGTCTGCTCTCTTGTAGCAAAGGTGTGATACACACGGCTCCCGGCAGGGCGGACCGCTTGATTCCCAAGCCAGTCCTTAGTAAGGGGTAGCATCATTCCTCACTTTGGAGATGGTGGCAGTCTTTTTTATTAAGTGTTTTTGGAGCCTTCTGGGGATGAAGGCACCCAGTTTCCATTAATCTGAAGGAAGCACCCCGGTCCTGCTGGCAGCTCTGTGAGAGCACAGCTTGCATGTCTCTCTCTGGATGTACATGCAGCTCAGGGTTCTGGGCTTGGGCCCCGTGTTCCCAGCAGGATTTGTGGCTCTGGGGTCAGGACATAGCGCATGCCTTCAGGCCATTGCTCACCTCAGCTCTTGCTTCCCAAGCAGCTGCAGCTTTTTGGTAAGGTTACTCTGCCTTGAAGTAATTGAAGGAGCTACAGCTTTTGTCCTCCACAGGCTCTGTCCTTCTCTCCTGGGCAGCAGTCCTATGCCTGAGCTTTTCTCCAGCATCTCTGCTCAGACCTGAGTGTTTCTGGAGCCCTTCCCCATTCTGGGCTCTCTTCGTTCTCATTCAGCCTCTGGGTTAAATCTCCTGGGAAAAGAGTGAAAATCTCTTTGCAAGACAAAACTGTTTCCATCTCCTTCCTTCCCTTAGATGGGAAAGGACCAAAGGGATTTAATGCTTCTCTTGCTGCCCTTGTTGATTCTGAGAACAGAGGGAGAAAGCTACCAAAGCTGCTTCTGTTGGGCTGAGTTGTTCCAGGATTTAGAGCCTAAAGCCATTTCTCATTTCTGTAAGGCCCTCTAATGCTCTGATGATAATCTCTGAGCTGTTTCTTCAGGGATGAAGAGAGACCTCAACCACTGAGCGTGAACTGAAAATAGAGTACCAGGTTGGTGCTGACTGTGCTGGGGCCAAGAACAGAGACAGCTGTATTCTCCCAGGCTGCTGCAGGTGCTTCTCTCCTGCAAAGGTAGAGTTACATCTCAGGGTCCAGCCAGAGTTATCTGTTGTGTAATTTCTCAAGACTTCTGGAGGGAGCAATTGTGAATGCAACCCTTGAGCTCTACTGAACCCTTGTATGAGGTCCTCATAAGGTTGATGTGAGCAAATAAAGCCTAACTTGTGATAATTCTTCAAAATTGACTGGGAATAGCAGTTGAAACCTGCTGCAAAGTTGTGAGTGGTGGATTTGCATGAGCTTGTGCCTTTGGGGAGCACCCATGGCACAGCAAGAGGTCAGTGGGCTCTTATTTGAGAGGGGTGGGTGGAAGAGCAAAACCAAATACCAGAGCCTTTGGGCAGTCCTCCCAGCCTCATCCCCACTGGTCGCAGCGCATCAGGCAGCCCTGAAAGCAGAGGAGGCAGGACACACTTCCATAGCAGCCCCAATTAGAAATGCCAGTTGCAGGATTCTGAATAGTTCAGCATCTAGAATTGTTCTGGAAGTGGGGAGCCCCAGTGCTTTTAATTGCTGCAAACACATTCCACATTTGTCTCCAGTCAGGCTTATTGCTTACAGAAACCTGAACTGCCTGTAATGCGCCAGATGTGCAAAAAGAGCAGCCGTTCCTCTTGCTATCATAGGCAGCCACACTTACAACAACAGCGACTTGTGCTTTGATTGCTTGTCTAAAACTAAAATTCAATTATGCAGTGCAGGCAGGCTTTGCTGTGACACAGAGGGTTAGAAATTAATGTTAACACTGTTTCTGGTTAAGACTTTTTGTGTTGATAAATAATTCATAAGGCAGTTAGCTCTTTGAGTCTGACAACACAAGAATATATTAATACAGTAGACTCAGCTAAAGGTCAGCCCTGAACAGTGAAGCATCTGAGCCATCTTTTATTCATTTTCTGACACAGACTCATTAATTATTACCGCATTTGAAGGTCTGCATGGGAAAAGTGCTAATGAGAAAAAGGATATTGGGTTTGATATCTGACGCTCACTCTTTGAAATGACTTTAGATTAAAAAAAAAAGAGGCAGAGGAGAGAGCAATACAAAACAGGCCAGGTAAGACCTTTTCTTTTATAATAAGGAAAAAAAAAAAAAAAAGCTAGAAGAAAAAATGAAAGAATGAAGATAGAGTTGGGAGACACTATTCAATCAAAGCCAGCCGCTGCTGGGTTATGAGTTTGAGTAGCTGACGAGTGATGAAGTTTCCAAGAAGGCATTGATACAGACATGATTAAAAGATCTCCCTTTTTAGGTGAGTTGCTTTGAATCTTGTTTGTTGCCTTCAGGTTTGTTTTCCACATGTTTTGTCTTGGCTGACCATTAACTTCCTACGCTGTTTACGGATGAGGATCCCTGTGGCTTTGTTCCGTTGCTGTCTGATGTTTTTCCACGCCTTTGCCATGCCATGCTACTTTAGAAAAAAATGACAAAACCGCCTTGATACAGGCATTCACAAAGCCATCTAAACCAAAAGGAGACTGTTACGATTTCTCTTTCGCCTGGTAGCCCAAGAAAATCAGATTTATGCAGAAACAGGCCCTTGCTGTCTGTCTGTGCTTTCCCCATTAGAGGCATTTTTAAGCCCATCCGTAAGTCGGTCCATCAGAGTAGATAATGTGATAAACATCTCAGCTTGAAGGTTGAAATGCTGCTTGAAAACAGAGACCTCCACATGTACACACGTCAGGTATGACCTTTTCTATCCGGGCACAGCCAGCCAGCAGTGCACCCAGCCATCCGTGCTGCTGCCTGCGCTGCTCCATGGAGTCACTCAGGAAATGCGGTGTGTGTGCAGGGCTGTGCTCCTGGAAGAGCAAAGCTTGTCTTCATGCAAAGTTACACCAAAAGATGCGCCCGTCATTGATGTGAAAGTTGAACTGTAGAGCGCAGTTATAATGACACGGGTTGGGCATCACTGGAGAGAAGGCAGTGCAGGAGTTGAGTCCCATCTGCTGTTAGCATTCATGGCACTGCGTCTGGGCACTGCTGACTGCATGGGAGGGGAGAGCTCTTCTAATTCCAGACCGTAATTCAGGGTTGTCACGCTTCGTCACAGGCAGTCCCATCCACCAGAGAAGCTTACAGAAGCATCTTGTCTCCTCTCACACAGTAAAATGTCCTTATTTGATTGCAAACCTAGCATTTCTGGTGCAGTGTTGCCTGCTGCAGAGAGCATCTTAGACTCCTGCAAATAAGTAAATATTTTAAAGCCTTTTCCTGAAGACATGAAGATGCAGAGCCCTCCCTACCTGTGAGTACAGCTGTTGGGAAATGTGAGGCCTTCCCCTTGTCAGAGCTCTGCTGAGCAAACTGGCAAACTCTGCTCACCAAACCCCGAGTGATGATTCAGGGCTGTGAAAGTATTAGCATGTAATGTAACATCTCTGGAAATGTAATGTTTGCTACAGCTGTGTATAAATTTGTTTAATGGGTCTCTAACTCACCATCAGACTCATAAAGGCAGCCACTGTACAGGCTATTAGGCTGCAGTAACTTAATTGCTCGTTAATTGGGTAATTAGTGCTTTGTTTTGCTTTAAAGCCTAAACACTCATAAAAAGTGAATTAGCTGAGTAAACAAGAATGGAATTTTCATGATATGCCGTCCCAGTTATTGCACATAATTAATCAACCTTTTATTATCATCCCCTTTTTGTGTGTGCGCGTCTTTTCCCAGCGGCTCTGCAGGTAGGTGGGTGCCCCCAGCCCAGCCAGGCGCCCCGCTGCATCCATCCAGCTCAGGCTGCTGCCTCTGCTCCCCATGCAGGAGGGATGTTGTTGCTCCCCAGGGCCAGAGCACCCAGTGGCTGGGAGCTGGTGTGGCTGAGCGGGCACAGAAAGGGCTGATTGACCTCCTCCACCACCCTGCCTACATGGGGCTCAGTTCCACAGCTCCAGCCAGTCTATCACAAATGTAAATGAGAACGCAGTAGCCTGGAAAACTGGTTTATTTAACCAAGATGTGCATTAGCATGAAACTATTGCTGTACTACTTAGGTATTTGGGCAAGAGATGGGCCTGCAAATGACTGCGCTTAGCAGCAAGTGTTTCTCCAAGCTGTAACAGGGAGTTAAACTAAATATTAGAAGAGAAAAAAGTAAATAGAAAGCCTGTTTGCACCCAGCAATCAGGGGCTTAATTTGCACTCACAAACAGGATTGCAGCCCCCTCATCCCAGCCAGTGGCACATGGAGTCATGAACACCACATGGGTTGCAATTGCTTGCACTGCTTAAATAGTGTCCCTAATTGGGATTACGGCCTTTGCTTCAGCGATCCATCGCACAGTGCTGTCGGAGCTCCGTGGTGCTCTTCCCTACATTGCTGGGCCTGGCTGCTTAATGGTGCTTTAATTGGGCTTGATAATTTACAGGAGGAGGAAACCAAGAGAGAAAGGTGTGGGTGCACATTATTTTGTATTTGTCTGTGCTCTGTGAGCAGTTTTAAAGGACTTACATGGTATATCACCCAGCAGTGCTTTATCACTATTCACTCGCCATAGTGAGGTGTGTGCGGCCGTGCCTGGGGCACAGTGTGGGCCTGGAGCTCCCAAGGCAGGCAGAAGTGATTGGTTGGGAGGTTCAGGTTGGATATGAGGAAGAATTTCTCCTCAGATAGATTGATAATATCTTGGAGCAGGCAGCTCAGGGACGTGATGGGGTCACCATCCCTGGAGGTGTTCAGGAAGAGGGTGGATACTGAGCAGTATGGTTTAGGGTTAGGGTGGTGATGGGTTGATTTTTGAACCAGTTGATCTTTGTGGTCTTTTCAACCTTAATAGTTCAACGATTCTGTGATGCTGTGGTTGTTCCACAGCTGCATGAGCCCCGCTGGTGTTGGAAACTCCTCCACTCAGGAGGTACTGGAGAGGAGATGGACAAGAGTGTGCATGGGGAGCGCAGGGTTGGGCAAGCAGTTGTGCTCTCCCAGTTCTGGTGCAGTGGTGCGGTTCAGCTCAATGCTACTGTCACTACTGCTGGTGTAATAACAACAGCCTTGGCACAGAGGGGCTGCAGCTGCCCCTCTCCCCACACCCAGGCAGGCAGAGCCAAGCAGTGGCTCGGCTTTGCCTTGGTTGCTTGGTTTCAGGGAAACAGTGCAACAGTGAGGGATGATAAAGGCTGATGGAGAAGATCAAGCTGATAAATAGTCAGAAAATCTTCACATACGAACCCCAACAAATCTGAAAATAGAGCCACAGCAACATAAAGATTTATGTATTATGTATTGAAAAATACAAGCGTGGCATGCTTTGTAAATGCAGGATATCCAGCTCTCCTGAGCTTTGCTTTACAGTGTATTAAATTACTCTAGGCTGCAATCTGTTACAATAAATCGTTTGTATCACACCTCTGGAGCCAAGCAGGAAAAAGAGACTTCTCCAAAAAGCCTGCAGCCTGACCAGCAACTGCCATGGGTGGGGAGGGGCCCAGGGGAGGCTGTCCTGGAGGGTGAGTGCTTGGGGGCATCTGGGGTGGGAGACAGGAGCTGGAGTCACAGGAGGATGGAGAGGGAAGAAGATGCTGGAACCTGGAAGATGCTATTAAGAAAAGAAGAGAACAGGAGGGAATTTCCATCTTTTAGACTGTATGGGATCAAGTGCATTACTACTCTGAATAATGCCCTCATTTAGCTCCGGTGGGTGATGGATTTGAAGCTTCAAAACATAAATGAAACTAAGGGCCTGGATAGCCTATAGCTGTTATAAATTTTGAAGACCTAGTTCCAAATATGATTCAGAGGCCTTAGTGAAATGCATTTGGGGATCTCCGCTCCATCCCGGTGGCTACTGGTGCACATCACAGAAACATCACATCCTGGCACGGCGCTGAGGCTGCAGGGCTGTGCTGGCATGAGCAGCTTGAGCTGTGGCTGAGAAATGTCGGCTGCGAGCTGTGGAGGCAAAGTCTGCAGCATTTCTGCCTAGAAATCATGAAAAGGGGAAAAGGAAAGAAAGAAATTGCTAGATGAATTTTTTGGTGGAAAAAAAGCATGCTGGAAAAGAGTCAAGTACATTGTAAAATTGCCAGTGCCCCATTTACCTTGGTGATAAAGCTTCTGGCAGGTACCTCAGCTGTATTCATATATATATATACATACATCAGTATATATATATGTATATATACATCAGTATTCCCCACTCCTTTTAGGCTACATGTGTTATATTTAATTTTTTTTTTTTTTAAACATTCTCCAAATCACAACATTAAAAAGGAGGGGAAAACAGGCTGAGTAAAATCAAGTAGGTGAAAGATGGAATTCTGACCTAACGCACAGCAAAAGGAGCTGTAGCTATTAGTGCTGCTACTCTAAAACCCACGGGCACTCCCTGATTGTGCCCCCTTTGGGGATTACTGACGTTTTTCTCTGTCATCTGAAAATATAAGAGAAACTTGGGCTGCAAACATCCTCAACTGTGTTTGAGTAGCTCTAATTTACATGACTTAGGTAGGCGTAAAAGATGAGAAATGACCTTTTCAACATGACTTCAGATATTAAAACGATCTTACAATCTTATTATCATGAGAACATTTCGCAGAGTATTAAGCTCAATAAATTACCTTTTCCCCAAGCTGCTAACCCTCGATCCCTCAGGGGCAGCTGCTGCAACGATGTTGGTTCACGGCCTTCTTATTTTAGCTGAATTGCTTAATTGGTATGTGTTCTACATCCCCGATTGAGTATTTGGAGCACAAATGAAGGTTAGAACCTTTGCGCTAGTTATCGACTGGAAGAAAATTGATTCACGCTCTGGAGTGCAGTTGGGAGACGGTTCACAATCCTCCCTAGGAAGGGAAGATCCTGCTCTTTTCTTTTTCCCTGGTTTTCTTGCAAAGGTCACTCCAGTTGAACACGTTCATGTTTTTGGTTCAGTCGTTGGGTTTTTTTGATCAGCCTCTGAGAACCTGGGGTTTGGCTTCCCAGAAATTCTTGTCGCTGATCTTGAGCTAGTAGCACTGTGGATGCTGCTGCTTCTCCATGGTTGAGGAGGAAAGGGGTTTGGAGGAATAGTGCTGTTTCAGCTCCGGGCCTCAGGATGTGACTTAGGGATGTGTTCCACCACGTGCCCATCTGTAGTGCAGCGAGTGAAAGCAAAGTGCCCAGTCATTCACGGGGAAGCTCAGGAATGCAAGAGCATGACTGCGAATTTGCCGAACTTGAGTGTGAAGGAATTTAAGCAACATGCACGTGTGCCATATTACTCTTTTCCTTGCTGCATGATCAAACCCTTCTGCGTGTGCTGTGTGTGCACTGACTGCTAGAAACGCCTTTGTTTTCTGTCATCATCATAGCAGGAACCTGAGCTTTCTTGTGGCCTGTATTAATAGAAACATCAAAATGGCATAGATTCTGCTTTCTTTTTAACATTCATTAAAGGGCGAACATGTGTCTTCACTAGCCTCAGCAAGATTCCCTTTGCTTCCACAAGCGTGCCAAAAAGAGAGACAAAGCAGCCAGAGGCAGAGGCATTCCTGGGCTACAGTGCGTGCTACACAGAATCCAGAAGGGAGAAAGAAAGAAAAAGCTGAAAAGTCAGGCGGGCATGGAGGCTGCAGCAGGATGTCAGCTCCGTGTGTTGGCACGGCACAATCTGTTAGCACAGCCTCATTTGTGTGTAGGCCAATGGGAAAGCGGGCAGACAGGATTGGAGGAGAAAATTTGGCTGCAGCAAATAAACCCGGGTAGAGGCACTGAGATACAGGGGGATGCTTCATCTGAGGAAGGTTGTTAAATTGGAACAGAGCTCAAGCGTTGAATTCATCCGTGAGGAGTCTGCAACCTTGAGTGTTTTGTTCAGTGGGAGGTAACTAATCTGAGAATTGGTAGTTTGTCCCCTTTGTGGCAAGGGACAAAAACGCACCAGAAATTGTGATTTTCTATAACACACGGGCAGGTGCTAAGGGAAGGCATTTGCTGTGGCAGGTCTCACTTCTGCAATCTGTTGGTTCTGCAGGCCCGTGGGCTTTGGGCACAATTCTGGCACCGTTCTGCTCCTGGCACTGCGCAGGCAGAGTGCTTCAGAGGCTCCAGAGAGTCAGATCAGTAATTGAGCAGCAATTTGTGTGCTGACCAATGGTTGGAGATCATTGCTGTGGTCTGAAGGATCACGTGGAGGGCTGGGGGGTCTTCATTTGGCATTTTACTTGTCTTTATTTCTTGTATAGCTTTGATTGAAAGCCTTTCGATGTCGCTGACAACATTAAAATTCACAATAAGCATCATGGTAGTTTAAATAAATAAAGGCACACGTTGTCTTCTGTGTATCATAGGTGACTGCACACAATGTGTTTTGACTGATGGAAACTGATCCTCTGTGAGGAATGTAACACAGAAAGATAGCCCTGTCCCAGAAACCCATAGGGTGGAAAAGCAAAAAATGAAATGCAGATTTCTGTCCACACTTGAGATGACGACAGACTGCAGCTCTGCACACATCTCTGTTTGGCTGCAGATTGACCCTGAGCGAGCTGCGCGTTGCCCTGTTGTAACGCAGCTGAGATTTCGGAGCCAAAGTCAGATATCAGCATGATCAGTAACTGACTGTACAAATAAGTAAATGGAGTGCTCCCCTGACTTCTGGCACTTCTGAAATGTTTTTTCTTGCTATTGTTTGCAGGAGTCCCTTGGGAGCTCAAAAATGAAAATGTTTATTTAGGTTTTCTCTTCCATTAGCTCTTGCTCTGAACTGGAGGGCTGCTCTTGGCTGTCAAACCACTGAGTTCTTATTTGAGGAAAGAAAAAAGCTTTAAATCATTTGTTTTAAATTCTCCTGCATCCCACGCAGGTTGTTAAAACAATATTGCAGACAGATCATGGCTTGGGCAGAAAGAGTGCAGAGTTTGCTTCCTATCTTGCACTGTTTAGCTTGTAGCACCCTGCTGAGCTGCAAGGAGCTGCACATTGCTGTGCAACGCTTGCTTTCTGCTGGCACCACGTGTGGGGATGGACACAAGGTGCCACATGGCCATGCCATAGGGTGCTCCAGACCTCCTGCCATGCTTGCAGGAGGGGGAAATGTTGTCTTCTGTTCTGAAGGAGACACCGCTGCTCAGAGAGCAGTGGGCACGGGGACCAGCAACTCTCCCCCAGGGTTTTCCAATAGAAATCCTTCACTTGTGGGTACGTGAAGAAATGTGCTCTCCTATGTTGGCTTGGTGGCAGGAAGGAAAGTTCAGCTCTGATCTTGGACCTTGGAAGCTCACTGTCCGATTTCTCTTTCCCCCCTCCCCCTGACCCCCATGGCTTATCTGTGGTTTAAATGCATTTCTAAGTCCTCCAGTAACCCTTAGGGTTATCTAGACTGGGTCTGTGCTGCAACGTGGCTGTTCATTTTGCCACTCTGATAAAAGCAGCATAGTCCTTAAACCACCTGAGATCTCTCTTCCTAGAAAAGAAATATGTTTGTTATTAGGCTATATAGGGAGCGTAAATAATTGTATTGGGAGTGAGATCATATTTGTAGCTTGTATTTATATTACCAGCGTGTGCCCCAAAAGGTCTAAGGAGCCAATGAGCAAATGCCTTCTTTTTGCAGTGTCCGTATGGTGCACATTGTCTGCAGACACCAGACATCGACTCTATCACTCACAAATTATAGAAAAGCCAACTGTAAATATGTCAACATTCTCTTTGTCATCCCAGAACACTCAATAATCTCTTAGATGTCTTGGCTGTAAGCCGGGCAGTGCCGTAGCAATAAGGTTCGAAGCTTTGAACTGGATTCAAACTTATATGGAAACTTGGTGTCAAACATGAAAATTTTGATGTTCTTACAGTAAGTTCCCTTGCCAAAGGGATGAATTCCAGTATTTCCTATTACTTTAGAGTTTCTTGAGTGCTGTACATTTCAAGCCTAGCTGCCATCATCTCTGCAACCTACACAACAGCATTGCAGCCGGGTTCCCTTCACTTCTGGCTATTTCCTTTGGTACTGCCTCAGTTTCATGGCAGACTTTTATCTTTTGTACAGAGAAAATCATTCATGTACGAGAAGTTTCCAAGCTTTCAGTGTCAGAGAAAACATCCAAGTTTTCGTGGTGCTGGCAACTTTTGAAGGTCAAGTGATGGTAGCTTGTGACATTTTTGGGATCCTTTCTTTTTTTCCACCTTTTTGAAGCTCGCTCAGCAATTTCAGCAGTGCTAATTGTTCAACTGCCTCTTCAGGCAAGAGCAGGAACCCGCCAGCTCCTCATCACCTTCCAGCGACGGCAGGAAGGGCTCCTGCTCCTCGCCCTGCACACGGTGAGCTCCAGGCGGGCAGGTGCCGGTGCTGGCAGCCAAGCCGCTGGGGCAGCCTCAGGTTGGATTTCCCAGTTTGGAAAGTCTTCTAAGAAAGGAAAAGAGTTAAAAGAAAAATAGTGACCACGTGCCAAATGGCAGCCGGGAAGCGGAGCGCAGCTTCTAGGCCACCAGCCAGCAGCTCAAGCACAGCAGCATCTGACAGGCAGCAATGGGTTCTTACGGGGTGAGTCCACCGCCGTGCAAATGCAGCAGGGATGTCCAGAGGGGAAGAGCCTTCCAGATTTCCTTCCAGCTCAAGCACGCTCACCAGGCAGAAGGGACGGCCCAGACAACATGATGAAGTATGGAATGTTATTTCAGAAGAATCACTTTAGAGCCAGGTGGAACTATTGCCTTCAGTGGCACCACCTGTATAACATAAGCCAGGCAATTTTATTCTATCTGTCCCCAGCAGCTTGCATTTGCCAGTTCACGTCTCTCAGCAAGCTGCTGGGAATGGGTGGCAGAAGGAGCCCTGGAGCAGCAATTTGCTGTAACAGCCGGGGCAGTGAGTGCTCTGGGTGACAGCTCTGGGGAGCTGCTGCACAGACATCCCTGTTTCCTTTCCCACACACCCTGTATATCACAGCTGAAGCCAGCCCTCCTTCAGGATGGGGCAAATCCACCATATTTCTTTTTCCTCTTTTTTGTGCTTTATCCACAGTGGGGACTCAACCTTATCTTGCTCCATATCTCTGAATTTGTCTGTCTTTACTGTCCTACTGCTGCTTCTTGTTCTCAAGTCGTGCCTTGGAATAAAAACAATTATATTACCAATAAATCCCTTCAAAAATCCCAGCAAAAGAAATTTTGAAACAACAGATACTGGCTTGTAATTGTCATGGCCTTACTGGGGCTTAAAGCAGAGAAGCCCTTGGGGCAGCATATGGAAGGGTACATAATTGTAGTCTTTTTCTTCTGATTCTCCTGAACCGTTGGTAGGATTCCACCCAAACGTGGGTTGCAAGTATGGACACAAAGGTGTGGGTGTCTCGGATCTCTCTTTTCCTGGGAAGAAGGAATGACACAAAGCCCATGTCTTTTCAGCAGGCTGAGAAGTTTCCTCCTTTATTTTCTTAGAAGGATAACAAGAAGCAGACCATCAGGTTGAAGCGGGAACCGAGAAATGCTTCTGAACACTCGCTCTGAATGTGAGAAGCTCAGGAATCAGTCTGTGCTGTAATCGCAGCATGGAGGAGCGGGCGACTCACTGGCAGAACCCCGCTGCCAGAGGCTGAGCACTGGGGGCTGTGTCTGTTGAAATCAACGTCTTTCAAGTTGCCAGTTTTAATCCAGCATTCTGGTGCTAGCCAGGAACTTTGTTTCTTTAATGGAGGAGAAGACAAATTCTGCAGGGCAACTACCGTAGCTATTAAGATCAGGATGTAAGTTTATCAGATTAAAAGAAAACACACTTTTCTTTGTTCTGAAGTGGAGGGCTGGTTGTTTTGAGCACGTAGCCTTCCCAGGTCACCCAACCACACAGGGCTGTTCAAAGGTATTTAAATTGACAGCATGGTGTAACACAAAGAGCTCGCCTTTGTTTCTGTTTTCGTGACACAGAATTGCATTAAATGGGGAAAGTTATCAGCCTGAATCTCTGTTATCCTAAACTTGTGTTTAGAGTAGGGTAAATTACAGGATCCTGTTCTTCTCTAGTGGCTGCTGAATTTGGTGATTGTGAAACTGAATATGAAATTATGACCCAGTTTTTTAGGAGTAGTAGAGTACACAAATACACCCAAAGACTTCTTTGATGTGGTCCTTTTTTGCAGTTGTAGTTTTTAAACGCTCAGTCAAGCTGTTGCTGAAAATCTGAAACAAAGGTGAGGCTTGCTAGTTAAAATACTTGCATTTTAAAGAATATGAGGCCAAGATTTGCTTGTGTTTGCTCAGAAAAAAAAGAAAAAAGGGGGGTGATGTTTGGTGACTGCTATTGCTGCTTGGATGTACATACCTGAGTGGCAAAAGATGCCACATTAATGGAGTGTAAATTAACATGTGTGGTGTGTAGGCTGCAGTGTGTTGGAGCTGTAGGCTCGTTCCTCTCTCAGACCTCTGTTCAAGAGATAGTCGCATTGATTTTTGTGTTTGGTCTGTAATGGGATACCTGGGCGATAAGAGTTTTGGGATGTGAGAACTGTGTTTACTTTAGGGGAGCTTAAAGTGGCCAAGAAAGAGAAGAAGAGAGTAAACAGTTACTGCATTCAGGAAGCAGACTTCAAAGTTTGTTGTGAGTGTAACATTCTTCCTCCCCAAAAGTTCAAAATGCCAGAGCCTAAAAGCCACTCCGCACTTCAAAAGCAAATGTATCACGGTAATACATCACCATGCCGATAAGGTGTCTCCTGCCAACAGGAAAAAAGGAAAGTAAAAGCGGGTGTGTTTCGGGGTGAGATGGGCAGGAGCTGGAATACAGCTATGGGCAGTTCTCCTAAGGAGGGCCTGACTCGGCGCTGGTGGAGCCGGGAGCTCCGCTGGCACCTGCCTTCATCCCAGCACTGGAGCTCCTCAGGCATTGGGAGCAGCAGAGAAGCTGGCCTGCCCTGCTGCATGGGCCTGCTGTCTGCACTGTATTTCCTGGGATTTCCAGTCCTGCCCCACAAAAGTCAATCCACAGCAGTTTCAAGATGTTGCCCAGGAGCACACCGAGAGCATTTGGCAGGAATATCACTGCGTGCAGATTTGTTTTGGAATGCAAGTCAAAGTAGGAGTAATCACTTTCATGAATCATTGAGGTAATAGAGAAATTCTCTTCTTTATTGACCTGTGTACCATAGCACTGATATCAGTCAGTACACTGTGCAGCTACGGGAAGCTTTATGGGCATTATTACTCATTCAAGCAATAAACACCAAAGAAGCATCTAGGCTGTGTTTTGTTCTAGTTGCAGCCTTAGTTGGCAAAGCTGAATGCACCTAATCCATTGCAACGTTTTAAACTTTCATACAGTCATTTGTTATCATTACTCCCCAGTCGCTGCAAAGACATTCATTACTTTCCCTATTAAAAGCGTTGTTCCCTTCTACAAAGAGGGCAAAGTGTGTTACCCACAGCTGTGGGGGAGGAACGTGCTCCTGTCGCTCTGGAGCAGCAGCAGTGCTCTGTGCTGCACTGGGTGGCACCCAGCCGTGGTGCAGGGAAGGGCAGTGGCTGCGAGACCACACAGGGAGGGAGGAAAGGAGGGAGATAAGGTTGCAACTAAGAATATTTCCTCCGTGTCACACTGTAACAATTAGACTGCACTTCCCTACCGATGCCTATCAGCTAGATGCGTGAAACCATAGAGCTTCCTTTTTTCCTCAGAGTCTCACTGCACTCGGATATTCTGTGCTGCTGTCAGTAGCAGATCCGGGGCCACAAAAGTCAGATGCCCATGTAGACAAGGCTGATTTTGTTAGCATACTGAAGCAGGTTTTTTTCACGATGTCATTGTGAAAACACCTGAGCCCTGTCTGTTTTCAGATACACATCAGTTGAAAAATGAGTATGTTTTGTAGTGTACCAGAGATGGCTTCTTGGTCTATAACAAATACCACTGGAGAACATTAAGCAGCAATTCACTGTTTCATTGGCAGGAAATAGAATGTTTCTGAAGTGTGACAACACGTCCACTTGGATTTTGATGAGACACAGGTTCACAAAAGGCAAAGAGGGTTTGTTAGCCATCCTGGAAGGCTTGCTTTCAGCATCAGCAGATGGAGGATGCTTGTCAGACGGGTCTGGGGCTCTTGACTTGCTTGTTGCATCTGTTCCACACAGAGAGACAAAAATATAAGTGGCCACTAAGCATTTCTCATGGCAGACCTTTCCCTAAGTTAGGTAGGAGCTGTAAAGAGCCTTTAATTAAAAATCATTCAGAAATAGAACCTCTCTAAAGCCGCCCTGCTGCACAGCAGTGTGGGGAGGGTGGGCTCTGCTGTGCTGTGGGTGATTTGCTGGCAGCTCTGCAGGGCATGCCCCCTCCTTTCCTCTTTGCTGGACTGTCCGGTTCCGGCTGGGTCATCTCATCCTCAAAAGTGGGCTGAGGAGGTAGCTCCGTTTCACAGTTTGGGTGTCCTTATCCACTCCTTGTCTTCTGCTTGGAACTGTTTGCGACATTTACCTCCTTCTTTCTCAGATGTCTGGGATGTACTTTGGACTGTTCCTCTTTTTTTTGTTTGTGTAAAGTACAGTAAAAACTGCAAACAGGAAGGATGTGTGTGATTGCCTGCTGGTTATGAAAGCTCCTGTAAGCGCCAGCTTGGAACAAAGGAAGCACTGAAAAAAGCAACAGTAAAGAAGCAAAGGATTAATTTTAATGCAGTTTAGAAATTCCAGCAACTTTTTTTCTGAGTGTAGAATAAACATTTTAGCGAATCGAGTGAAACAATCTGGAGGAAACAGGGATTTGTGTTCTTCTCGATGGAGTTGATCCAATTTTTAGTGGAAATTATCCTTTAAAGCTTTACTGCGGCCCACATTCAAAAAAAAAAAGCAGCCCTTCATATTAAGCCTGCTCGAATGAGTCATTGTTCTTTATTTGTGTTATACATTAACGCTTCGTTGCTTCCATCAAGATAGATGTTCTGCCATATGCAAGCACCTCTTACAGTCTTAGCCAAGAGCCTTCCAGATAGCTGATGTGGGGAAGGACTCAGTGGACTCTTAAGAACTTAGATTGCCCCAACTTCTTCCTTGTGCACATGTCCATAGCTGGGAAGTCACACCGTCTCTGACTGTGACTGATGCAGTCTCAGAAATGCCATAACAAAGGGATCTTGCTTGGTGGAGCCGTGCTGCTGCCCAAAGCTCCAGCACAAAGAAGGTCACAACACATGCAGAGGAGCATCGCCTCCATGGCTTGGGTTCCTGCCCCTATTTCTGCATTTAGCAGCAGGCACAGGAAAACAGATAAATGGCAGTAATGGATGGACAGCAGCCCAAATGCACGGCATCTTCCTTTAATTCAGCATCAAATATGGCCTACAAGCTTATCTGTATCTCTCAAAGTAAAAATAAATAAATAAAATACAGGTTTTCCCACACATTTCTGTAGTTATCCTGTGCAACTGAATCAGCGAGAGATGAAAAGGAGGTTAATTACCACATGTCAGTGTTTCAGATTAAAGTGAGATACCACAGATTCAAGGAATTACGGTGCTATTCAAGAACTGCGGAAGATTCAGAGATAAATATTTTGCTTCTCATCAGTTGGGGGGTTCACTGCCTGGAAATGTCCCATCCCTCCAGCACATCTGATGATGCAGACATCAGTGGCTGCACCTTACACTGTACCCGCTGGGCTGGCGATGAAAGCATTTGGGAACAAGGTTGTTCCCATGGGCACGTTCTCTTCTGCAGTGGGAATCATTTCCCATGACTCCATTGCCCAGGCAGTCAGCACTTGGCAGATCAGGGGGTGCTGAGGCACCAGGGATGGTTTGTCCTCCACCTGAGCACCAGTCAGGATGTTGAAGTGTTTCAAGGTGTTGCTCATACTGGTAAATGATTTTTTTCCTTAATTTCTGTAGGTACTAACGAAGAACTGTGAGACCATTCTGTCCATTTTTGCTAGTTCGCTGCTGTGCCTTTAAGCTCTTGTTCTCACAACTTGAGGAGGACAACACTGCAATGAGGGCTTTTGTTTCTGAACCATTTTCAGAAACCATACCAGTTATCAATGAGCTGCAGTTCCCTCTCTGCACTGAGGGAACACTGAGGCACAGATGGATGCAGGGATTTGCCCAAACCCTGGGCGGTCAGTGGTTTGGTTGGGAGCAGACTGGGGATCTCCCAGTCAAACTAGGAAGCTGTGAGGTGCTGTGGACCCCCTGGGAGTTTCCCATCTCTTTTTACCTTTCTTTCTTCTGAAGAAAGGTGTAAAATAGGATGGCTTTCATGAGATGTGCATAAAGAAGGCAGCTGTTAGAGGCTCTGAATAGGCCTGATTAATCAGATGTATCCACGTCAACATGTTTGTGTGCCTGGTGTGTAATTTGGAGTTGTATGTTTTTAACTCTAGCACACCTTAAAATCCTCTCTGGATAATTCTCTGTAAGTCTTCTCCATCGATCATATGAAATTTTTCAGCTGAAATCTGCTTTCCATTTACTTTTCACCTTCAAATTGCGGTTCCCCAAGGTCCTTTATAGAGAACTATAAATTGTCGATAGACGTTTTTGATTCTTTTCATTCAAGCTTAATATCTTGCTCAGTTAGTGAACCCTTAGGAATTGCCGTGTGGCCCCTTATAACCGGGGTGGTAATAAAGTGGCGGATTTGCAGAAACCCTATAAAAATGTGTGCAACGGTAAATTGTATTTAGGCTACTACTGGGGAGAGAGGCATGAATGTGCAATTATGAGAAGGATGTCCCCAAAGAGAGATTTCAATCCGTTGCCATAGTCTAAATCCTCTATCTTGTGGTGCACAAGGTAATTCAGGCATAGAGCAGAGGATTTTTTTTCTGAAGAGATTATATTACCCATCTCCTCTGTTGATGGATTTTATTGCACAGGTTCACTGAGAGTTTTATTATTGCATTACTTAATCTGTTTCTGAGGTTTCTGAAACATTTTAAACACAGAGATGAGCTGTGCCCTACAAACGTCCCCCTCCAGGCACGGCAGCCCTCCTCCTGCATCGGGAAGGGGTGGCACCAGGACGGAACCAACCACAGCACTGCCCTCGCTTGGCAGCCTTGTTTGCCTCGGGAGCTGCTGGTGTCAGGCCCAGCATGAAGAGCCAGGTGGTGACATGTCCAAGTGTCCGTAAGAGGCACGGCCTCCAAGAAGTGCCTCGGTGCTCTTAAAAATGCATTCCCATGTGGAAATCATAGCGTCGCATCCTTACTTGTCAGATAATTGGAGGACAGTCTCAGTTGTCTTCCAGTAGGTAAGAACTTGCTCCTAATTTACAAGAATTTTTATACTACATAGACCTGTTTCATAACGGGCACTTAATCCAGGCCCTCCAAAGCAATACACTTTTCCATGCCAGGCTTTTCCTTTTTGTATGGAAAACATAGGATTTGCCTGCTCGAGTGCATCAATTTTTTTTGTTGTCCTCAGAAGAGAGGTAGATATATATGGGTGTAATAGCTCAGCATTTATGCATTCTGTGTGCTGAACCAATCTGAAAGCGGCGTGGGAATATAGATCACTGTTACAGCAAATTCCCACACTGCCAATGTCAGAAATGATAGCGCGGCTTTGTAAAAGAGCTACTTCCACCAGCAGCAGTTCTGGGGTCGTGTTGCCAATTATAACATAAAACAAACATGCACAAGAAAGCCCTTCATTTTGAATTTCAGTTCATAGTTCAGACGTGGCTAGAATTGCTTTTCCAAGTGAACTTTCACTCCTCTTCACAAGCCAAGGGCATTTATCTGCTATACGTGTGTATTTAGTAGAAGCTTAACAGATGGGCTTGGGCTTTGCAATAGCCGCCACCATTGGCTGCTGGAAGCATCCACATCCTGCACAAGGTTTCCCTTGCGCTGGGTGAGGCTGCAGGCTGCAGGTCAGATCCTGCAGAATACTGCTATGGCTGAGATGGTGCCTGAGCAATCGTGTTTGATTTCTTCCTCCGTTGAATTTTGTTTTCCCAGACAGATCCGTGGTTACCTGCAGCAGCACCAAGTTCTCAAAGACCAGTTCTCTAAGCACTGTGATGCTTAATGAATCCAATTTGCAGCCAGTTTTCCATTGATGCAAAGCTGTTGTAATTAAGTAGGATGCGTGCAAGTACAGACTTTCAACAGCTTGCTTTGTTTTGAAGTAAAGCCTGAAAGAAGTTTGCTTTGAAAGTTTGTTTTCCTGCCTTACGAAGTCTTGCTTGACATGAGTAAGGCGGTTATACTGGATAGGCTCTGCAGTTTAAGGCTTTGTTCCTGTCTTTCCCTGTATTCTTAGCCCAGAGAATAACCTGTATGTAGGATCTAGCGTCTGAATGCGTGGGTGAATTGAAACCATTTAACCTCCTATGAAGACGAGCTGGCAGCTGAATTTTAAAGGAAATGCATCTAAACTCTCTTAGGTCGCTTTACCGAGCAGCACTTTGAAAATTTGTCTACTTTGTTCTTATTCTTTTTTTCTTACATCTGATCACCAAGCTACGACTTCTGTGCCATGCAATGCTGCTGGTGTGATGCAGGCATCACTGAGCTGCTCCAGGCTGCCGCCCAGCACAACTGCACAGCCTGCCTGCCTCTGCTGCCCTGCACCAGGAGCTGCCCCGCCGGTGAAGGAGCAGCACGGGGACACGTTCTGCTCTGCATGCAGAGGGCACTTGGTCTGGCAGCCTTCAATAGTTGTTTCTCGGCAGATAACGAAGCTCAGCAAACGGCCTGCATTCAATCAAAACCCCTCTGTGTGCGTTTGAATGGTTCAGCAGTCCACAATGTAGTTTAAACTTTATGCTTCTAATTTTGCTCAATGGAAACCAGATGAAATGAAAATGGGAATAGTCAAAAGAAAACTGTACTTGAAAATACAGGCCTGTGAGCAAGGAAAAACCCTGAATTTTTTCTAACCCCAGATGAGTCACTAACCCACTGTAAGACACGGTTCAATCGCTTGAGTACTCCTCATCTTTTATAAAGCAGGAAAGAGCTGCAGTCCCGTGCGTCTGTGTGCTCTGCGGGTGAGCCAGCACAGCCAGGAGCTGCGGCGGCTGCGGGGCAGCGTGCCGGGGTGCTTCCACCACTGTGGGTCCCGCTGCTCTCCTCCGCTCACCGGTGGCCACGAGAAACTCGGCCGTACCCATCGAGTTTCCTCTCTGAGGTGGGTGTGTGGGAGGCTGAATGTTGGTTCTCATGAAAGCGAGAGAGCGAGCGGTCGCCACGCATGGCGTGCAGGTGCTGCGCGGCCGCCCAGTCATAACTGCGCGCTGTGGTCGGGCTGAGCCGAAACCGCCCCGCTGCGGGGTGCCTGCAGGGCTGAGCCTGCTGTGGGACAGCTTCCAGCTGAGGCACGGCTGAGACCACCAGTTACTTGCCTGACGAGTGGAGGCAGATCACTTTATGAGCCCAGAGCTTTAAAATGTCAGGCGTAGATATTAGGGCAATTTAAACATATTAGCAAGTAATACGCAGAAATAAACCCCTTAAATGAATGAATTCTAGGAACGGGCATGCCTGAGCTGTTTTCTTCGTTGGCAACGCACTTTTCCTTTCGAAGCTGTAGCTCCTCGTTCTGACTGGGTCTTGTGAACTGGACCCAAACCTGAACAGTAGATGCATTCAGTGATAATTCAAAGATATGCAAGATATAAAGTGACTTAAGGTATAAGGGGGAGTCTCTGCAGTTCAGTACCACATCAGTTTTCTCTTTATAGCATACATAAATATGTTTTTGAGCAGCAAATGTTATACCAGCTTTAAGTTCCCTGTTTACTTTTCAAGTATTGAGACTTTTAAATTTCTTGCAAAGCCATTCCCAACACTCTTTTAGTTCCACAAGTACCTGGGAGAACCAGGAGGGAGCCCCTGCATGAATATCTAAGCTACACACAGTAATTAAGCCTGAGTTCTCCCTTGGAGGTTTAGTTACGGGACTTCTGGTAAAGTAGAAAGCAGATGGGTCATACTGGTAGTAATGTGTGTAATACTGGTGACTCACATGCAGACACTTTCGTACTTGAAACTGCAGCAGAGCGGTGCGGTTTGCTGTGTCTGCATCTCCAGTGCGATAAATGGGTGACAGCTGCCAGACGTACCCCATAAAGTTCCCAGCAAGGAGCTCTGAGACACAAAGCAGGCTGCAGGTTGGTCAGCCCCCCAGACATTGACACTGAGAGCTGCAGGGCACTTTTGTTGAGTCAGAACTTCCCTCCGGGTGCCTTAGCTGCTGTGTGGTCAAACAGACTTCAGCCGCAGCTTTGCAGTGATCTGAAGTGAAAGACAGCTCTTCCTAGCACAACAGGAACAAAAAGCACTGCCAGGGAAGAGCGGGCAGGAGAAAAGACAGCTTCGTTTGATTTAAAACAAACAAAAAGAAAAGGCACTTGGCACGTTGAAGAAGAGGTTTGTGAAGGACCAGCGCTAGCTGGTAATGGGGGAGGTGGGGCCTCGCTGCAGGAGGAAGCAGGTCAGAATCCCAGCATCCCAGGGTTGGCACCGGCAGGTGGGAATCAGCATAGGTATTTGTATCCTAACTCAGCCCCGGTGTTCCAAGTGCACAGAGACACTGCAGAGGGACAAAGCTGAGGGGTTGGCTGAGGTGGCAGCATCTGGGCTCTGGGCGCCTCAGTGCTGTGATGGGAGAACTTAAGAAAAGTGTGTGGAGGTTAAATGCGCTCCATTATCCCTTATCACCAGGCTGAGATACAGAGCTGGTGAAACCAGTGTGCTTATTTACCTCTCCTTTGACTTTTCTCTCTCTTGTTTACCACCTTTCCTATAAACATTAGCAGATACCTCTCAAACACCGGGGCTGGCATTTGTCAGCAACAGCTTACAAAAGAAGAGAAAGAAGCTGTTAGCACTCCTTTCTGTCACTTTGCTGTAAAACAAAGGCTTGATATTCTTAAAAACTTTCTGCTTTTAGAGGAGCGGAAGCCCATTGCTCCTCTGGGCAGGGAGGTGCTGCATCATCCAGTGAAGCCTCAGCAGGCGTGCAGGAGGAAGCCTTCTGACTGGCAGTTTGCTGCTGGAAGGGCTCGTCGTTGTTGAGAACTTCTAGAGAATTTCAAACAGTACTCTGGGAGAATGCTGGGAACTTATGTGAAGTTTTGGCTATGCTGAGATCTTCAACGCCATTACCAGCAGTTTTTCCTTGTTCGCCATTATCTTTAGCTGACTGTTCTTTCCCAGCTTCAGACATTTAAACACGTTAAATCTTTTTGCTAAAAATCTTTTTGGCAAGGGAGATTAATTCAAAAATTGCCTCAAATTCACAATTCAGGCTTCTGATCCGCCAGCACGTTCTGTGCAGCTGAGGTGTGTTTGTGTGCAGTCCCCGCAGGAAGGCAGTACGCACAGTGATTGCGTTGTCTTCATGTGGCAGTTTATATTCTAGAAGGTGGTATGCTGAGAATTCTGATGCAGAATGGTATTTAAAAGCTTGAGGCCACAGATTAGGGAAGTTTGGGGTTTGAAAGATGATTCTTAGTGACTCACCTGCGGGATTTCTCTTTACTAAATTAACACAGGAAGAAAACACTGAGCAGTTCAGACAGTGAAGACTTCAAATTCCTGCTTCTGCTATGGTGAATTTGATTAGCTAAGGGAAGGTGATTGAGATGATCCCCAAAGCTTTTGTGCTGTGCTTGTTTCTTGTTAGCCTGCTCCGTGGCCCCGTTCTATGGACACTTGATCTGTGCCTGACTTCCATGTCAGCGAACACCAGCTCGTTTTCGGAGCTTTCGAGAAAGCCTGGGCCAGGCTTTAATGAGGGACTGCTAACTCACAAATAGCCATGTGTCTGAAGCCAGTTACTTGAAAGAAAGTTTTAGATCTTATCAGAAACCATGCCAGAATTAGTGGGATCTCTCTCCCCAGTTAAAGAGTGGCATTTCAGACGGCACAGAGTCTTGATAAAAGTCTTGTGGCTGGGGAAGTTCCCCCCGCGCCTGCTCTCAGGTTGTCAGGCTGCGGTTGGACCATTTTCAGAGTGCTGTGCCAACGTGCTGCATTTCTCAGCATCAGACAAACCACAGAGAATCTTAGTTCCTACCTCACGGACAAATGGATGCAGTGAGTGGTGTGTCCTCAGGAGGACAGACATTTTAATGTTCAGCTTTTATTGTAAGCTGGGTGAATGATGCTGGAAGACACTGTTGGCCAGTGAAAATACGTTGACAAGGTCACATGTAGCCTATAAAATTCCGGTTGCTTTTAGATCCAGCTGACAGGCATCCTTTAGACTTGAATATTGCTGTGTAACCTTCCTAAGGACCTCCAGAGCTGAAATATTTGACAGGAAAACTGGAGCTCAACACCAAGGTCTTCTCTGCTCATGAATTTTTCATGTCTTTGTTTGAGAAATGCTAGGCAGTAAAACCCTCTCGTTATCTCTCCTGTAAGGCTCAGTAATTAACATTCACACTGGGAAAAAAAAAAAAAAGAAACAAAACAAAAAACCTGTCTTGTTTCTATTGAAGCTTAATTGCTTTGTTGATTTTATCTTTTGGGCTCGTGTGTGACTGTGAATTGCCACCACTAGTGCACTTTCCTTTCTTCCTCCCTTTCCATTACAGATCCCATCCCAGTTCTTGTGGAAGTAAGCCAAATGCAAACCATTAGCTGTGGTCAGGTTGGGTCTGAACCCTGAGTCCTTACATCTTCCCATAAAATAGGATCCCTTAATTAACCCTACAGTTAGGTGTGTTTTGTTTAGCTGTTGTTTAGGTGCTGATGAGCTGTATTGCCATGATCGGTTTAGTACAGCCTATCATCTTACACTTGGCAGCTCAGGCTGGAATGCTCCCACTCAGTGACATCTCCATCCTGCTGTGCTCTTCCATTTGGAGTTTGCATCAAATTGATACCCTGTGTCAAAGCTCTGTTAAAATCTTCATATCTGATGCTACAGTAGAACAAATAGCGTGTCAGAATAGGGTGGGATGCATAGGTGCACGCTGGCATATATCCAAAAGTGCCTAAATCTCACACTGTTATCCCAATAAAATAGTGCCAGCCTGAAAATATATCCTGGGGAACTGTCTAAAGTTTGTCTAAAGCTCTTAGAATATAGAAAGTATCTCCCTGTCCTTAAAGGGAAATCACCTTTATTGAACACGAGCCTTGCTACATTGTAGGTGTTGGTTTTCTTAGGAAAGATCTCTGGTCGCTGCTGTAACTTTATATCCATAGGAAGCAAGGAAATGTACATGATGAATCTGTAGACTTCAGTCCTGAGCTGGTGGGAGCCCTCCCCACTGACTGAGGACCATCATCACCATCCCCCTCCCTCGCTCCATTCCCCACGTGGGACTTCTCTTTCCCAACATCTCCTGCCTGGTGCAGGAAGTGCAGCTGTGCTCATGTCAGTGTCCAAAGTGCCTTGGTGATCCTGTTTTAACACGCTATGGCCAAACGTGTAATTGCAGGTGTTAATGGAACAGTACCTCTGTAGGTTGACTTGACTTTTTTGGTGCAAAAAGCTATGAATTGTGTACAGAGGACAAATTATGGCACATTGTAAAGTAACACAATGGAAGAACACATCCATCCTTTCGACAGCAGTAGGAATAGGTTAACCACTATTCAGCTCTCTGGCAAACTTGCCTAACCCCTAATTGCTAGCTGCTTTATCAATGAATATCTAAACAATCCTTTTTTTGTTACTTTTCTTTAGCCCAAATCCTGAATCTCGTCCTTATTGCTGCTGAAAGGGCAATGAGTGTGCTGATTACCTACACACCAGTTGTTCCATCAATTCAGTGTAGGAAAACAATTACTGTTTGGAAAATTTGCAGTTCATTTGCATTAAGAGAAAAAAAAATCTTTATTCAAAGATAATTACTGCTTAAGAATTTGCTACAAAAATACCAATGGATTTGTTCTCTTTAAATATTGTTTAATATTCATACTGTGTGACACCAGGAGCAGTACGTACACCTATCCGTCAAGGTAGGACTCGTGAACAATAGCTACTGTTGTACACGGGAAGTGCAAAAAGCCTTCACTGGGAAAGGGTCGTTATCATCCTGGGTATTATCATTTTATTCCTCCTTAAATTCTGATATAGATTGAACTCAGACTTCTTCAACAGTTAAGAACCTGAGGGAGTTTAATTAACCCATTCAGGAAGACTCCACTGCAGAGTTTAAGACTGAGGTGGAAAAATGTAAGTTAACGTATTGCGATCGATGAAAGTACAAAAGCTTCTGAAAGTCGTATTTTTTTTCGCCTCCCCTAGATGTCGAAGAGCCTTAAGCCTCTAAAAATTATCACTAATGTACGTCAACTCCCCCAGTTTCATTTTCTAGTGACATCGAGCAGATGTGGTTCACATTTATAACCAGCATGATCTTCGCCGTCGGAGCACTCATGACTTTACGAAATAAGGCCCTTGAGACATCATGTTTGATTCCCTCGGGGTGCCACGTACCCACCGAGTGACTCAGATGGAAAGCCTGCGCCTGGTGCAGCGCCTAAACTTTCTCTCTGCGGTGGCAGCCAGGCTGTCGGAGCGGTGGGCGGCACGGCGTGATTGGCAGCACCGGTTTGAAGGTCGTTTTGCTCAATGTATTCAAAGTGAGACAGATGTGGCTTTTTTTTCAGTTCTTACTCTGATTAATTGCCTCATTCAATTTCAACTCTATTGCAGTTAAACATTAATTCAGTAGGACTTAATAATGTATTCATTTATGATCTTGCTTGTGCATTAATGACAATGATTTGCTGTTTTTTTAATTATAGGGATCCATGCAATGCGTATTTTACATCCACTTACAGGAAAATGCTACACACTCTTGTTCTTTTATGTCAGATAAATTAAACACTCAAAGAAGTGCTGAAGTACTTTACGGAATATTTCATTCTAAATATTTGCTGCCAAACATGTATTGCTACAGATGCCAGCTTTAAAAACACTTGGAAAAGATTTGTATATACCTAGGGATTGCATCTTTTCATACATCGCGTGAGTAATAGTCCTGCACCTCTGTGAGAGCACACTGCAGCAAAGTGTGCATCCTGCTTAATAGGAAAGTGCCTTTGTCTCATTTGAGCACTAATTAGAAGGTTTGCTTTGTTTTGGATTTCTTCTCTTTCAGTTTTTCCCAGTAACTCAGGCACCGTAGGCCAGGTGGCTCGGCGTGGTCTCTCTGCCATGCATCTCCTGTGGGGCCCTGCTCTCCTCTCCCCCAAATGCTCTGTTTGAAGTCAGCTCACAAAGACTTTGCTAAGCCTGAAGCGCGACTGCGTTACATCTGTAGAGGCTTTATGTCTACATGTTTTTTGTATTACTGGGACTTTGCCTTGGTCACGTTTCTTATTCCATAAAGCACAGAGTAGTACAAAACCCATTTTCTTTCTTTAGGCCTCCGCATGTACTTCTGCATCGTGATGAAGATCCAAAGTAGGCATTCATGTGTCTGAGGATTTCACTGTGTTGTGCCCACTTGCTTGGTACATTTCGTTTTCACTGTTGTTTGGAACCAGAGGGCAAGCACCATCGCATGCAGGCTGTGCTCCCACAGATGGTTACCCATGGCAGCAAAGCCCGGCTTTCTGTGTGTGACACCAGGCTGGACTACGTGCTGCTGTGCTGGTCTCAGATGTGGCCAGAGCTGAGGCCACTGGTGTAGCTCGTAGGCCTTAGCTGGTGCCACATGTTGCATTCGTGGCACTCCTGGCTGCACGTATGTTGCTTCCTAGGGTTGTGCTCATACAACACATGGCTCCCGCTAGAGTAATTACTTAGCTTGAAAGATCTGATCACCTACAGCTAACATGACTTTAATGGGGGTTACAGTTTTCCTGCTCAAGTATGCAGTTGCTTTAATTAAGCAGGAAAAGGCCAGATCAGTAGCAGGGTCAGCATCTCTGCTGGGCAGCATTCTGTTCTGATCCTGGGCAGTTTGTTGCTCCCATGCAGGTGATGCATTGCAATGGTTTTTTTGCTGCAAATGATTTTACATATTCTATTTTCAAATTAAAAAAAATAAAAGAAAGTGATACTGTGAGTCCCATTGTTCATCTCCAGATTTCACTCTTTCCCTTTGCTCTGAAGTCCAGTTTTAAAATTTCCAATGAAAGCTAGGAAAGAATTTCTTGATGCAACATCTTTTTTTTTTTCTTTCCCTTCCAGCCTCAGACAGCATTTTGCTCATTCTTGTTACTGTAGAACTACTCTTGGGAAGGTGGTTGTTATGTTTAGATTTTATCTCCTGAGCTGAGATGGTCTGTGTCTCATAAGGCCGTGGGACTGTTGCTGGTGATGGCGGAGGCAAACCGGTGTCTTTCGGATAATTACCAGCTGTGTCCGTCTCAAATATCTTTGCTGGGGCATTGAATTCTCCTTCTCTCTCTTTTATACATTTGTTTATCCACTTGAAATGTAAAGCCTTTCCTAGTGTCTCATGGGCTCCTCGCTCTTCGGGCAGTTAGTTTAAACTTGCGCACAGTTTTTATTTACTGATCTGGATTGCATTGGGGCACCAACCAGCCTAATCCAGAAATTCTAATTAGCACTTCACATCTTCAAAGCATTGTACAAACGTGAACTAATCATACATTAATCATGCTGAATTTTATGTTGGCTTATGTATTCTCTCTTATGTGCTGTGCATTACAACCTGTCACATTATGAGCTGTAGTATTTGAGAGATAAATCCAAGCTCTTCAGCTTTGTGTTCCTTGGAAGAAAGGCAGTTGTCTGAAAATAACTACTTCTCCTTTTCTCTGCTGTCCTTTACACTTGGCACTGCATTCGAAAAATTACTGTCCTTATTTCTATGGATTGTCCAACGATGATTCCCCTGTTTGATTTCTGCTTATTCATATTGTCGATTCACTTAACTGTGTTCTGCCATTCTGTAGGTTCTGGAGTTGCTAAATAGCATGTAGTCTTGGTTTAATTTAAAAAAAATGATGTGCAGTGTTTGTGCCACAATTGATTCTTCTTTGCTAAGCTTGTTTAATTAATTTGGAATCTCCCTCTCTCTCCTTGTTGTCTGATTCTAAATAAAATAGGAAGAAGTTGTTAGGACACCAATAGTGGATCCTATAAAGAAAGCATTGGCTCTGTGCTCAAGCTGCCTGCCTGAGCACTGCTTGCTAGCACAGTGATTCCAATTCACATCGTCAGGTATGGCCTAACTGCAGGAGATCTACCGAAAATTAAACCACAGTAGGTTCCTTTTTAATAGCTGCTCCTTGAGGAAAATAAGCAAATTTAATTGTGAGGAAAATTAGCAAGAGAGTATCTAGTAATGTCTTCTGATCCCACGCTGCAACATAAAGATACAGAGCCTGGTCCTGTGGGATGTGAGCTCCATCATCTCCCACCATCTACAGCTCATTGCAGGAGCTGTGCACAGAGAATGGCAAGCTTCAGTTTGACCTGCATGGAGCACAGTTAAACAGTGGATCTGCATGGAGCAGTAGCACAGCTGAGACGTGAGGGGTTTGGAAAATGTTCCAGGAGCCTCTGAAGTTTCCAGGATGCTGAGCATTTTAGGAGCTTGCCATCCATGCTGGCTGTGCTCAGCGGATTATTTCTTATGTGAACCTCTATTAACTTTAGCATGATGTAATTTGATTAGACATTACCATGCTAATTACATGTTAACTTCCCATACTTACCATGTACTGTACCTCCCAGAGGAAAATTCTGTATTCAGGAAAAAAAAAAAAAAGAAGTTACAGTTCATACAGTGAAAGAGCGTGTATCTGTTGGTATCTGTTGTCATTTCTGTGGAAACACAAAGCAAATAAAAAGCATTACTTTTGGAGCACCCTGCATACCTTCCTAATAACCAAAATCAGTGCACTGTGGTGGTGCTGTAGGAGACTGTCAGTCAGCGTTGGTTACTTGTTTGAAGCACATCAGGACAATGGTTCCTGCTCAGATTTCATTTCTTGGTCATTTTTTTAGAAAGGAAAACTTCTGGTAACACGTTGTGCTCCAAACTTCTGTAATCTAATTGCAGAAAGTAGGAAGACATCTGAGCACACTTAAGGTCACAACATGCACTCACGTCTTAGAGGAAAGTAAGTTCCTTTGGCATGTGATGGCTTGGCACTGCATCTCTGAGCATTACATTCCGTTACTTTGAATGAGATCAATAACATAAATGAGGAGCTCCACGCACTGTGCATTCATCATGCACATCACTGTCCTTAGAGATCATCAGATAAGCAAATAAGAAAGTGATTTCTCATTTCTTATTTTCAGTGAGTAATTACTAGTAATGGGGAAGTGTATTACGCATCATTACTCGTTTAGTGTCCTTTATTACAAAAGAAGTGTAGAGGTTTAATGAAAGGTCTTTAGCTAACCAGAAAGTCATAGAAATAGAGAGAACTCACTTAAGCAAGTTTTAAATGAAAAGTGTATATTATTGCACATTTTCATCATCAGTTCCTAACAGAGTATTTGCAAAACAGGACTGTGTGATGGAAGATGCATCCGGAGTCAGGAAAATTGAGGCACAGAATTAGGTAGAAAATGGTTGAGTTAGAAGATGAAGTCGCTCATTGCTTGCACTCTCATCTTTCATTCGCTTCACTGCTGTCAAAACTTCAGGTGTATGGGGAGCAGAGAAAAAGCAGAAGCTGATTTGAGCATTAATTTTCATAATAAAATAAATAGGAAGTGTTTTGCTAACATCTGAGCAGATGATCTGAGGTCCCTCCTGGCTTTGTGCTCCAGGACTGCGATCTCAATTTTTGTTTTAAAGCCTTTCCTGAAAGGTAACTTATCTGAATTGGGCAGGAGTTTTCCAGTGGAACTTCCACCACACTTCATTGAACATAGAGCTTCATGTGGGGTACTGCAATAGTCCTGAGAGCATCAATAACTTCATTTTGTTGGGATTTTGAGGCAGGCATTAATATTTGGGTTGGGCTTTCATTTTTAATTGATGAGGGAAAAGACTATCTGCCTTTTTTCCCTTCTTGATAATGCAAGCTTCTCTTTAGGAACTTCAAACACCCCAATTCTTCAGTTAAAGGCGAATTAAGTTTCCCTGTATTTCAAATTAGCTCTCTGAGGGTGGCATCAGCTCTGTTTCTTTTATGTTTAAGTCTCAGTTCTTTAATCTGTTTCTAATACATTCTGTTCAGCAATTTTGCATTTCTGTTTTAGTGGAAGCAATGCTGATTAATTCCTTCTTATGACATCTGTGGCTGCATCCTAGATTAAACCTACTCTAATACAGAGCCTATCATTAAGTGTTAAATATTCTTGCAAGGCTACTTAAATTAGATTCAACATCAGTGGATCATTTAGTAGAGAGTCGTTAATTCTCCATCTTATGGCAAGGCCACATTCTGGTGATGCTTTTAATCACAAGATTATTGAGGTATGATTTGAAAGGGATATGCTGCCCATATTTTGCCTTTGGGCAAATTAGGAAAGGTCAAGTTGCCAAGGAAACAACACTAAGATAACATTACTAATTCCTGAGTCCAGAGTTGTCTTTCCTGATCATATCATTTGCTCAACATACATGCTTGGAAAAGAAACCGGTTAACAATATCTCTGCCGTTCAGCTCCACAGAAAATGGCTTTATCACTCTTCGTCTCCCTAGATAGTGTTCACAGTGGTGATAAGTACTGAGTGCTTTGCTTCTGTAGAACCCATGGACAGATTGGCTTGATAGCTTAAGGATACGGAAAACATTATTCCTAATTTATGGAAGGGAAATAGGGAAGAGAAGAGTAAGGATTTACATACTCAAAGGTAGCTGCAGACTTAAGAAATTACCATTCCAACCGTCTAATTTACTGCTCTTTAGAGAATGCTGATGTTCATAAAGTGAAGAGCACTTGATAACACACCTTCATTAAGGCACCTCAAGTTTAACACTCAGGATCACAGGGCCCTGAATTTTCCTTCTGGTCATAAGTCAGTGGCAGAGCTCTCCAGTATTGCTGCTTTCCGTACTGTCCTTCCCTTCCTTTCCCTTCCCTTCCCTTCCCTTCCCTTCCCTTCCCTTCCCTTCCCTTCCCTTCCCTTCCCTTCCCTTCCCTTCCCTTCTTTTCCCTTTTCCACATGGGATGCAGCTGTATAGAAGTGGCTCCTGTGTAACAAAACCTGTACCAAGCAGTAGAATGCTGTAATGAGTCCCTTCCCGTCCCTTTCTCCCTTTCATCCATATCCGTGTGTGTGTACACATACAGTGCATGTGTGTCTTTGTGTCCAACTCCCTTTCCTTTCTTTGGAGAACTCGCAGAAGAGGAATCCTTTTATTCCCTGTAGCATCAGCATCTGAGACTGTGGCAGATTCTGCCCCTAAATTTCCATTCTGAACTGTGCTGTATCGTAGGGCACTGCATAATGAATACGACCCTGCCAATCAAGACACTCTGTTTTATATCACTTATTACTAAATTGAAAATGGTGTTTTACTACGGCAATAAAGGGCTGGTACAGCATGAGGTACATTTTTATACAACTCTATGAACTTTGTCATTGAAAACATTATAGCCTTGAATTTGAGAGCACAGTGGAAGGCAATATAATTTGATTACCTATATTAATCAAGTAGAGTACAACATATAAAACCAGTAATGCATAAGTCTGACTGGAGCCAGATAACCCTCTTGTGCATCTTAGAAAGATTTATTTTCAGTAATATAATTCATTTGACATGAAAGTATCATAATTGCAGTTGCTAGGAAAGATTTCTTTCTTCTCTTTTTTAGGGAAAAAAAAAAAAAAACGATCATGCTTTCATGAGCAGCTTGTTCTTTTAAGGCTATGCTTACTGAAAATTGGAAACAAAGATTTGTTTTTGTAATTGTGGCAATTTTTCATGAACCAGCTGAGCTAACAAAGTGGCTTGTTTTGAATACTTGTCCTGCTTCAGAAACAAACGTGTGTTAGGTGTGAATTGAAAAGGATTTTTGTTTTCAAATGGACGTTGGTTAGCGTGGGACCTGCCCTTCTCAGCAGTGCTGCTCAGAGCTGCCCAGGAGCTGGGCTTCTCATTATCTGTGCTTTGCATCATGCTGGGTAGGACCTCCCCACAGTCCAGCTCCGTGAAAGGCTTTAAAGCATCCTTCAGGGCACCTCATCACTCCACAGCCCAAGAAAATCCCTCCTTATAACGCCTGCGGTGGTGACACACACTGTTAATGATATTACCATGAGTTGCTGTTCTGGTGTTTTATCGCTATGCATGGCTGCAAAGCGTGTGTGTGCATTGGTCATTGGGCAGCATCTCTCAGCTGATGCAGCAAGAATCACAACAGGTTCAGAAAGGGCCTTTTGGCAGTGTGAGGAGCCGACTATGTAACATGCAGTCAAGGTATTTTCCATTCATTCAAACAGACTTTGCATTCAGCTGTGTTTACCGTTACCTCCTGAAAAATGAAAAGTTTACATAATTGAATGTACCCTCGCTCCATGACAAATACACACCGGTTTGTTCCATCTAATTATGAGCAATTTTATCGTTGTGCTAACAGTGCTGGTTACTGATTAAAGGCGATAGAGCTTGTACCCAAACAGACAGTGCTTGTAGTCCCATCTCATTACTGGTCCTGCAGCACAGGAAGCTCTTTTCTCCACTCTTACTCTTCAGTCTATTGTTCTTTTTCTCCAATTTCCCCTCCTGTTGAGATGTTTTCCTCTTTTATTCTCTAATCACTGCAGTCTGGATTAGCTTACAGGGGGCTGTCACTACTGAGGAAAGACTTTTGACATGATGGAGCTTCTACTCCTGAATGATGGCTGTCCACACATCTGAGCATCACCACAATACTTGTGGGAGAAAAATGCACATTAAAAATTCTGTAGAGCCAAGAGAAAAGGGTAGATGTATGTCCTCACCTAAAGCCCGTTGGGAGAGTTTCAGGATAGTTTGGTGAAGAATACTAGCATTGCTGTCCTTGAACGTGTACTTCCAGCCCTTGTCTTGATCTTTAAGGTCACTGCTGGTCAAAAAAGCAGAACAGCAAGGTAACGGGCTCCTTCTTGTAAATCATTGCACTTGCATCAATCACTGACATCTGGAGGGGTGACAAGAACAAATGAGTAACTAGGGGGGTCAGAAGAAAGGAGCAGATGTACTGCTGTAATGGGAAGCCCTTGCAATTTCCCCTGAAATAGCAAATATATATGTTTTTAGATTGCTTAGGGTTTGCTCAGTGTGCTGAAGGACTATTTTCCACATAATGGCATAGGCCTTGAAACTTTAATATGTAACTTTGTCCTGGCATAATTCTGTGAAAATGAATAACCCACTGTGATACTGGCTAACTGGATTAGCTCACATCCTCTGTTACATTCCTCAGATGATACTGGAGACACCCAAATACACACCCCTAGGCAATGGCTGTTCTCCACTCCCAAGAATCACCTATTTCAATATTTTTAAGATCTAGAGGAACAAAAGGAAGAAAAAGACTCAATATGTATTCTTAACGACTCAAGCTGGTGATCATGCTGTTATTGTTTGGGGGAGTTTTGTTGTGGGCTTTTTGTTTGTTTGCTTGCTTTCACTCTTTTTCTAATTTCCTTCTTGGTGAATTCCTTTGTTCCAGGTTAGCTTGCCTCTGGGTCTGTGGGGCATCCATCCCTCAAGAATTATTTTAAAAGCAGCGGTTGAATTTTTCAAGCACATCATCTGAGAACTTCCTTGGAAGCAAAGGTCTTCCATGAATATCTCAAATATTGTGCTGCCTTTTCCCAGGCCTGAAAATGAATGTTCAATAATCCAAACTTTAATGGTAGATACTGTAAGGTTTATATTTTACAGCCGCATCACAAACGTGGCTATGATCTAAATAACAATGTAATTAAATAATACTAATTATTATATTAACTAGCTATGAATACTGCAAACCTTGTCCCTGATGGGGACTTCCTTTCTTAATAGCCAAAGGTTACAAAGCAAAGCATCTGATTCACACAAACTTCCTATTTCCACTAAATTAAAATGAACTGTGCTTCATTTCATCAGATTAATGTATGTTAAGAACACAGTAGATCCTTCAGATTGCTTTCCAAATCCAAAGTTACTAACCGAGTAGTCAGCAAAAAATAATATCACATACAGCATCATACGGATGTGTTTCAAGATGTGTAACCCATCAGCTCAGCTTCACCACAGCTAAATTCAAATTGACTTCAGCAGAGTCATCCTGCCAGGTCCAGAACAAGTGGTTACAAGACACAGTGGAGATCTTTTTTCATCCCTGAAGGCGTCAGATTCTGTAATGAATCACCACCTCTGTGATTTTGTCTCAGAAATGTTTAGGAGGTCAGCCTGTATTTGAGTGCAAAGATCTGCACAGTATCTTGAGGGAAACTGTAGGGTCATCAGGTGGATGTCTTCATGCAGAGCCTGGAATGTTCTCTTCTCGCTGCACCACTTGGAGCCGCAGGGAGAAGCAGGAAGGAGGAAGGAAGTTGACAGCATGAGAAAAAAAGAAAGTGTGCAAGTGTATACGAAATGAAATGTATAAATCAAATACGGCAACCATTCATGTGAATCAGCTGTTAAAAATCACAGCAGGTTTCCTCACCGCAAACCCATGGCCCTCCTTCTGGAGGGTGGCTGTTATTAAGCAGGATTCTGAGGTATTAAGAAGTGCTGTCCCTGCTGAGTTCCACGCTGAAATTTTCTCTAAGAGCTTCCTGCAGCTAATGGTGGTTCGGCAGTGAGGGAAGACAGCCGTGCATGTTCTGCTCTAAATGAAATGTAAATGAAACTTCCAAACGGAGTTCTGTGCCGTGGAGCCAGAGAGCTGAGAACAACTGAATGTTTGCCATTAGAGCAGGGGTACTTTAACAAATCCTCTTCTAGTGGCTGAGTGGCAGAGTACTTTTTTGTGACTCCATGGTGACGTGGACATGGCACAGAAGTGGACTAGATTTGCAGTCCAAACAGAAGAAAAAAACCTGATGTTTATAGTAAGTGGGAAACTACTAGACAGACCATTATCGTTAAAGTGGCTTTTGGCTGTATCCATATTAAGTCCTAAACTCCATCATTTTGAAGAAGGTTTACTCCCCGTCCGAACTGCAGCAGCCTCTCGGTGTTGTAAATAATGGCTTTAAGCCACTTTTCTCCTGCTGGGTACGTCCTGTCCAGGTGTCCTTGCATTAAACAAAAGTCAAGTGGCTCTGCACTGTGCGTCACTGCGAATTCTCTTGCACCAGAGCAGTCAGTGCAGCAGGGCTGGGTAACTCCAGTCCAGCTCATGGTAAAAGGAGGCAGCAAGGCAGGAGGTCTTCTGCAGGCAAATGGGGTTAGTCAGAGCTTACAACTACAGAATAAGAAAGTAATGGTTGTTTCTCTAGTTTCGTGGTGAAAATCTATATCCAGCACCGAGGCTGCAATGTCTCCTAGCGCGTCTGTCTAATGAAAAGAAAATGAGTGACGGGTTACACAATGCCCAGCCAAGGGGAGAATGAAAGGAACTTGTGAGTGCTTCAGAAGAGGGGCAAACTGCGTCTCTTTTCTTGTCGGACTCTCCTCCATTTCGTAAATTGGTGAAATGCAGTGTCAGCCATTCAACTCTGCATGCGCTGTCCTTTCAATTACCCAAGCAAGGCTGTGGGATCGCACCACCGGAGCTGTGTGGAAATGAGTTGAGATAGAAATGGGGTGAAAAAGCTTCAGTTCATTATTTGCTTGGTCCTTGCAAAGGCTGGGCTAAATTTTGCCTGTAATTCGCATTACCTGTTGGTATGACTGCAGGTGTTACAAGTGAAAAAGAGCCACATTGTCCAATATCTCTCTTGTTGAACACGGACTGAAATTTACCATAGGATTGTATTTGTGGAGCTGTCTGTGAGTTTCCCAAAGCATCCATGCCAGGGTACCAAAACGCTGCAAGTGCAGATATAATGAGTCAGGCACATTCAGCAAATTGACTTCAAGGCAGCTCTATCAACCCACCATTAAATGCTTAAAAAATAGAGAGAAAGATTACACACAGAAAGGGTTATATTGTATGAAGATAGATGGTTCTGCTTTTTCTAGCAGTATAATAGAATAGATTAATTCTGGAAAAAAAATCATTAAATCATCCAGAAATTATGGAAAATCATTGTGCAGGCGTATGAAGGTCTAAAGAAGCAGGTGAAGGCTCTCAGCTGGTGTGGGCATTGCTGCATAGGTGGCAGAGGATGCTGGCTTTTCTGTTTTTAATCAACATATTTTTATTAGAAAGCCGAGCACCAGCACTCATCTGTCCAGACTCCGCTCCAAGGCAGCCTTACAGAAAGGTATTTCTGCCCTTCTCACTCTGGGGGCCGCAGGGGACAAACAAGAGCAACCTGGCGGCTCTTCACGCTTTCTCACGATGGCTCTCTCCACCAATGGGCTCGATCCTAGGCCTGGCTTAAAGTGGGCAACTCTAGATCTTACTTTGCAGATCTCAGGGAATCACTTGTGATTACCCTTGTTTTTTCCCCAGAATTGCTTTCCTGTATATAGGTGTAATCATAAAGAAACCATTTTCAGCATAGAAGATGGGCTTGTCAAACCACAGCAATGATTTTCCAGTTGCTGGCTTTTTTAGTTGTGCACCCTTCTAATATTTCTGCTTGAATTCTTTCACGACAGAAGCAAATGAAAATTACACCGTGGTTTTTAGGTCTGTGTTCCCTGATTTTTGCTTGTCATGTCATGAACTTCTTCGAAGCAGTGAAATGGCAGCCCATCTCCCTGAGAGCTCCAGACAGATTTCTAAAGTTGTCTTGTTAACAGCTTGTCAGAAACCTACATTTCAGTCTCGCTGAGTTTATATCATGCAAAAAAAAAAAAAAAAAAAAAGTTGCTGGAAATTATGATTTTTACAGGTTCTGACATTTTTCTAAAGAACTGAAATGCTCAAGGCTGCTGCCTCCCTTAACAGGCTGTGCTGTTTGGGGTAATATTCTGCGTTGCATCAACTGAACATCAGAGCAACATTCAGCTTCTTCCCTTTAACATGTTCGTTGAATTATTTAAGGTGTTTTGATGTTGGCTAGAATTTGTAACAAAGTCCTCCAGCTTTTATCCTAAAAAATCAAAAAAGGTTGAGATTTTCTCCTTCCCCCCTCCCTCCTTTCCAGCCCTTCCTCCCACCCCCTCCCTCTTTTAATAGATGCTCGCCTGGATCATCGGGGACTTTCTTTTATGTTGTACAGCATGAAATGACTTAGTCCGGGTCTTCCTGATTAATTTATGAGTGCTAAGGAAAAGGGAAGGGGGGAAAAAACAGTCCTTGAGGGATTGACCCTAAGCTGCAGCAGATCAACTCAATTTTATGGAATGAAAAGAGACTTAAACAGTATTTTTAGCGTGGGTTGGCGGGCCTGCGGGGGCCGGAGGCTGGCTGTGCTGGGCGGGCAGAGGCACCCATCTCTGGGTGGCAGGCGGCTCTTCGGAGGCACCGAGTGCTGCTGGAGTGAAAGCCGTGCCAGATTGCTGGATTAATGCGCTCTGCCTGCAAGGGACAAATGCTCTTTTTTTTTTTTTCCCCCTTCTTTTCCTCCCTCCCCCTTGCTCCCTCCTTCCCTGCGCCGGGCTTCCAGATGACAGCTGTTGGTCACTTAACAAAATGTCCTCTTGATTGCTGCTTCACAACGGGGGCCCCCTCAGTCCAAACAGCACACAGCCCGTACAATGCATCACTGCCCCTCAAAATTAGTTATAGTGCTCAGGGCTATTCTCGGCTGCCATAGCTAATACTCTCTTGCTGTTCTTCTCCCTCCCCCTCTGCAGACAAAGGCTCAGCCTATGCATCTGTAGTGCTCATAACCTCCCCCTTCCCCCAGCCAAATGCTGAGGAGAGAAAGGGAAAAAAAAAAAAAAAGAGAGAGAGAGAGAAAAAGAAAAAAAAGATTGCTGCCCTGAGGCTCAATCTGTTTCTTACAGCTCTACCCCAGCGCTTGGAAGCCTGAGCTGGTCTAGCCATAGGGAGGCCCTGACTCATTTCATCAAACTGTCAGGGAGGCAGTGGAGCTAAGAGGGCTCTGCTGCCTGGGGCAAGTTCAAGTCAACATTCGATTTCCGTCCCCCCCCCAGCCCCCGCCTCGCGCTTGGACACTTTCTGCGCTCTGCATCTCGGCTTCTCCCCGAGCTGCAGCAGCTCACAGCTTCTTGCCAGGAGGAAGGACTTGTGGGACCTTATAAAGGACACAGTGGCAAAATTGCTGCAATAAATCAGTGGCCCTCTGACACTTGGCGGTAGCTTAATGTTTTGGCACTTTCTTTCCTGTGTATGCCTCAAGTCCCATTAGCAGGCTTTTCTGTCAGTCTGGCTCATGATAAAACTCTCTCTTCCTATCATCTTAAGCAAGCCCCTGCAGACATGAATCTGATGCCAGACTTAATAGGAAACAACACCCTCCCCCTGCACACCCGGGCGCGCATCCGTGTGCACTGCTGCTGTGAGCAGCTCCCAGCAGCACAGCAAACGGGACCGGGGGGAAGGGCTCTTCAAAACACACTCAGTTGTACCTCCTCCTTTAAAAGAAGCAATAACAAACCAGGTTTTAGGCCTGATGCTTCCTCGAACCTCGTTATTAATAGGAAGCTCAGTAACTAAATGCAGTTGGAAATAAGGAGAGAGCAGAAACACGGCCATCCTCCGGGGCTCAGTGGGTGTGTAAGCTCTGTGGTTATCTACACGGTTTGTATATCTTGTGCAACTTTTCAAATGTGTAGTCTAACCTGTCAGTGTGCATTGTAATATTATAGATTGTTTACGTAATAGTTTGGACTCCTCTTCTTTCTGCCTTATGCTTCCCCACGCCATTTTTTTGGCAGGTAGCCTGGTTAGGATACATGTCCCTCCGGGCTGGAATCTGCTTGTTCACACAGCCAGCTCAGATGTCTATCACCATCTTCATAAGCATGATACAAATAATACCTGTAGGTATGTGCGTTTTTGAGTAAAGAAAAGCGAGCCTTTCTGTAAGCTATTTGGGCAGGAAGCTGTAACTTCTGCGCCATACAGTGCTTGCACAACAGGACCCAGCAGCCTTGGGGCTGCAGAGGCATGGCACAGATCTTACACCTCCAGGCTTGGGCTGAGTGGGAGATGCCACATTTACATGAATAAGCCGAGGTGAATTCTGTGCCGCTCTCTAAAACGTGGAGGATGTGGCCCCATTTCAGATAACACTGTGTTTTTCTGCACTCGATGACATAACACTGAAGTGTTGCCGATCTTGCTGCAGCCTTGCAAAACTTGGGTTGTTTTTATTTAATCTTAAAGCTCTGGTTCCTGGCGTGAGGCAGCTACGTGGCAGCCTGGTTTCATGGTAATAAATGGTGGACTCCTATTACGCAAACAAAAACTGGATGATCTGAAAGTTAAAATGTTGAGGGCAAATAAAAAGAGCTGACGGTTATTTTGATGGTTCCTGAGCTTACCAGAAAAGAAGATATGTAATCTCAGTACAAACAAACTGTAATACAGATCTTGCCACTTTTCTGAGTGGGAAGAGCCCTATGCCATTGCCCTGTGCCATTGGGGTGTCTCCTGCACAGAATCTCATTGCTCCTCCACGGGGCAGAAGGGGAAGAGGAGGGGAAGGACACTGCATGGGCTTTCTGCTGCACACTGGGCGAGTTCAGCCTGAACTCTGTGTTGTTTCTGCTGAACACTGCGGGGAAGGAGGCTTGTTTCTGACTTGAGTGTGTACTGCAAGGAAACGTTTCCAAAAAGCAGCACAATTAGGGATTGGCTTTGCAAACATTCTTGGTGGCATTGAGAGGCAATTGGCACAAGGCAGTGAATAACCCTTTTACAAGCCTTTATGAACCCAGCACAATGCCTGTTTACAGTTTTGCTTATAGACCAGGAGTGTTAACAGGCCTTTAGAAAAATCCAGGTAATTGAAGCTTTTGTCTTTCAATGAGCCCCATAGCTGTCAACAGTTGCCATTCCCCTCATTTTCTTTAACCTTCTGTTTTGACAAGGGCTGCTGTCCCCCCGCAGCTGCACGGAGGTGGATGTGCTCCTGGGGGAGCACCGCCAGCCCCGCTGGGCCTCAGCCCTCTGCTCCTGCGCCCCGAGCCACTTGACTCTTCAGACGTGCACAAAATCCTCTGGGTCAACCCCAAGTTTCTCTTTTGACTTCATTATTCCCTTACAGTCCCTGCCCGTCCTACACCACCCCAATGCAAGTCGCTCTTTGTTGACGTAGGGAGGGAGGTGGAGGCTGGGGAATAGAGAGTGCAAAGATAAGTCAAGCTGTTGCCACAGAAACTGCACCAGCCCATTGCCATCTGCGGTGTTTTTACCCCCCCAGGGGGATGGGGTCAATGCGGTTCTGTTTTCCTCAGTGTCCCAGGCAGGTCTGGTTTTGCTGTCGCTGTTTTCTCAGTGCGGCACATGCTCAGCAGCCCGCGGGTTCCTGTTTCTGCGTGCCGATGTGGGAGCGCATTTCTCCAAATTAAAGAGAAGAAAGCCTAAATGAATGGTGAAGCTTGGACTTTTTCACCAAAGCAGCCTGTTTGTTCCCTGTAGGAGCCGGTGGGAGCTAATGGGAGTGGGCAGCCTTGTGCCCAGGGCTGTGGTCAGTTCTCCACTTTCCAGGACGCTGTACATTGAGCAGAAGTCCAAATCCTACAAATAGCTGTGCTCATTTCCCCCCCGTGTTTTCTCATCATGTAGACCACTTGGTAGCTTTGGTTCAGTTAAAGACTTCATTCTTACATGCATTAAGATGTGGTATGCTGGTGGTTTGGAAGCTGCACCAGAGGAATCTGCGCCTGCTCTGCGGGGGTGGGAGTGGGGAAGTCAGGCTGAGCACACTGCCAGAGGGTGGCAGTTTCAGGGGATGAAGGAGAAGTTGTGCAACTTGCTGTCAGAAGGACAGTTCCTAAAGCACACATCGTGCAGTCACAGCTGTGTGGCTGGGACCTGTGTCTGTGCAGAGCAATACTTGCGTCCATGGGCCCCATTGGCTTCTTCAGATGCAGGACTGCAACGCTGCTGATAAAGCTAAGGAAGATGTAAGCTAAAATGAAACTAAATTCTTTGCTTTTTCATTTTAAAAACAATTAATTATGGAGCATTTTCCGATGCTGAATGAGGAAAAAATGTGTCCTCAGAGAGCAGATGTTTGCTTCCTTCGTATGTCTGTTTATAAAACTTAGCATGTGGATTTGATGGTTCACTTGCGTTTTACAACTTGTGCTTATCTACATGAGGCAAAGTTGCATATTGGTACAAAGCAAAATTAGGCATCTAAATAAGGCAGTTCTGCACCTTTTAGAAACACAAACCATCTGCAGTGGTTTTTTATATTCATTATAGATGTAAGAAGTTTTGAGGCCAAATCTGTTTTCAACAAGAATCTTCTCTTAAAAGCCAGAAAAAGCCTGTTCTCTTAATGTATTACAACAGGAAAGGCAGAGACAGATTGTGGTACAAAAAGACAGAGACAACTGAAATCTTACAACCTGTTGGAATGGTAATGGTTACTGAGTTTCCCCCAAATTTTCTACATCTGCTCTCAAATATTTTAAACCTAGATTTATTACTGTTTGTAGTGCTGCTGCATTAGTAACCTGTTTACCCACGTTTACGGCAATAGCATCCAAGTTCTAATGATCATTTTGAATGTTTTCTAGACATCATATTTCTGAGTGTATGTGATCTTTTTTTTCATTTTAAGTCGCTGTACAAATTAAAATGTGAGTAGATATTGCCTATGCATAAAATTTAAGCAACACGGACTTAGTTATTAATTTCTATTCCATTTCTGCAATAAGAGTAAATCCACTGCAGTGTGCTTTAGACCAAAGTCTGCAAGAGTGAATCGTCATCGAAATCCGCTGCCTCTGTCAGCGTGCAGGTGGATCAAGTGCTTTGGGCAGGACACGAGCTGTGGTTACCTTAGCTGACAGTGGGTCCAGAGCCTAAAATAATACCATGTTTGTGATGCTCACGGCTGTGCTGGCAGCAGGGAATGCATGCAGCCCCCAGCAGCCGCGTGCTCCTGGCTGGGCTCAGCCCGGCTGGAGGAGAAAGGCTTCCTGGGCAGCCGGCGTTTGTCAGTAACACAGTGCAACCCTGCGACTGCGTTTTCCTCCCCACCCTCTTGTTTTTGATGACTGTGTTGCTTTGTCAGCACAAATTAGCACCATCTTAGCAAACAGAAGTGCAGCGAGTAGTGGGGCAGCCTCCGCCCAGCAGGTCTGTCCCAGCACGGCTCAGGGCTGATGGACAGCCTGTGCCCTTCCAGGCCTGGCGCTCCTCGGAGCAGAGACCTCTCATTGTGGTCACACAGCGTGGGCTTGGGTGAGTGGCAAATGGCTGCCGCTGATGATTTATCAGTACTGATTGTACTTCCCTCTGAATGTCTGATCTGTGAAACTGCGTTTCCTATAGTAGTTTTTATAAAGCTCAGTGATGAAAATAAAAATCCATGAGAAAGCACAAGCAGCTCGCAGGAAAACACTTGGTAAAGATGAGGCTCTCTGATGCTCTTGTCTGTGCACAAAGCAGTTGGGCAGGACTTAATGCAGTCTGCAGGCATTAGTGCTGCTTTCCCAAGGGACTTGGCCAGCACCGCCTGCAGCCCCACAGAGCAGCACCCTCCCATCCTGCCACTGCATCCCTCTCTGCTTTGGGCTCTTACTGTTCCAGAATGGCTCCATATGAGGTTAGAGCTGTGTGCAGTGCTCTAAACAGTTGGATTTCTCTGGAAACTGTGCTGTAGATCAGGAGGGGCGATGTGAAGCAGTTTCATTTCAAAAGGAAGAGAGTTCTGCTTAGTCAAGACTGTAGAAAAACAGCTGCTTTAAACCAAGTGTTTCCTCTGAAGGTAAATGGAAATAAGGAGTAAATTGGAAAGCTGAGCAGTCCTCGCTGCAGAATCTCTGCGGGAGACCCCTCTGCTCTGTCACTGTCCTTCGTGTGCTTTTGTGTTTCAGAGAATTTAAGAGTAAAATGTTCCTCAAGTGTTTGGGGTCAATCATTCCGTGTGCCAAGCACAAGAAAAACAGATTAAATAGTCTCTCAGAAATCTGCGGAAAGCAGAGAATGTCACAGCTGAATTTTCTGCTTTGTGACTTTTGGATAAGAAGACATGACAGCGCCAATGGGAGGAGTGAGAACGGACAAATTGACACAGTGTTCAATTCCCTCTTTTACACTAATGCCACTGAAGCACGTGCGTTCCTGTGGACCATTCCCAGAGCGTGGCTGGGCACAGCTCTGCCCTGCTGAACAGTGCAGCTACAGAGTGCCGGGGCTGCAGAAATGCAGCCTGACCTGTGGGAGGAAATGCACATTGTGCACCAACGCTGCAGAACGCTTTGCTCACTTTGCATAACAGACAACCAGGGGTTCATTCATGTTCCCCAGTGTTCCCCAGTGCATGTCCTGAAACATTCAGTGCTCCACTTCCCTTTCTGCACAGCCGCCTGTGCTGTGCGTTTCATTTTCAGAGGCTGAAAGAGATTTTGCTCTAAAACTCTTTATGAGCAAACATTTCCTCCTGGGATCGTCATCTGATTCAAACTAAAAAGTGGACCAGAATTTATGATGTCTTGTAATTACTACTCCCGGTACCACTCATTAAATTAGAAATTGATTGCTGGTTTTGCAGTTTCCTTGTAAGGTGACAAAGTGCTTATCAAGGTGGAGCAGTGCAGGACCATTAGGATATATTGTGCAGTGTGGGCTGATACAAAGGCATGCTTTCTGTTGTGGGGTTCATGGTACAGTTGTTTTTATAATGCACAGCTGATTGTCTTTTTTGTTTAAAGTTCTCTGTCACCCATTAAAGTATGAGTACACCATATTTTTGTATAAAAAGAGAGAAATTGGCTTTGGTTTATGCTGGCAATCTAAAAGGCATTACTGCAGACATCAAAAGTGTATGTTTCATTGAACTGAGAACATCATAAACAGCTATCCTAAAGATTTAAGCAGATGATGCAAAAAATCTCTCTACATAAAGGTTTTTCACATTATCTTTTTCTCTCTCTAACCCACAGTGTGACAGCGAGAGTGATGTTGACGATAAGGTAAGACTGAATTTTCTTCTTTCATGTGCTTTACTAGCTTGGAAATTCCCTCACAGTCAAAATAAGAATGAATTTACAAGCAATATTTTTCCTCCAGGCTTCATGTCAGATTTAAAATTGTTTATAATAGAAGGAAGCAAACACTGGATCAGACACTTCATGGTTTTCACTAGTTTACAGAAGAGAAACTCTTGTTAACGGAATAGTGTCTCAATTAGCGTGTGAGCATTCGGTGAGACCCAAATCACAGTGCTGGTGCTGTTTCAGAGGAAGTCTCCTCTGATAACCTGCCAGGAGCCCATATTTTATTTACAGCACCCTTTGCAGACGTCAGTTTTGTAATCAGCCCAGAAGGTGGGACGGTGGCACCCACCTCCAGGGCAGTGCGCTGTCTGCCAAGGAGCGCTGTGTCATGTTGCATGCGTATTTATCACAGAGCAATGATTTTCCTGACCTTTTCTTTTGATACAGAGGCTGGTCATTGAAAGGTGGCAGTGGTGTGGTTTTCTGTAGGGATTTCTTTTTTCACCTTTGCAAGGAAAACTGAGAAGTCTGGCAACATAGCCACAGTTACACCGTGCTCTTAAGCATCAAACGTATGAAAGACTTTGGTATTCCTTGCTGACTTCTGTTCTGGCAGATCAAACCTGGCATCTCAGGTTAGATCTTCATCAAACTTTCATTATATTTTGGCTGTCCAGTCTCTTGCATTCTGAGAAGCTGTGGCACGTAGGCTTCTACTGGATCAGCATTACAGAAGTAAAGGCTGACTTCAGACAGCCCTGTCACCTTGGCAGCACACTTGGCTGCAGCCATACATTGGAGGTTATCATGAATTCAAGAGACTGTGCTAAAAGCAGCTTCTGGTTAAGTCTTTTTATTTTTTTCTCAATATCTGAAAGCTTTATAGTTTCTTGAGCTTCTTTGAGAAATCCCACCAGATACCCAAAATATCCCTGGAATATGGCAAAATTTGTGTCTTGAGAAGAAACCTTGATGGAAAGGAAACATTTACGCCATTTATGTTTAATGAAAGACGCCGTGCTTATTTTGTGTCTGTAATGTGTAAAGTCACTCGCAGAAACCAACGCTCAAGTTCTGGTTCTCCCAAAGTTATGCAGCAGATCTGACAGCTGGGATGGGGAGGGTGAGAAATTATTCCCTAAAAGCTCAGGTACCGTGGGGTTAAACCATTTCTTAGACTGCCCAATCAAAGAAAGTAAAAGCAATCACTTAGAAAACTGTTTAAAGATCTGCCAGTCAAACCTCAGATGAAGTTGTAAGTGACATGTAGTTTTATTATACAGCTATGCTATTAATGATTATCTAAATTACACTGGTAGACCCAGCTAGCAGCATTACATCTGAGACTGACATTTGTTAGATTAGGTTTGACTTCACCTTGTAGAGAAGAAATTGAAATCTGAACAACATTGATTAGCTTTCAGAATGTGGGATCTGAGGTTACCTTCAGAGGAAGCTGCAGTGCGTTTGGCCGGTCGCTCACTGTCCTTTACAGCAAATGAAAGGCTATTACAGCATTTCTAACCATTAATGTGGCATTTCTTTACATATCTATAGAAGTTATTTGACCTCTTGGGCTCCCATATTTCCCAACTACCTTCTCCTTAAGGTGACTCCAACTTTTTAGTAACGTTTCTTTTCTTCATAAGGAGAGCAGAGCGAGTTCATCTTTCTATCCCTTGCCTGACCTGCAGAGACGTGAGACATGACACTCGTTCTATTAAACAGGTCTCTGGAAGTAAGTAGGGTTCCTTTGCTTGTCAGCAAAGATGTGTGCACGTGTGTGTAAGCTCACCAAGACTGAAGTGAAGAGTCTTCATGGGGATGATGTAAATGCTACATTGCCTTGCAGCTGGGGAGCACAACCTGGCTGTCGGCATTAGTCCTTCTCGTACTGTACTCTCCTGGAAAGCCATTCGGTGTTTGTCTAAAACTTAACCTGGCTAGATACAACAGGGAGCTATAAACATGTTGGCATGACTGTCCTGAGGGACTGCACTGAGGAGTGTTTTTTCCCCTTTCCATTTGGTGGCAAAAATGATACTGCTGTGTGTCTCCTGCAGGCAGATGGAGTGTTGGATGCACTCTCACCAGCATCAGGCTTCCCAAATTACATGAGGGGTCAGCTTCATTCTGCAGTGCTGCAGAACAATCATGCTTTGCTGCTCGGTCAGCAAGAAGCAGCTTCCTCTAGGTAAACCTACGCACTGGCGCTAATGAAGGGCAGGGCAGGAATTACTAATGTGCTTTGATTTGCATAACACTTTTTGTTAGTCATCGGGAGCAGATCACTGTCATCTGTGTGTACCTCGTGAGGGAAGATGACAGAATGCTCACGTCCCAGTGCAGGCTGAGTCAGTGATAGAGCTAGAAGTAAAACTGAAATTTTCCACCTCCTACACCTCTCCCTCTCTACCATGCTACTAATTATTCACTATTTATTTATTTCATAGCTCTATGGGCTGTTGAGCTCCTTAAGTTTCTGAACGCAGACTTTATAGCGTAATTAAAGCTTTGCCATCACTACATCAAAAAATATAAGCACACTCGTGGTGGTTTTTTTGCTTTTGGCGGTGTTGTGAAGGAGTCCAGGGGAGAAAAGTAATTGAGCGTAGTCAGTCATATGTACAGTATATGAGAATGGAGGAGTCATTACTTTAGTGCAAGGTGCAGTTCTGCAGCAGATTGTGAGCTGCTGCTTTTCATAATGGGAGGACAGGACCTCGACACTGGGGACTTGTCCATCCCATCTCCTCTCTGAGAACTGTCTCACCAAGTATTGCCTTTCACTTCTGCATCACCGCTGAAGTCTCGAAGGAAGTAAGTGGGATGATGCTTTCTCACTCCTATCATTCTGTCACCACACTCTTCTCCAAGAACTGTTTGAAATACCCAAACCAATAAGCCGAGCTGTCCAGCCATTTAACCAAGCGAGAAACTTCGCAAATCATGCGTTCCCAGAGATGGAAATGCAAATCCTGTTTTTCAGACTGTATGTTCGTTGAAGGACAGAGTTTTGGACTTTGCAGTTGTTAAGAGAATTGCAGGGTAGTTTGTCAAAGCTGTGGAAATGATATTGTGCTTTTTGTGAGGGAGGAGAGAGAGAAAGGGAGTAAGTCTGATAATCGTATTGCGCTCTCTGCACTGTGCAATAGCTGCGATGTGAGGCTCACGGTCCATAAACATTGTTACTGAAAATATATACTTCCTTTAATAGCAACAACAGCATTAACAGACAGCAATTACCCTTCATTTTCAGGAACTATAAAGTCTCCATTAATTCAAGATTTATGTAGTTATAGCATTTAGCACAGGAATAACACCACAGAGAATTGGTTTATACACATGTAATGAGAGAGCTTATGGCATACTTTAGTGAACATTAACATAATAGAGTAATATAAACCATCAACAGTTCCACTTATTGTCTCTTACCTGCTCTAGCATCACTATGAAAAGTGGCTAGCAGCTTGGTAATGGGCTCTGTTAAGTGGTGTTCTGCAGAAAGCCAAAAGTCAACTTGTGTAAAACAAGGGAATGAGTAATCTCTGCTCGTTACTCCAAAATGCAGTTCCCATTTTTTAATAACAGTGTTCAAGGCAGCATTAAAAAAAGCTGGTGTGTTTCGGAGCAATTCAGTGCTCATGTCCTTTCAGCCTTGGACTTGTGTCTGCTGGATGGGAAATTGCTGCTTGTCATACGAAGTCAGGTCAGGTTTCTAAAACAGTGCTTTCATGCAACTTCTTGCAGCAGCACAGTAAATGCATCAGACCCAGCTCCGGGTGATGTGAATTCAGCCCTGCCACACTGTTGTGTGCTGGCCAGTGAGAGATGAGAGCTGGCATCAGTACTGAGTGTCAGTGCTGGGAAACAGGTAAGCTGTGAAGGGGTCAAAACGTGAAAACTAAAAGCTTGCAAATTGGGAAGTGGGAAGTTGTGTAGGGAGCAAAGCATCAGAGTAGGAAAAGGATCTCTGCAGCGATTTTATCCATAGGCACAAGGACACCGTTACTTCTGCCAATACCAGAAGAAAGGATGAAATGATAAAAGGAAGGTAGGATGGTGAGAGCTTGAACGAGAGCTTAGTTGTAAAGAAAAAGGATGCACAGGACTTAAGCATTGGTTGGATGTTAAGATTTAGAGAGCAATGTGAGCCAGAGAGAATACTGAGAACTACAGGCTTGAGTGAGGGGTGGAAGTGATAAGGGTGGAAGCAGTGAGGAGAATAAACTCTGTGGGATGAAATTATCAGTTCTGGGTTGACCTTGAAAGAGCATCTGCAAGCCCACAGGAAGGAGGCATAGTTCAGACAGCACAAGAAGTGGATGTGATCAAGACACAAGATCTAGTAGTTGCTCTAACAGAAGTGGTTACTGTCTCTGTGTATGTGTGTGAAGTTACCCAGAAATAAGATGAAAGCCCTGTAACACCATGTTACGGATGTTCTTAATGCACATAATGGCAGCAGTGGTAAGAGAGGTAGGGCAGAGAGGGAGGATGTGCTGAAGCCCAGGGAGGGAAGAGCAGTGGTAGGTAGGTGGTGGCCAAGGGAGAGCAAATAGGAGGGTTTCCACTGAGCCCCAGAGGTCAGGGGGCTCTTTACATTGTCCTCCCAACAAGAGTGCCTGCAGCTCTAGGAAAAAGCCTTAGGAATAATGGCCCTCCTTGATCTTGGTATTCCTAGAATTTAAGTAAAGCAAGAATGCAATTGAAAAAATTAACCAATGTTCTCCCCTCCTACTGAGATTTTATGTCTTTGCTTTATCCAGACAAAAAAGGCAGATTTTAAGAACATTAGTCTGTATATGGCAAGCTGAGTCATTTCAGTCTGTGGTGTCCATCCTCATTCTTGAAAATGTAGAATTTTCTTTTTTAGAGCAAACAATGGGAAGGGCCTTGTAGTTTGCTAACAAAAGTCCGTCATTGGCTCACATAAAAAGACTTAGATCTTATGGAGAGCTCTTGGGCAAGACAGGATAATACCAGTTCTGTTGCTGGCACTTGGCAGCTCCCAAGCCCTCTGTTTTTTCTATTGTTTGACATCTCCCAGTTTCACTTCCCCATCCATGAGCATTTACTTATCTTTCCAGGGACCTTGTGAAGACACTTCTAACGTGAGGCAGCAGGGAAGAGAGCAGTCTTATACAGCTGTCTGCCCACACCAAGAAACCCCATTGTAGCACAGGCACAAATGCAGAGGGCTACCTGTGCAATGGTAGGAACTCCCCGGAAGGTGATAGTTATTCTGGTGATGAGCGTGACATAGTAGGCAGCAGACAGGAATTGACATTGTAATTTAATGATTTAATTAACCGTAAGGATGCCAAGAAGATGAGAAGATTTTGGAGGATGTGTACTGTAATTGCTGCAATTGCAGTCCCTCATTTGGCTTACAGCTTCTTGTGACCGTATTCCAAAATTGTTTTAGCAGGTTAAATAGATCAGAAGAGCCCAGCATGCAGCACAGGGTGCTCTGTGCTGGCATAAAGGATAAAACGTAAGGATGGCCAAAGAGTCAGCTTTGGGTTTTGTAGCCTGCTAATAGTTCCTGTTTCTAGGTCCAGTTTGCAATAAGATCCAAACTAGTTTTCACTACAGGAGATTTCCAGACATTTTGATTCTCAGAGCAGTATCTAGCACAAATCAACTGCAAACTTGGGAGTTCTAGCTCCAGCTAGAATATCACTCCTGATTCCATCTTCGGTATTATTAATTTCTCTGTATGTGCTGGAAAGACCCTGTAATCCCTGTTAGGCCGTTACACTTCTTAACATTTCTTGACAGTCTCAAATACCAAGTTCTGCCCATCTGCATTTTTCATGAGCATGAAGGTGTTCTCCTCTGCAAATGGTTCACATTCAAATTTGTAATGCCTGGAGATGCAGTCGGAAAGCTTGACTTGATTTCTTTTTTGGTTTTCAAATAGCATGCCACAGTTTCTGCATTCTGACGGCTTTCCTCTAATTTTGTATGATATCTGTATGATTATCTGAGGAATAGGATTTTATGTTTTCATTGAAGCTGTGCATACATTCAAAACAGAGCAGCAGCTAAATGAAGCTTTTATGAGCTCTCATCTGCAGAAGACAAAACGATGGTCCCGGTAGGTTAAAGCAGTGCTTGCCATGGTGCACCTCCCACCAGTGCTGCATCTGCAGTGTCAAAAGCACCAGCAGTTCTGCTTGGCCGTTCCCACTGATGTCCAGTCCTCCTCCCTTCAGTGGGTCCAATTGAAATATGTCAGATATGCATGCTTGGTTTGCAGAGCCTTACGGCCCCTGGTTCCTTGGCCTTTCCCACACCTGTGTCAAAATTAGTTGGAGATCTTTGCCTAAATCTCTGGCAGCAGCTGACTTAATTTGTGGTTTACTACTCCTGACAGTTTATTGGGGAAGCAAAGCGCGCCTTCATCTCCAATAATAAACAGCCCACCCGCCGACACTTTGACAGACTTAATGATTTTTTATACAAAAATGGACAGACTTAATGTTTCGACTGTAGCGATCATCTGTCCTGATCTCCGTAATGAAATTAGATTAAGTGCACCTGGGAAAATGCTGAGACGGCACATTGCCTTCATCACCTTCCTTAATTTAAAACCAATTTGCGGGGAAAATATCCTCTGAAGCTGAGGGAGGCAGAGAGGAGGGGGAGGGAAGGGGATTTTAAAATCTATCTGGATAGCTACTGGCAGTTTTAATTCCTTTCCCTGCTGGCAATGTGAAATATTAACAGCCGTAAGAATGGAGAGTTTAAAGACTTACTAACCTTCTTGCCTTTCTTAGGGGGGAAAGAAACAAGACAAGGCTTTTTACTATCAAGTTCACCTCCAGGGACAAAGTCTAGTTGCTGCTGGGACTCGTGTTGGGCAGGGAAGGGGGCTGAAATTGGGAAGCTGCTTCTCCCAAGGGCCAGACTGCGTTTTCTAAGATGTACTGTAACACCTGGGTGTTGGTGGCACCTCCTGTCTGCTCCTTCCTTGATAATGATTTAGTTGTGCAGAAAAACAGTAGTTTGGCCACGTAGCTGTGAAAGCAGCCACCGTATGTACAATATAATGTGACCTGAAAATGATTACAAATGTTCCGTGGGCTCATTCTGAGGAGAATGAGAAACGTGTCTTTTTAATTAAAAATAAAATGTTGCAAAGAACAACCATAAGCATTTTTCCCATGAAAGATGAATCCCATTCTCTCCCTCTGACTCCACTTATTGAGAATGCACCAACGGTAGCTCAAGGTCTGCTGCTCCTGAGCTGGTCAGAGCAGAGCAGTGTGCCATAGGCTGGAAAGTCTCTTTATAGCAGAGAGTTAAATGTTTACTGCCTTTGTCATTTGGACTATTAACGTCCCAGCTCAGCGGTGCACTTGATTTATCCACCTCCTGCCTCAGATTTCTGTGTTGCTGGAACAGTGGTATTCATACCAGAGGTGGGCAGTTTCTGCTACCGACTTGGGGATGCTTTTCTCACTTTGCTTAGAGTCAGCTTTGTTCTTCATGAAAGCTTTTGTAGCACAGACTTTCTGCAGAGATGCCTGCCTCGTGCCTTGCCTGCTTCACGCAGAACCCACGCCAAAATGGAAAGTCCCACATCATTCAGTGCTCTAGAAATGTCTTGCAGCAGGCTTGGGCTTTGTTGTAATCACTGCGCAGTGTCTCAGATTTCCTTCAGCTGCTGGAGATCACCACTCAGAACTGTAGTCATGAGAATCTTTGAGGAAAGCATCATTCAGAATAACTTTGTTGTAAGTGCCAGTGAAGTGATATTTGTTAGCAAAAGCGGCACCTGATTATCTGAAGTGCTCCTCACCCTAATTGAAGTCAGCATTATCTGTGAATGCTCAGGGCATCCCAAAATCTGTTCACTCATCTTCATCCACTCAGCTGGTCCTATCACTGGGACTCGTTGTGCAAGTGGGAGTTTGCCTGAGTAGCCCAATTGCTGTCAATGAATAATTAAATGATGTGAGCCTTAGACGTGCTGGTTAGTAATGAGAGAAATTGGCCCCGTATGTCCTTGTCCATAAATACTGGAAGATGGGGACAAGTCACTTTTAAATGGGATTCATTTATTTTTAAATGGAATAATGATAAGTGTTTTAAAGGTAATCAAGCATGTGTAGCTATCTTGAATATTATAAATATGATAGAGCGTTAGTCTGAAATTGAAAGGGATGCCATTCATATATGAAGTTGGTTGAAGGTATTGTGAGTGGATAAAAGCACAGGGTGATATGTGATAGCCAGCAAAGATGTTAAGGTGTCTCTTCTTTTTATTAATTGCCACAACAGTGGCTGAAGTGACTGCTGTGTATTTGTCACTGTATTATGTGTGCAGCACCTGAGTGCCCATGAAGCCCTGGGTTTTCCCTTCTACGCCCTGCTGGAGATAGGCAGCTCCTGAAGAAAATAATTAGCTGAACTGGAATATGTTCTGGGTCACACATAAAGTCGTAAGTCTTTACATATTAAGTTGAAAGTCATATTCTTTCTGAGGCATTAGAGCTTGTTTTCATAGCTTCATCAGAAAAATGTCTTTTAAGGTGGTGGTGTTATCAAGATGTTTTGAGGACGGCTGTTTTCTTTGAACTCTTTGCACACCAAGATCTTTCGTGCAACTGCAACAAATTAAAAGGTGGTTCTGGAGAGGGAGAGCAAGGCTGGAAGAAGCGACAGCTTCTTGGTGCACATGTCTGTGTTTAGTCAAAACAGTGTTCTTGGTTATCTTCAGCCTTTTGAAGTCTTTGCAACTCTGGCGTTGTATTTGCTTCATACATCATCGTCAACAGCCATCAACAGCTTAAACATTCAGAAATTGGCTCTCGGCAGGACAGCAGGTGATGATGTACAGAACAAACCAGATGGGAGGACGAATTGCCTTAAACAGATGAGTAAAAACTCATTTCCACTTAAAAAACGAAATAAATGCAACGTATAGGAAAATCAGGAAGGAAACGGGCAGGAGGCTGAGGAGGAAGGAGTAGGGAGGATGAGAGCAGCTGCCCTTCCCAGAGCAGGGCATCCACACGTGCTCATCCGTGCAGCACAGGTGGGAGGCAGGCGTCCTGCACCCCAGCAGCACGAGCACGGAGGGGAGGAGTGAGCCTGTGGCTGTGGGAGCCGTTATTTTTAGTTGTGCTGTAAAGTCAATTAGAACTAAAGCAGATCTGTATTAAAAGTTAATTCATTTTAAGAATAGCACTGCAGCAGCTCCCACACAGCGGCACAGCCATTTCTTAGGGCTGCTCTCTGGGTTTCGCTGTTCTGTGTGCTTGGGCTGTGGCCGTGCCTCAGACTTGTATGGTAGGCAGAACTCCCATTCCTCTTGCCTCGGTGAAGAGCAAACGTTTGTAGGCAAAGTAACTCCACGGCAAGAAGCAGGTACACACTTCAAATGTGTGACCTCATTCTTCGGATGATGTTGTATAAAACATTATTTTCTCATGCTCTTTGTGCGCTGATCTTCAGGGCTCTCCCTTAAAAATAACAGCGGTGACTTGAATTAATTGATTGGGAAAGATTTCTTTTCTCTAAGCCATGGTCCACAACAAAGCCAGGAGATGTGGACTCAGTGGCACACAGAGGCTTGAAGCCGGCACGTTGCTCTGCAGACAGATGCACACATCCGTGGCTCTGCTGCGACTGCCGTGCTTTCGCAGGAAGAAAAGCCAGCCAGGCTGCAGGGCTCCCAAACAGTTGCTCGCCAGATCCTGATTTATTTGACAGCCTCCGTAATAAAGTAACTATTTGTCTAACTCTTCCTGATTAGTCTGAAGAGGTCTGCCAATCTGAAGAGGATTGACTAGTCAGGAAACCACTGGTATTTTGGCTCCTTTTTTCTTTTTTTTTTTTTTTCCTTAAGGGTTGCGATATTATTTGCAATAATTTCTCCGTTATTAAGTTTGGCATTTCAAAATAATTCACTGCTGCGATGTGAACATTTTCCACATCAACAATAAGTCTATTACGGAGAAATTTACAAAAACAAAATGACTTCATATTGCTTGCAGATGTATTCTGTAAAAATAATTGTTTTTCACTCGATTTTAATGTTTCTAGGCCTTTGTAAACATAATGCCTAAATACTTCTATTCAATAAACGAGAGCCATTTGGTAATTGCTTGCACATTTGAAGTCCAGTAAATAAGGAGCAGATTTTGACCAAAATCTGTGTATCATTTAGGCTGCTTAGGTCACAGCCCTAGGGCAGAAAAGAGCTGGTGAGAAACTTGTGTTTTCAGAAGTGGAGAGCTGTGACTTCAGAAACCAAGACAAATAAGCCCCATTTCTCTTTAATTAGTGAATTCCTGCTTACGGCCCAGGCTTTCTTTATTCTTGGTTCAATAAGGCTGGGAATTCAAAGGAGACTGAAGATGTTAAGCATTGTGTTCTCTGGGCTTCCTTTATAGTCTTGGGATACCAAAGTCCTTCAGGCTCCGTTGGAAATCCTATCACACAAAACCATATTTTTTCCTTGAATGCATTGTTTTCAGGTTAAAAACACCATTGTGCATAGATAGAGAAAACGTGGACACACATATGGAGGGGAAACAGTGGCTGATGTCACCAACTGCGTCTCTTTTTTGTGTTAGGGGCTCTGTGTACTAGTTTTTGAGAGCCAGCAACACAGAAGACTTTGTTGAAGCTAAAGGACTGCTCTAGTAAGCATCTTGTGGTCTTAAGCCTGGGCAAGATGTCAATGTGAAACAAAACAAAAAAGGCACTGCACGAATAATTGGATATTGCTTGACATGCAAGAAAAATAACTTACAGAGCAGAGCAGAATCCAGAAATAAAATGGAAATAAAAACAAAAACAAGCAAATACCACATGCATTGTAATTCCTGTGTGAGACGTGTTTGGTGGAGTCCTTAAATCACCAGCTCCCAGACTGCATTCATCAGCTCTCCTTGTGCCTTATGAAAGCTAACACTGAGAGAAGCATTCTCTGCGCTGTTTGGTTTTCCTCTGAAGATGGTTTTTAAGGCAAGGAGACCTTTTCATGGAATTGAGAAGGGCAAAATACCTCAGACAAGGTGATGTAAATGATAATGTGGAGTTTTTCCTTGGACTTTGCTACCTGCTGTTCTCCAGACACTGTATTCTCAGGGGTGAAGTTCTGGCTCTCAGAAGGCAGTAATAAAACTCTTTAATTTACTCGTGTCCAAGATTTCAGGTCATATCAGCAGGTATACACCCTGCTTCTCTTTCGGCCGATGTGATTTCTTAAAATGTAGGTACAGGTAAATAGTGACAAAACAGCCTTTTTGCTTGATAAACAGAGCGGGTGCAGAAAGAAACGCTCGTCCCTCCTAGCATTGGCAGCACAAGAGATGCTGCGGGTCACACCAACCTGGTTCCAGGTGACAAGTCATGAAAAGCAAACCCTTTGAGATAAAAGGTCTTTGTATGCTCCAGTCCCTAAGCTTTTACTTGATTATACAACAGAGTGCTCTTCTGCCATCACAGGTCATCCCCTGCCGGCTCCTACGTGTCTAATTCCGTCTCCTCTTTCCCCTCCTATCCAAAGAGCAACAACCCTAAAACCCCATAAAGCTTCGCAGCTGTTTTCACACATAATTAAATTGTCCGAGGTAATCCTTGCCCAGTGGCCTTTCATACACTTCTGGGGGAGTAGCACTGAAACCACCAACATGAGTCCATTACTGGGATTCTTGTGCAGATCAGCTGCCCCACAGAGGTGGCTGTGATGTTCCCAGGGCTCAGGAGAGAACCTTTCCTCATGGCAGCTATCCCTGGTGAAGGGGATGTGCAGGGGAAGGGAGCTCTGGGCTCAGTGACACCTGGATCAGCACTCAGCCCTGCAGCACTGGCAGGCATGGAGGTGGGAGGCAATCCTTGTTGCTGCTGGAGAATCTGCCTGGGATGGGCTGCCTCATAGGCACAGTGTATGTGCATCTTTGACCTGGGCAAAGGTTGGAAGTGAGACGCAGGGATGCAGCGAGGTGAGAGGTGTAAAGTTATGCAACTAGAGATAATCCCGAGCTTATCTGTGTAATCTTACTTGTGTTCAGAGAGAAGGAAGGAGTGTGAAACTGGCCTGACTTGGTCAGAAGCTGGACAAAAGCTGTGTTCTATGAGCACTATGTTGCTTCCTCTACCTGTGGCTGACCAGAAGCTGTAGCTGATGAAGCAAGCCTCTTATATTTAGCACAGCTTTATACTTAGCCCAGGGAATTGTGCCTATCTGAAACAAAATTCTCCTCGGATACATCTTTCTTACCAATACAGTGCAATTTCCCTGTTTGCAGACTTCCTTGGGCAGTGGGCAGCAGGGATTACTCAATTACTGGCATGGTTGCAGGAGGGCCCAAAGTGCTTTGAGCAGCACACACTGACAGAGGGTCCCTGAACAATTTGAATCAACAGCAGTTTTTGAGCTGTCACACAACAGTGCCAAAGAAATGGGAAGAGCCAGTAGTTTCAGTGAGCCTGTGAACTCTTGCCTGATGAAACTCTATACAGCAATGACCCTTTGCATTTGGAAACACCCTTTCTGGTTTTGGTTTGATTTGTAGATCTCACATGGCTGTAGACGTGCCTGCTCCTAGACCTGCACGCCTTCCTCTCCTAGCTTTTGGATCTCATTTTATCAGTCATTTAATGTTGAATCGTGGTGTGAAAAGCCATGAAGAGGAGCAAGGGGTGATAGAATTGATCCTTGAGAATCAGGAACTACAACTTTCATCACAAGTCTGCAGAGGCTGTAGCGTGCTTCAGAGTAGGAGAGAGCTAGAGAGTGTTCTTTACTCCAGGTGAGTCAGGAAAATCAGTGCAGCACACAGGGCACACCAGAGACTGGTCTCTCACTGGGTCATCTCTCCAGGGAATTTTATATGCCGGGTACTGCCATGATACGTGCTCTTTATTATGTCTCTCAGCACACAACAACAGTGCTGAAAGCACTTCCATTCTCTTGTTATCTAATCTCTGTCATCAGAGGTCAATGGATAGAGGCCAAGGTCCTGCCTCAGCATATTTCTAAGCAGAAGCCCCACATGCTTTGACAGAGCCTGTTTCAGAGGAAGCTTACACTGGGGTTTGTCTCACACATTGCCTAAGAATCCAAGTTCTTAAAAGTTTCTTTTGTGGGTATTTTTGCAAATGAGATTTCTGAACCCCCGTTGTAAAAGAGGCTGTGGTTTAGGTGCTCTAGTGGTTGGTATCACAAGTTTGTCACTGGTTTCCACAGAAAGCTCTGCTGGGTGATGCTGGAAATCAGTGTCGTGTTATTTGATGTATTAAAGCCCCCAGGAGCTCCAGCCAAGGCCGTACCTGCAGGAGGGAGCAATCAGAGGTGGGGAGGTGCAAAGGAGTGCTGCTCTGTGCGGTAGCTGTGTTCTGTAATAACCTCTGCTGCTAGAGGAACGGGTTTGCATCAAGGAATTACTGTTAGAAAAACACTCTGACTGATAGGCTGTCCCTGCAGTCTGAGTAGACAGAAATGCTTGGAATAAGGTCACATCACAGTAATTGGATTATCTAATAAATAGCTGGATGTGGGTCTGTTACAGGCAGGGAAAGCTTGCAGAGCACTCCCACTTTCTTAACTGCTGCTTAGCCTGCTGGTAGGAATGGGGAGGTGCTGGGAAATGACATTTACAATAGCAGGTTCAGAGTTATTGTTCATGAATCAGTGTTTCAGTGCATCCTCTGCTCCAGTCTGTGGCAGGCAGTGAGAGCTTTTTTATGAGTATTTTGTTTGTTCTTATGATTTATTCCTGGCGTTCTTCTCAGGTTGCCAAGACAAGGTAAAAGATGCTTGTCTTGTGTGATTTTGTAAGTGTAAAGTTCAGGGTTATTTTCTAAAGGCAAGATGAGTATGGAAAATCTTGTCCAATCTCAGCACAATTTTTTTCCTTGAAACGGCATTTATCTCTGTCATGTGCAGCTGCCTCCGCTCCCTGCTAGAAGCTTCTCCCTGAGCAGCCTTCCTGTTGTCCTGGGTGCACAGATGTCCTTGTTTCACTGAAGGCAGTGGAGAGATGAGTTCTCTTCATTCTTCTCAAAGTCACGCAACGCAGAGGTCTTTCCCCCAGCCTGCACACATTGCAGGAAGGCAGGCCCAGCATCCTGCTGTCCTGCAGGGCACACCATGAGGCTCTGCCTTCACGTGCTCACTGCCCAGCCAACTGCTGTTGTGAACGTCTTTGTTCAACCTTTTCTTCTCACTGAGCTGTTTGGTGAGTTGCACCTTGGAGCATTCCTTTTCCCATGCCTGGTTATGCGGCGCTCCAAATGGGCGAGACGGTAGAAGGAGTGTTACGCTTTGTGTGAGCCAAAGAGCTGCACTAAAGAGAGAAAAATGAAAGTGTTTATCAAACGCCGTTTATATTTTAGGGTGCAAACAGATGTTCTCCTTGTGAAACTTGGATGGAAGTAGCATTTAGCAAAGCCTTCCCTCCCCTTTTGCTGCTGCTCTCAGAGATATATCAGCCTTTTAGAGATCAGGTCCTGCAGCTCTTACAAGCCATTGTTTTTTGTTACCGAGGTTTGCCAAGCCCGTCTCTGGCTGTAAACCATTATTTCCTGTAATTTAAACAAATGATACATTTCAGAAGTGACTCAGTTCCTTAAAATAAAGATGTATTTCAGCAGGCCGGCTGAATGGAGGCCTGGGTTCTCCGCAGCACTGCCTTTCCCGAAGCCTGCCGCCCGGCCTGCCATGCTGCTCTGCTCTCAGCTCTCCTCTGACCACTTCCACAATCTTTTCTGAGCAGAACCTGAATCTGAGAAAGTGTGCAGGGAAGCTTTCAAACCACGGACGTCTGAGTGGGTTAGGAAAGAGGAAAGCAGTTTTACTGTGGGCTGATGCCGCTTTGCAGGCGAGCAGGTATGTGTAGAGCTCTTGAGTAGAGCTCTGGGCTTGTCTCGATAGCCAGGGTACTTGGGAAAACATCAAGGGGACTCAACTGGAGTGAAAGCACATCCATGTGTAGGGGTGTGCACAACTGTGAACAAATGCCTCTGGGGCATGAATGGCATTCCATTGCTGAGCTGGGCTGTAACCATCCAGTGTTATTTTATGTCACAGAACTATTTTACCTAATCTGCCTCATCTTTGAACCCTTACTTCCTTAAGTTTATTTACTGTTCCTGCGTAGGGAGCAGTATTGTCAGAGATACAAGTCTGAAGCTCAGGAAGCTCTGGCTGTTGCCTGCAGCTAACACTAATTCCTCTGTCTGACCTGCCTAACTCGCTGTCTGGCGACCCACTGAGCCATTGTTTTTAGTTAGCAAACTAACCACTAGTTTGCAATTCAAGGATTAAAAAAACAAAACAGCCTCTGGAAAGGCTAGGTTAAATTGTTTACAGTGCTGCTTGTAAACTTCTCAAGTATGCTTATTAGAAGAGGAGAAATTTTGCAAGTGGAAGCCTCCTTGTCTTGTAGTGTAATGTCTTGGTAAGCTGTGTGAAAGAAGATGGTGTTTGCTCTTGTTCAGAAAGTCCCAGGTTGGGCAGATTGTTGGCTGGAACAGAGAGTTCATCAGATGTTTGTGGGCAGCCGAGGAGATTTGCAAGGCCTCAAACACCTGCATCAGAGGAGTTGCAAAACCTGTTGTTGGAATGAATGACATGCAGGGACTCTACCAAAACTCTCCTTAGATTTCAGCGTAAGTGAAAACAAATGTTCTGCCGTAAATATCCCCCAGGTGAATACGTTTATTCTCTTCACAGCTTTGAAACACGCTTCAGGCTAGAGAGGCTCCCCGGAGAGGGAATTTAGCGCTCTGAGCCAAAGGTCAGGGTCAGGTCACTCTGCTCCATTTGAAATTTGGCACCTAGGTACATATGGCAACTGCATCATCCCAGGGGCTAATTTGCCAAATCAGATTGCATCCTCTTTCATTGCTTCGTGCCAAGCTCGTATGTCAGTCTTCTGCCTGCAAAGCCAAATGTTGAGCATCCAAGACCTGCTTCCAATACCAGCCACTTTCAGCAGCTGAGCTCTCCTGGAAGAAAACCAGAGCACACCTACCTGATAATAAGAACAACATTTACGTAGTGCTTTTGATTTTAAAACTTTATTAAGCATCAAAGGCAGCACCGTGCTTGACCCTTGGCGGCATTTACAAGGATCTCTCTTCCTTGCAAATACTGGAGCGCAGGGTATGAGTGGATGGGAGCCGTGACCTCCGCTGAGCGTGCAGCCACAGCACGGTGCATGAGAAGGCAGCACTGACGACAGAGCCGGTAAATGGTAAGAAAAGAGGTCCCTGAGTGTGCTGGTTCAGCTGCATGCAGCATCCGCGCACTTGAGTCAGCCAGGTTGTTACAAAGCCCCGCGTGGGATGCCGTGGTTATCTGTATGCTGCAGGTTCGAGCTGCTTAATTAGGTTTGTCTGGGGTAGGAGGAGATATTGGCAAAAACCTCTGCTGCATGTACAGTTATGCTGAGAAACTAGTTTTTCCCAGTACAGCGTTGCTTTGATAGGTTTTGTTACTGGGATGAGTTGCATGCAGTGTTTTGCTGATGTTGGTATTGATAGACGTGTGTTGTTAACGGCTCCTAAACCCCAGTGTTCTTTGATGTCCTTTCTTAACAACGGAAAAAATGAGGCACAGAAATTTCATGGTGACACAACTGCGGTGAGTTTGTCAGTGATTGTACTGAGATTTGGGATGTTTTCATTCCTGCTGCTGTACCCAGGCAGCCACAAAAGGCATCTGGGTGGTGTCAGTCATCTGGCCACATTCGCTTTGCGAGGGCTGGGGCAGGGGAGGGCAGGGGAAATGCTGAGGTAGAAACTTTGGAGAGCCCAGAAGGTGCTGGAGGCTTCAGCTTGCTTCAATTAGTGGAAGTCAGCGTGTGCCTCCTTCCTCGCTGGCTATCTTTGATCTTTCTTAAAGGTGTACGGCTAGAAACAGATTTAATCACAATACAAAATACCTGAGAAATGCAGTCTGTAGCTTTTATGATTCTTCTCCAAAAAGGGCCTTGGAGACGTTAGCTTTTCTTTTCTTCTGGCCTTACAGATAGACATGTTCGTATAACCCTGCTGTTTTAACATTCATACCATACCCTTGCTGCCAGGATCCAGCATTTCCTGAACACAAAGCCCATGCCCGAGCATCACTGGCTCCAAGGGCTCCGTGCTTAGTGCTGCTGTTCTCCCTGCAGGCCCACGATGAAGGGCAGCCCTGGGCAGCATCCCCCTGGGGCAGCTGAGGACACACCTTTGCCCCCTCAGTTGGCCTGATCTGCAGTGCTCTTGTCTGCCCATCTGCTTCTCTTCCTCCTCTTTTTCTAGCTTTTTAACATGACAAAGCGTTCATATGCCGAACCTTCCATGGCCTTCCTGCTGGTCCTGTTTGTGAAGCCTGGGGGCAGGGTGGGACGGGAGCAGAAGAGTGTGTTTGTCTGCCGCAGCATCCTCGCCAGTGCTGTGCAGTTGGGAAGGCTCATCCTGTGCTTGGAAGGAGCAAAGCACAGCAGCAGGAGTCCCTCTCCAAAGAGCAGCCAATTAGATACCCATTGGTGTTACCCTTGTTCAGAAGACTTTTCAGCCCATCGAGCTACAGAGAGCAAATGTGGGCTGTGTTTTACCCTAATTCAGCCAAATAAAGACCAATCCAGAATGTTTTGCAAGAACTGGTCTTTGATCTCTCCTAAGGCGCAGGCTGTGTCAGTGATCACAACCATCCACTTCTCTCTGCCTGTTTCTGTTCTCTCCGATGCCATTTTTACATCAGTGCTGCTCAGTGACATCAGTGGAGCAGTTCCAGATTTATACCAGTGGTTTGGCAAGCCCCTTGTGTTTGAAAAGTCATGAGTCAGGCTCCAGGAAAATAATGTGATTTTTCTTAAAAATCATTCTTTCAAACAGGATATGTTTTTCTAATCTGCCTTCCAGTGTTTCTGCTGATGAGTGCCTTTCAAGCTCTTTTAATTGTATCAGCAAGATCTGGGAGATTACATTTGTCAGTGAGAGCTGCAAACTCCCAGAAAGCACAGAACCCCAAGAAGTGGAACTCTGAAGTGGGAACTTTGCAGGGGACTCTGACCCATCTGGGCAGCACCATGAGAGATGGCTGATCTGTAGCACAGGCCCTGAAGGCCTCTGTGTATTTAAGATACCAGTGCAATCAGTAAGCACAATTATAATCAGCATAGTCATGGATATATGCTAGGCATCAATATTTCTTATTAAAATCCCGAGTGGTGTCTGCACTGTGTCTCAGTAAGAGCAGAGCGCTGTCGATTCATCGCCTTCTTGACTCCTTTTGTTCACATCTGTAGGCACAGTACAGAACTTCTTACCTTGAGTGCCTTTGGTTCGAGCTTGAAATCCTGCTAACACAAAGGTGGGCAAGTGTTGAGGCTCACCGTGGACTAATGTTTGATACTGATGGCTGGGTTAGTTACACTGCTCGGCAGGAAAGCCCGTGCATGTTTGCATCTGTGTGTGCACTTGCACAGATCTGAACGGTGCGTCCTCGTATGCACATAGGAAGCCAGCCAGCCCCTTCAGCAATTATGGTTGTGTCTTTCTGTTGCCCATGCCTGTGCCTTTTATCGTTTATTTGGAAAGTTAATGAAAACAAGCTCTGTACAAGGAAAAGCATCCAGCAGAGCAGCCATCAGTGCTGGAGGAGTTTTGCCTTGCCTGCTTATAATTAATGCCTCTTCCAGCAGAGAGAGCCTTCATGCGGCAGCGCTGGCCGTGTGCACATGGGCTGCTGAGCAGCGTCTGGGAGGGAAGGCTGCCCTGGGGGGAGGCCAGCCTTCCTTACCTGGCACCGAGGAAAGTGTGGAAAACATCATTTAAAAAGAAATGCTTTCCAAAAATAAGTATTTCTGCTTCACTTTCGCTCAGCACAGCCAGCCAGCACTCAGCATGGTGCAGGGTATGCTGTGGGGATGTTTAGAAGGATTTGGGATGGATTAGAAGCCCAGTCTGGCGTACTTGTTGACAAAGGCCACCTGCGTTGCTCAAAAAGCAGTGAGCAAGAGGAAAAGATGCTTGGCTGTGTGGCCTCCACTATGTGGAGTATTGCTGGGTCTATGACTTAGCTTTCTCGAGGCCCATTTTTTATTATTGCAGCTCTGCCATTGGCACTCCCTTATAACAGTGCACCATCTTGGTTAATGGTCTCTGTTTGCAGATTAACTGAGATGGTTATAACCTTAAGTAAAGGATAGTGCTGATGGGCCTCTATTAAGAATTGCACTGGTGGGGAAGATACCTACAGATCCCTTTGCACATGTCCGTTCTCAAGATAAACGTTTCTACCAGGAGCTCGATTTTGCAGTGAGTGCTGTAACCTGGGCTGAGGTGCAGTGGCAAGCGAGGCAGATGTGAGCCCGTGCCTCAGGGCATCGCAGTGGCAGCCTGGGCTGGCTGCTGGTGTTCCCCTCAGCACCACGGGGGCTGTGTGCAGCCAGCCTGTCCCCCGGCCCTTGGGCTGAACTGTCAGAGGAGGCTCCTATGGCACAGTCTGTGTGTCAGAGATGGAGGAAGTTTTTTTTTCTCTAATCAGCCAGTCTTACATTTCAATCAAAGAGTTTTAAATTTACGCACATAAATAATTCATGCGCTTATTATGCTACATATTCAGAATGCAGAATGCACATTAACTTGTCCTTGTCCCACTCTAACAGATCTGCAAGTGTGATCATCCCCGTTGTATTACAGAAAAATGATACCAAAGGTGATATCCTGGTGCATTAAAATGGACAGCAAAATTCTTACAGACTCTGGCACAGATAGATTTTCACTGTAGTTCTGGTGAAATTACTCTGCCATGGAAGGGACGTTCTGGTAGTTCTGCATCACAGATGGAGTGACTGAGAGTGGTATTGCCCTGGTGCTTGTGGCAGATAATAACCAAAGTGGGATTTGGGTGCAGCTCACCTGCAGTGCCATCCATTCCAATGGGCAGTGCCTCCTCCTGTCTGGAAAACAGAGGGCAATTTCTTATGCTGTGAAATACATTCCTGTCATTTACCGAAGAATAGAATCTAATAATAAGCTTGATTGTCTCCATTTAAAAAGATTTATATAGATCAGCGGCAAGTTCCTGAAATAGTATTTTCTACTATGTACATGAGTAAGGCTTTGGCCTGGGGGAAGGCGCTGCCCTTCCAGCTGCTGCTCGGATTTGTGCTGTTCTGCTTCATTTTCTTGGATTTTTGTCTCAGCTCGGTCTTGTTATTTTTTTTACTTTGAGGAACTTCCATTTCCTTTTAAAAACTGTCTTCCAGCCTTGTATGCAACATCCATATTGCAGTAAATGCCTAAAGCAGGCTCCAAATCTCTGCAAACAGTGGGCAATGCTTTAAAGTGCCGTAGAGCAGTCCTAGAGCCGAACTTTGCCGTGTGGTCTGTCTGCCTGCAGCTGATTTCCCCTCCTTTGAAAGTTCAAAGATTTGGCTCCCTCAAAAAACGTGATGGGGGAGAATAAATGGTTTTGGTCATGTTATGAGCTCTCGCAAGTAATTCGCTGACAAATCTGCCCACCTCCATCCTTTGGAGCGAGGATGTGAAATCTGGCAGGGGCTGAGCCTCGGGTAAGACAGATGCCTTTTGCTATCTCTATGAAAGTTGCATCAAATGGAGCCAAGCTGAATGCTCCTGGAAGTATCAGTTTGCACATTCCCGAGATTTCAGAGGAGAAGAGTCCCTGTGCTTGCACTGCTAGGCTTCTGAAAGGGAAGTTCCATTTCCTAAGGAGATTGCTAGGTCTTCTAAATGAGCACTTTCCCAAAAGGCGGTCCCAAAAGGACATGCCTTCCTCCAGGAATACAGAGAACACTCAGAATTGCTTAGCAGCCAGGATCACAAGAAACCCCGGGTCTGCCCAAAGGGCACCTGATAAGATCAGTGAGAAAACACCCATTGCTCTGGAAGGCCATGTAAATCTGTCTGCACTTGCCATTCACACTTTTAATTGAAAACAGAAAGGGAAGGTGGGGGATCATTTAAGCAGATTAGCTAATTGATTATTTACAAGGAATCAAAATTAGAGGGACAGGGATATCTTTTTAGTGAGCTGTCAAGGCAGATTCCGTGGTGGTCAGGTTACCCTGCGCACGGTTCGATGTCTGCAGCACAACTGTACCTCCTGGTGCTCACATCATGCCTGAGTGTTCCCTAACCTGCTCAGGGAGAATGTGTAGTGCCTTTTTCAAACCACATAAGCAAAACAACAGTGAGTTAAGAGTGCAATATTCAGCTCTGGCAGAGCTTGTGTAGCTCGTGGATGCCAGCAAAGGTCTCAGTGCGCTGTGACCATGGTTTCACCGAAGGTGCTGGGGCCAAATCCCTCTCCTGTTTATTCTGGGCCGGAGACAGGCACAAAAAGAATGTGTGTTAATGCGCACCATATTCTCAGCCATCTGTTGACCCCATCTGACTTGCTCTGCCTGTGCCGGTGGGGCTGCTCTCCGGGGAGAGCCGGCACGGGTCGGAGGGCACCCAGCCTTGTTGTGGGCTGCCGAGCGGCAGTACCATCTGTAAGGCTTTCTTCCTCTGCTTCTGTTCCAAATCTGCCTTACTCAGGGCAGTGGGCAAGTATGTCGAGATAATTAGTTTATCCTGAGAAAGCAAGCCCTGCCCTTGGGTCGGCAGCCCCATCCCTCCTGGAGCAGAGCCGCTGCAGGGAGGGACCTGCGAGTTCTTTCTGGTTGTGCTGCTTGCTGACAGCCCGGCAGGCCCATGGGGATAGGCTGGCCAGAAGTGATTTCTTGCAGTGAATGGTGCGGTTTGTGCCAAGAGTTGGGTTTTTTTGATATTCAAGGCCTGCCAGTAAGATCCCCGGCGCTCTTGTCTGGGGTGGCTTAGCCTGCCCAGAGGGTATTTTGAAATTTAAGCACCTTTCTTAGCAGCTAAGGCAAGTTCTCAAATGCTTCCCATGGCTCCCGAGAGACGGTCACAGTCTTGGTGAGCAGAGATGGAGGATCAAGCACAGGATCCGCCTTGGTGTCTCTGCTGCAGAATTGTTTTGCTCGGAGCTCACTGTTCCACATTTCCTTCTGCTTTCATGATACTGTTTCAATTAATGCCATCCAGGGGACACATGAGCCCCATGTAAAACGTCATCAGTGGTCGAGGGTGATTTTGAGAGTCTGTTATGTACTTATAAAAAACTGTGTCAATACATAGTCAGGCTTTTAAAGCAGTGTTTATAGCACCATAATGAGCCTATATCTAGGTCTTGAATCAGAACAGGGTGTGGGCCCTTTACAATGGGAATACAATAACGTGTATTAAATAGCATTAAGAAGTTACTGCCTGTACCCAGTAGCCAGTTTTCCAGCGTTAATACCTGAGAACAACAAAGAGCACAGAGGGCCGGGGGCAGCCCCTCCTGCAGCCCCAGCAGCGCCAACACTGCCTGCACCCCTGGGGGCTGCGGGGGCAGCGGGGGCTGAGGGACCCGCTGGGTCGGGGGGAGCCTGCGAAGCGACGACGGGAATGCCCCGGGCAGGGGAAAAATCTGTTTGCTCTGAGCTCTGACCCTCTCATTTGCATGCAACATATGTCCTCTTCGTTTGCATGTCAAAATAACCCTGCCCCAATTGCCTGGAGCAAAAAGATTAGATCTGGGGAGGAGGCGCACACCAGGACAACTTTAAGCACAACAATGAAATTCTAAAAGAGTAAAGATAATTAAAAACAAGAGATGAAAGCTAGCTCAGTCAGCTCGTTTGACAGAGCCAAGTATCTCCCAATAATTCAAGAAACCGCTCGCTATCCAGAACTGTCCATCACCCCTCCTGTTTTCCCCTGCCAAAACGATTTGGCATTTTAAAATTAAAATTGTTGTGCTTGTCCTGCTGACTCACACGTTGTGCTTCTCTCTTCTGTCCAGATTTGGGATGAAGTCTTGGCCGGGTGCTGTAAGCCTGCGTTGTGCGGGAGGTCAGAGCAGTTAATCAAAACGGATCATTCTAGCTTTATAGCGTAGAAGTCAGCTAAGTCACTGGCAAAATTCCTGCTAGTGCCTATAAAGGCAGAATTCGAGCAGCATAACGCCAGGACTTCCAAAAGGCTGGCTGTATGATTACCTCTCCCAGTCCAGATCTTCTGTTTATAAGTCCAGAGCCGCTCTGCATATTTCCTATCCCATTTTCTGCATGCATTCTATGGATTTTAAGTGTTGAGCTTTATTAAATGTAAGAGCGGAACCTTATTTCTCACTAACAAATGTGTTTTGATGTTGTTGTTTGGTTTTTTTTTGTCATGAAAACGAATAGTTGAAGATACCCCTAAGCCATGTGTTAGCTTTTTTATCGTGAATTTTCTTTCACCTTTACAATAAGATGAATTTATTTTTAATGGGATCGAGGGGAAAAACTGCAGGATCAGCTTGCGCCCTATTTCTGCCTGCAGCTGAAATCTCAAATCTGAACCGTAAGCCCTTAAGACAAGTGAGGAGGAAAAGATCATTCATAAACTTAAAACGAGCAGGACTGGTTCGAAGACTCACCGTAAAAACACGATCTGTGAAGGCAACCAGTCGGTTCCACCGGCTTAGCAGGGATAATCAGTAAAAATAAGAAGCACTTCAGGGCCCAAATGAGAGCAGAAGCCCAAAGCGTGACACGAGGCTGCTCTGCAGCACCACGGGGCAGCCCGAGGCAGCGCAGCTGCTGGCCGGGATCTCGGCTGTGCCGCGGCTGCAGGCAGCCCCACGCGGGCACCCGGAGCCGTGCCCACAGCTTTCCTTCGGTGAGATGCGGCCTTGCCGTGGATCAGATGCCCGGTATCTTTGTGCCTTCTCTCTGAGCTGGGAACTCTCCTTGGGGCAGAGGGAGAGAGCCTGGTAAGTTATGCAAACGCTATTGTGTGAGGCTTGTGTAAGGGCTGCATCGTTTCAGCCTTCGGGCTAAATCTTTGGATTGGATGGAAACCATTTAAGATGAGGCTATTTTTTTTCTTGAACCGGTTTATTCCCTGACCACATTTAAGTAGCTTGAATGTTTTGCTTGGTGGAGTGTGTGACTGTGGGGGGTGGAGAGCGAGGGAAAGGGAATTGGGACTCATTTTTGTGGATATCCCAAAATAACCCAAATGAAGACAACTCAACCTGAAATGTAAGAATTCCCAGGGGCTGCTTGGTCACAGGATATATTTCCACATTGTATTAGAGCAATTCCCTGAACTGGAGAGGACCAAGGCAGTGCTGGCTGGCTGTAGTTTTACTGCCCAGTTGTTTATTAGCAATCCTGCTGTGCAAAAGCATTGAAGAAATGGAAGTTATTCAGAGGCGACTCCAAGCCAGACTTGATTGTTAGCAGCTTTAGGGATTTGGCTATTAGCTGGTGCGTTCTGTGGTAATGGAATATTGTAAAAATGTTTATATAAAAAAGTGCAAATGTCAAGGCAGTGTGTGTATATGTGAATACCTCTCTTACAATAATAGTTCTTAGAAACAAAATTTACCAGAAATGTAATGGGACAAAAAGTTGGTCTGGCACATTTGGTTGTTTTTTAATTTGCTTTGCTGTCGAAAGGCATCCTTTAGCCTGCACTGTACGTTAGGCCCTGATGGCAGAGTTGGGAACCCCAGGACGGGCTGAGCTGGCTGCTGATGCTCAGTGTTCTCTTTGTTTCTGCCTTGAGGTCTGCAGGGCTGTGCTCGGACGCTACGCCAGTTCTTTTAGGGTGAAGTGATGTTCTAGGTCAAGAGGTGGGAGATAAATGGGAGCTTTCAGCGCCCACTGAAGAGGCAGAGGTAGTTCTGTTGCTGGTTTTGTCAGTGATTTGCACAGCCATTTCCAGTCACGGGGATAGGATGGATCAGAGTTGGGGGCTGAGGGGGACTGTGCTAACTTGGCCGCTCGGCCGCCTGCAGAGCGCTGCCGCCCCACCAGCACTGCCTTGCCCAAGCCCACACCTCACAGCTGTGGCTGCATTGCTTACTCTGAAGGTTATCTATCAGCCTGCAGGATTACGAGAGCAATATATCTCCTAATGAAAATGTTGATTCTGCAGTACAGTTATAGGGTCATTTCCATTATTATGCACATAATCTCCACCATCATCTCTTTCAGAGCAGGGGGTCTAGAATGACCTTTTAAGGTCCCCTTCCGTACTGTATTTCTATGATTCTGTAAAGTCCTCGCTGAAAACAAATAAATGTTATCAACATTCCTATAAATTATTCATTTCTGAAATCCACTGGTCATTATAAGATGATTGGCATAAGTAATAATCTGTGTTCGGGATGTGAAGGGAAGCGAAATGATGAAAAGCCTCCTTGATGTACTGCTGCTGTTTGTCATCTTCTGGGAGAGAAAGCAGGGCCAGCAGAGCTCTCCATGCCCTCGGAGGGCCGGGCTGACCCTCTGCTTCCCCCACTGCGTTTGGGGCTGTGGCAGATCCTGAGGGATGGGCCGAGGCACCGGTGGGAGCTGCCTCTCTACTGCTGCCATCCGCAGACTGCCCAAACGTGGAGACCGCATTCATCCAAGCTGTCAGTAGACACCAGCCAACTGTATTCCTCTTGGGCCTGCTTGCCTCTCTTTGTCCCACAAATGGCTTTTAAATGGGCTAGTTAGCTGTATTTTGATCTTTGCACTCCTCTGTGGGCAGGTCCGAGTGCTGTCCCCACAGCTGTGAATGTGCATCCTGCGCTCGGCACGGGGTGGGCGCTGGTGGCCGTGGTGCTGGTTGGACCCTTGGGTTAACTTAACAGAATGTCACTGGTGGGCTCTGATACCTACAATTAGCTCACTTAAAATGATGCCTCCGGCGCTAAGACACTTACAATTAGGACCAGAAGTTAGGCAGTTAATCTGTAAAGCTCAATAAAGCCCCCTGTTTCATCCCAGGGTTGTCAGAAAATTCGTTCCACATCTGTACAGAAAAAAGCGAGGTGTAAACTGCCAAGAACCATTTTAATGATGGCTGGAGAAAAAAGCAGCCAGATGGCAGGCTCTGCTGTGGCTGCGGTTGGTATTTAACTGCTTTTTTATTGGAAAAATATGGGGTGAAAAATTGTGTGGGACTCATTAGACAGCCTGCTGCGATTCTGATCAGCTTGCCAATCTGTTCAGCGTGGCAAAGATCCAAACAGCCATAAATTTTTAGCAGCGACTTGGAGCTTGTTAAACCTTCTCTACTCCCCCCACTTTTGTACATGGCTTGGTTTGGGGTTTTTTCCTTTTTTTCTTTTTCTTTTTTTTATTTTTTTTTTTTAAATGAAAGCTGCAGGGCTCAAGCTGTGCTGAAAAAAAAAATGTGGGGGGGAGAATAAAGTCTCTCACAAAAAGCTGCAGTGAATGGCACGTCTCTGCTCCTTCTCAAAGTAAGACTCTGGAACACGAGCTTAGTTTGCTGATCCTGCTGCATATGAACTAAAAAATTGGGGTGCGGCATCATCTGGAGCAAGAGAGCGCGTGGTGCTGTCTTCCCATTGGCACAAAAGAGCAGTGGAAATCTTCCCCTTCCTCTTCTGTCATCTTTGGAGGAGCAGGGCTGGCGCAGGGAGGGCTGCTTCTGCTCCACAGCACTCACCTTTGTGCTGAAGCAGTCCCAAAGTCAGGGATATGCAGATGTTGGGGTTTCACAGTGAGGGATGTGCATATGTTGGGTTTTGTAGCTCGGAGCCGAGTGCTGTGCCCGCAGCACTGGTGCTGGGGGTGGCGAGCTGCTGGCAGGGTCCCATTTTCCATCGTGGCCATGTCTGGATTCTGAAGGGCTCACAAAGGATCCTAAGAGAGAGCTTAATGCTTCCTTTTTCTGCGTATTTGCATGTTACAGAAATCAATTTCAGACAAAGGAAAAAGAGGTTTTTGAGGCTGCTGTGACATGTTTCCAAGTAGCATACACAGAACTATTGATCTGACCACTTTTACGGAGATGGAAAATGAGCAGCCAACACTCCTTCGCGGGAGTATAAATATTGGGTTTGAAAGATTTATGGAAAGCAGCGGCCAGCAGCCATATATATGGTCTCTCGCATATGTGCTGTTAAAAATACTATGGTATTTCTCAGAAATTGCCCCAAGTAGTGAAGTAAAATTATAAGCTATGGAGTTTTGATTCTTAACTGAAGCATTCCTATATAGCAACATTTTTATAATGGCACTGCTGAACTTGCTCGTGCGTTTATAGGCATGCATGCACGCTGTATATATGCTGTCGGTTCAAGGTTATTTCAAGGAGATGTTTGAAACGGAGCAGTGATCCAGTTTCAGACATGTATGTGCAGATAGATTTGCATGCACAATTACAGTAGGGCTGCATGCAAGTTGGATGGCTGTCACAAACCCAAATCTTTCTGCACAGTCCAGGCGAAGGTGCCGACTTCTGCCAAAAATGAAAGGGACTGGAGGTGGTTGGCTGTGATTTTATGTGCAATTTTGAATCTAGCAGGTACACTGTAAAGAAATTAGAGCATCTGTATAAGCCATGTTTCAGTGATCTAGGTTTCTTTTTATTTGAACTAGCATTTCCAACAGCATGTCCTTCCTCGTCACATTTTCAGACAGTGGAGGAGTAGAAATAGAGAAGAGTTAGAAGAGCTCTTTGCAAATGCTGTTGGATTTGTTTCAATGTCTCCCTGGCTGACAACAGGCAGGCTCCTTCAGCCGAGGGCACCAAACTCAGAGCCCCCATGGGAGATGCGTCCTGGCCATGCCCAAGCCATCCCCATGTCCCTGCCCTCCTGTCCAGCACTGCACCATTACTAGCCAGTTGCAGATTTCTGTGGGCTCTTACCTTTGCCTGGAGCACATGTGTGAATTGGGAAGATAAAAGGTTGTTTCTTTCCTCTCTCAGAATTCGCTATAAGGAACGGCGTGGAAAAGCCTAGGGGGGTTGTCTCCTATTTTCTTTGAATATAATACGAAGTCTCTGTGTTGTGGGAAGGGGATAAGCCAGCAGATGCCAATAACAAAATCCAGGAGTGCAGTGGTCTGCCTCAGGTCTTCCTTCCATTCCGTTCCAGCAGTGTGAATATTTGTGTACTAATGCTCAGAGAAAAGCAGGCTGTTTTCTTCCCAAAGTGATAATTTATGAGACATGGAGGCCACATTTTATCCACGTTGGCTTGCCCGTGTTCAGAGCTGTTTTTCTTCTTCTAATACAGGACTTAGCGTTCAGGCTTGGCGCTGGGCAGCGTGGGGTTTTTTCTGGACATTTCTGCCACTTGGAGTGGGTTTTCTTTAAACAGAAAGTTGAATCGCGCCTCTGTCTTCCCAGCTGGAGTCAGAGCTCTGCAAAGACAGCCAATTTTTCTTCACTTCCAGGAAATGGGCTGATTCCTTCCCCTCCCCACCTTGAAATACATCCATCCATAGCATGGCTCTTCCCCAGAGCTGATCCCCACAGCACGGCGTCGCTTCAAGGTGCAAAGGGCTCTGCTCGTGGTGGGACCCATTGGCACCACGCTGCATGCCATCACAGCGAGCCCTGGGTGTGATGGCTGTGGGGGGAGGAGGCTGAGGGAGGGACTGCCGTCCTGCCACCAAATCTGGGAGTTCTGCTGCAAAGTGTTTCCTCAAGGCACAGCTCCTGGCATTCCGCACAGAGAAAAACAAATCTTGACTTTGGTGTCAAGGAAAAATGAACCTGTGCAGTTGCTTTGGAGATTTGGCAGTAGGAGCCACTCTACTGCAAAGTCAGTGAGCAGATTAAAAGACCACAGACTGCATTTCATCAGTTAGTTCCATCTTACTGTTTCAAAGCAGATGCTGTGATTGAGTGAGGAAAGAGGGAGAAGCAAAGGAGCACACTGACATGGGCCTTCCGTGCTTTGGAGGTTTGCTGGCAACCAGAATTGCCAGTGTTTGTGACTTCTGCACTTCCCACTGGAAAGAACATTCACCTTTTTGAGAAAGTGAAGGAACTGGAATGGGGCAGGGTCTTTCCACATGCCTCTGATCTCAGCTCCATCTCTGGGAAAGGCCAGCTAGGATCTGTGAGGCGAACAGTTGGGGCTGATGCTCCTTTCTCTTAGCCACCAAGCAGGCATCCATAGGAGGGAAGGCTGAGCTCAGTGTGGTCAGGAGCCCAGGAGGGAAGGACCAAGCCCCACAGTGCCAGTCCGGGTGCCCTGCAGCCCGCGCAGCACTGCCGAGTTGTAGTCCCAGGCCATGCCTGCTGGTGGGGCACAGCGCAGGGCTCCATCCAGGCACTCACCTCCCAGCAGCATCCTTGGGGCTGGGACTTCACTGTACGGACCAACCGGGGATTTGACTGTAATTGGTTTATTTAAAGCGCAGCATGGAGACCAGCTGGCTCTATCTACTCAGTAGCATTTCTTTCTGTGCATCACCAATGTACAGAAAATGTTTGCCTTGCTTTAAATGCCTTGTTTCTATACACAGCAGCTTTGTGGGGGCTGCAGGGTCCAAAGCGCTGCTGGAGTCGGCAGCCCCCTCCCCACACCACCTGTGCTGGAGCATCCTCACTTGGCAAGATGCTCTTTTAAATAAATAAAGACCCTTCCCAGCTGATGGCAGCCCTTTACCTGCTAATAACACTCGATAATAACAGCCCTTTACCTTTGGCTCTCCGGAATGTCCCTTAAGAGGAGATTCTGCACTAAGTGACTTCAAGCAATGCACCCACAGCCAGCCCACGGGGCTGCCACCGTGAGGCCCATCAGTCACCTACAGCAGGACCTGCTCAGCTGTCTCCCAGACCTCCAAGCTTCCAGGGCAAGATCTAATTTTTCAATAAAGATAATTCAATTAGAAGGCTCTAATTAGGGAGCTGAAGCCGATTTCCCCACCCCAGCCCTTCCTGGAGCTGTCAGCCTCTGCGCAGAAGCGCCAATGCCCCCCATTCTGTCTCCTCGCTCCGCTTTCATTTATTTTTTTTTCATTCCTAATCATCCTGGTGGAAGAAAGCAGGGAAGGGGAAGGATGATGAAGGGAGAACAGGGACATTAAAAAAAAAAAATTAAAAAAAACACAGCGTGTTGTGTCATTAAAAAGTGCCTTGTATTACCCGGGAGCTCCTCCATCTGCTTTCGGTGGGCATCCCAGGAGGACTTGGCGATTATGAAGGAATTCTCGGAGGCCATTACTGGGACGAGGAAAAAAGGCTTGCTGCAGACAGCTTAATGGACTAATTTGTAACTGTGAGAGCAGGAGAAATGAGTTGTTGGCCACGTTTTAATTTGACAGCGAGTGGCAGAACGAATGCAAAATGTGATGAGTGAGCAGGCGCGCTCGTTTTCGCAGTGCACTTTGCGAGGGCCCCTCGGCTTCCCCAGGGGGGCTGTCACCGTTATTTCTGCCTTCCCCATGCGAGCGGGGCCGGCAGGGGCAAAGCAGCAGGGAGGTGCCAGGATGAGGGCAGCAGAAGGAGGAGAGGCGTGATGCAGCTCAGGGCTCAGGAGCCAGCTTTGTGCCAGCTAGGAAGATGGCAGAGGATGGGCTCAGGAAATTAGCGGTGTGCCTTAACACTTTATGCAGTGAAGGAGGAAGATGCTTTGGGAAGAGCGTTTTTTCTGTGCATGGTGACTTTTTGTTGTCATCGGACGGAAGTGCAGCCCCTTGAGGAAAGAGTCGCAGGCAATAGAGCAGCAGCCTGGGCAGTCTTTTCCAGAAGAAACTGGAGGCTCCTAGATAGGCTTGGGCAGGGGATGCGCAGTGCTGCCCCTCATCCAAAATCTGGTTCCTGCTACATCCACGCAGAGGCTACAGACCCACTGCATCCATGGTTTCCCTGCCACACTATGTCACCTGGCCCTGCCTGTGCTAATTGGGCCTTGCCATTAATTCAGGCGGTACCTGCTGGGGAGCCTGATCGCTGCAGAAATGGCCACCCCACTCCCAAAGCCTGGCAGCAGCCCCCCAGGCCCAGCCACCTGCAGCCCCTGTCCTTGCTGTACTGAGACTGCTGCCCAGGGCAGTGCAGTGCTGCCTTCCTGTGTCGGGAGGACCCTGCTCTGTGCCAGTGTTTTGTCAGATCACATATTCTTTAGCTTGTGATGTTTGAAAATCAATGCTTCCCCACCCAGAGGCTATAAGGCAGCAGCTTGTATGAGCTGGAGGATGGATAAAGAGGTCTAGTTCTGTAAGTGCCACCTTCCTGCCCATCAGTGCTTGTCACAGCTCCCCATCAGATGCGGGACTCTGCCCATGACGCGTCCTTTACTGAAGCTCTGGTGAGGTGTAGAAAGTCCAGCTGGCTGCTGCGTTCTCCCGCAGCTTTTCTTCATTGGCCTGTTGTTGAGTTGTGTGATTAAAAAGAGCAAAGCCTAATTCTGCCAGAAGACACACACGGATTGATAATAGAATAAATTGGTACGTATGAGATGAGATGATTGTTTGTGGCTCTCTTCCCAGGCTGCAGTACCAAGGTACACTCATGCCATGAATTGTGTGACAGCTTCTCACAAGGCAGCACAGCAGATACCACCTCTCACCTGTAATCAGTTGTAGGGATGCTCTCAGGGAGTCTGTGGTGTAGGATTTGCAAGCTGTCTACGAGGAAAAGGCTCCATTCTCTGGGCTATGAAAATAGAAGAGGAGAAGGAGGACTGCTCCTGCTCTCAGTGAGTTCAGGGAAGCCGGCCTGGAATGGCAGAGGTGTGTGCAGCAGATGCTTTTGCTGACAAACACTGGAGTGTTCTGATTCCTCTAGGGTTGGCCGTGCACTGGGAGAGCACTGGTGGAGCGAACCCATCCAGCAGGTGCAGGGATCTGTTACCCTCTGGTTTGGGCATCTGCCCTGAGGGGCACTTGGGTGAATATGGCACTACCTGAGCTGGGTTACAAGAACATGCATTTATTATTGCAGGTGTCAGGTATGCAACAACCAAAGCCCCTTGATTTTTCAAAGGTTTCTTTACAGATAAATTAACTGTGTTCCAAAACTTCCTGTTATTTAACTATAATTATAGGTAGCACTGGGCTTTTTAAAACAGGCTGGGAGAAGACAGAAGAAGACAGAAGCATGCTCTTGATCATGGCCAGAGCATGACAAAGAGGAGGGGGATTTTTCCAACCAGAACAAAACGTTGGCCTTGTGCCTTCTGAGCTCATTCCGCCTCGGTTCTTGCTTTGGTGTTTCGATAGAGGCTGACAGGCAGAGGACCATTTCAGTGCTCGTGTTCTTCTCACCTACTTGCCCATTTCATCTCTATCTCTGAGCAGCAATCTCCAGAAAAGAAAGCTTTGGGATTTCTCCAAGCTGTCAGCCAGCCCTGGGATGTGATCGGTCCAAGGCAGCAAGGAAACTAAATATAATGAAGACGGAGCGTAGATGGCTGTGTTTATCAGGAAAATTAAGTGAATGAAATGCATGCTACCTCCAGGTCCTCTGTTCACACCTCGACCTGTCCCCCTTTGAGTTTAAAAACACAGCTCTCTGGTTTCAATCCCAAAGGCACTGACGTACAAATCGAAGCCAGAATTACTAGATAGCAGTGGACAAGGCCATTCGAACCGAGTGCCCCCGGCTCCGGGCTGAGTCCTGGCAGCAGGGCTGGCGAGTGGGAACAGGGAAGGGCTGTTCCCTTTGCAGGTAAAAACTCGCTTTTGAGGTTGGCGTAGGCTGTCGAGGATCCTGTGCCACAGCTCTGAGGTACCTTAAAAAGCAGATCTGTGTTGGGCTGTCTGAATTCCAGCCGTGCTGCAGCCTCCCTGCTTGAGACAGCGCGGCTCCCGCTGCTGCCGCAGCCGCTCCCCCCCTTTACCTTCCAGCTCACTGCGTCTGTTCCTGGAGGCCCCGGGAGGCTTTAACAACCACTAGATTGTTAGTGACAGTCAGACACTTTAACACTTAAAGTAGAAGGTTTGATTTAATCGCAAGGCTGTCATTTATTATTTGTCTGCTGTGTTCCGCTGGGGCGCCCGCTGATCAACTGCCTGCTCCCAGGAGGGCTTTTTTTTTTTTTTTGTTATGTCTAAATCCTCAATACAAATTGCAGCGCTCCTAGATCTCCCAGCGGGACCCATTACCGCCTGTGGGGCATTAAGGATCATTAATAGTGCTGTCAGCAAGCTAGCCAGTTGGTTAGCTTCTCATAAATAGGAAATTAATCCATCTACTTCATTAATAATGCCGAGTGTAGCTATTTTGTTGCACTTGATGTAAGGGGCCTTGTGTTTGTCTGTAATGCGATAAGACAGGACTCCAAATTAGCATTGAATGTCTGATACGGAAGTACAGACTCAATTACTTAGTGGAAAGGTTTTTGTTTTGGTTGGGGTTTGTTGTTGGTTTTTTTTTTTTTTCCCAAACGTCTTTAAAGTTCTTGAGCAGCAAGAAAAAACAACAGCACTGATTTGCTTCATTATTTGTATTTTGCAGGATCTGTTTCTGTGGCTTGCCTCTGCTTTTGAAAAATAAATGGTTGGGGAGGGGAAGCAGCAAGCGAGACATGGGGACCACACCTGGCAGAACAGCAAAAGCCGTTAATTAGAGGCAGGGCTAACTAGCTGTGCTCATCTCGCCTTCTGTGTTGAGGCTTTGGGGATTTTGCTTTGCTTTTTCCTGCATCTCTAGTGAAGGAATCATTACAATGCTGACGGGTGTTGCATTTCACTTTGGAGGAGCAGGAGCAGTAACAGTGTATGTTAAAGGAGAAAATGAGCCGTGATAAGGGCTGTCCAGTTTTTATGAGAAAATCATTTGCCAACCCAGCAAACGCAGCATCCCTGATGGGTGGTGTTGGAACTGCTCCGAGGATGTGAAGAATTCTGAATACATTTATCTATTGCATTTCTAATTAGTTTTACTCGATAATATCTAGGCACCAGAGACAGAATAGAGAGTTACACAGCAATTACCCATACAGGCACTTCATCCTGTGCTTCTCTACTGCTCACGTCTTCCTGTGTTTCCTTCCTTCCTATAACTTTCCCATCAGTGTGGGGGAATATACAAGACATTTTTCAGCCTTAATAATTAAAGAAAAGCTTCTCAAAAAAGGCACGGTTTACCTCCTGCCATCCAAACACTGTGCATTTCCTTTCTTGTACGTCAGCCTGCTGGGTTCATCTCCAGCCGAAGGGACGGAGGGGCAGCTAGGCTGAGCAGCTCTTGCTGGAGCTCCAGTTGCAGCATGGGAACCACTCAACGCAGGATTTTCGTCCAGAGCTTTGGGAGCCTTTGCTGGCAGCCTCCTTCACGACACTTCAAGAATTTGCTTTTACTGGCCTCCTAGCTATATGCTGTTAAGTAACATGTGGAGGAGAGATTATAAACATATAAACATATCAGGTCCTAGCCTATGTCTGGGGCTCCGAGGCACCGCCACAACATAAATAACAATCATTATAACTAATTACTGTTTGGGAAATGGGGAGGGAGAGCACTTGTATTTATTTTTATAATGGGAAGCAAATAAATTTCTGAAATATCAAGAGGAGGGAGTAAAGAGCTTCTACAAAGTGATGAGATAAATAGATTTGGAAACATTCCAGCTCTCAGAAGCCAGTAGCCTGGGATGGATGGGTTTTGTTGACAAACTCCTCGAGCCATGTGAGCTGTGCTGTACTTGTTTACATCATTCCTGTAGGAAAGTGCGTTATCCAAACGTGACGTGTGACCGCAGAGAACCGTGCAGAAGCAGGAAGGATCCCAGTATTCCGAGGAGGTGCAGGAAAGGGTTTTGGGGATTTCCACTCTGGGCTGTGGAGACACTTGCACTGTCTGTGTTAGATGTGTGCTGCACGATGGTGCCAGCTGGGAGTTGGTCCTAAAGAGCAAAATATACAAAGAAATGCAGGAGGCATAGACCTCATAACCTAACAGCCTCACTACGGGCACCCTCAAACTTTGCAAATACTCGTTGTCCAAATTCCAGTGATGATTCTGAATTTCACAGTTGCCCTGTAGGACAAGCCAGAACAAAAGGATAAAATCAAACAGCTTTAAATGTAGAGCTGCACTGAAGGAGAAGGGAGCGTTCCCTGTTCATATTCGTATAGGGGTTGTGCAGGTTGGCTCTGTTTCCGGAGGTGTTTTTTTTAACTGCTGCCTTTTCCTGTTTGGAGCTGTTTTGCAGTGTACAGTGAGTAGCAATCAGTGCTGCCTGCCATGTCCCTCACCTGGGTATTATTAGAGACAGTGGTGCCGAGAATCCAGTGGCCGTAAAAAGCCCAGCTGCAGCCAAAATCTTAATGCACTTCCAATTCCCAGTGCATTAAGTTGGAGGAGTCTGCTGTGTATTATCCCAGGCTCTGTCCAGTTTCTCTAGAGGTTTTCTGGTGCTAAAATCTTTGCAAGCATTTTTTTGTCAAATGCTTAAATGCTTTAAAACTTAACCTCATTATGTTCCAGTCTATTTCTGTAGCGAAGGAGAAGAGAGCATGGGAAGGATCTCTTCCCTGAAAATAAAAAGTCCAGCCAACATGTTAGATGCTTTGGAGGTTCTTTTAATGTAAACTACAGGAAAGAACTTTGGCAATGTGTTGAAAATGTTAGATTAAAGCTTTCCCCTCCATCGCCCCCCATTCTGCCATTAAAGACCAATGCTGCTGTAAACAATTTATGGCTTTCTTAAAGGAAGTCAGATAATCCTGGCTGATTTGTGGCCATTCCTTTATTGCCTTGCCAAACTCTGCTTTGTCATTTCTGGTTGGAGGAGAAAGCACACACAGCCACATATGTTCAAGTTTCTGACCTCATTTTGACTGTTACGAGAGAGTGAGCACATGTGTCTTTGGAAAAAAAATAATAAAAAAAAAAGTCTGGAGTAAAAGAAGAATAATTTTCCTGGTAATTATGTTTTTTAAGAAATATGGGGTGTAAAATACACCATTAATGATTTTACAATCACTTGGCCAGTCAGGCAGGAGAGCTGGCTGACCCAGCCTAGCAGAGAGCACCGCTCTGCATTAGTGTCAGAATGGATGTTTAGTCGTGTGCAGCCATGGTGAAATTGGAAGTGGAAAGGGGCCAATGCCTCTTTCAGAGCAAGGGGAATGAAAAACCCTCTCTCTTGTTTTACAAATCTCTCCAGGGATGACGAAAATGGCTCTCTTTGGCATCCATCTCCTGCTTAGTTCTAGATCAGCACGTGCGGTGGGGAGACGTGTTCTGCATAGATATATCATGGCTTCAGAGGAACGAGGGAAATAAGAGGGCACGTTTCTCCCCTCTGCAGCTCTCCTCATCCTGGCATTCTGAATAGTCACCAGCTCCTGATCAGTGACTGTGAGCAGAGCTGTGGCGGTGCTGCTGGTGGCGGTGACGCGGCACGCTCCACGCTTTGTGGCAGTGGGTGTGCAGTGCCCGTGTCTGTTTGGTCTGGTGTGGAGATACAGCCTAGCTGGAGATGAGAGTCTTTCACTTTTAGAATGGCACTGTTGTGTCAATTTAGGAGAAGGCAGGGATTTAAAAACAAAATAAAGATGAAAGAGCAAACACCAGAACAGATGCAATTTTATCAGCTAGAAGTCCTGTCATTGGATCAGCGTTTTCTTTTTTAGGAAGCTGGCATTCTCTCGTCAGCAGAAGCTGAGCCTCTGTCTTCAGAAAAAGCTTCAGTGCTAGACTCGTTCAGCACAGCGTTCAGTAAGGTCAGAGCGGGTGTTAACAGAAATGGGAGTTGGAGGACATGTGCTAGGTTGCTTCATCCAGTCTGCTGACATGATAGTACTGTCTGTTTCACTACATTTTCTCATACTTTTCCACCATTTCAGCCTTAACTGCAGCAAGCAGCAGTTTTCTTCTGCCCCCTCGCCCCCCCGGGTAACTCTTCCATAGCCCAATAGTTGTCTTGGTCAATAAGACAGATGTTTTGCCTGCAATCTGTTTCTCACTTAAACTAAAGGCAATTTCTTACTTAGTATGGCATTATGAGATAATGTATAACAGAAATTGTAGTTTTATTCAGGTTAATGTCTACTTGTGCAGGCAGGGCAGCATTGGGTGGCCTGAGCCTAAATACCAATAAGATCACCTGGCCCTAAACTGTCCTGTTCTTGATTTCTTCTTGTCTTTCTTCCATCATCCATGCACTTAAAATGAACATCCCACCTTAGTTGTTACTCCACAAAACTGTACTTATAGCCACAGGTTATAGAGAGGGATTTGTGATTGCCTGTGGAGCAGATCATCATCTGTGGAGATGGTTTTATATCGGCTGGAAGCAATGCAAGCATGGCACTGTTCAGCAGCTGATTTTTAAAGCACAGAACTTCTTCTGCAGTTGCAAAGTACTCCACAGGTATTAAAAAAGTAGTAAATCTCTTATTTCTGGAGTTATCTGTATGAGCACTGCCAAGAAACAATGACAGAAGTGAGGTGCAGAGATAAAGTGTGGAGTATTCTCTGAAATACCCAGTGCAAAAGCTGTTGAGCATTCAATACTGCTGTGACTGTAAGAGCTTGCAAATGCTCAGCTTGTCTGGAAATGGGGCCAGGGAGATTTCAAGAAGTATATCCAGAAATTCAGGGACACCAAATTGCTTTGCCCTTTTCTTTTTCCTTGGAAACTGTGATCAGAGATTTGCGTCCAGAGTCATGGCCAGTCTTTGATGAAACCCCACCTTCTACTTTCAAGAGCCTACATTCTTGGAACTTTCAAAAGAGCAAGAATATCAGGTCTTGTACCATAACAGTGAGTTACTTCACTTCTTTCAGGAAAAGAACTCAGTTCCAAATGCGGAAGGATTTTGACAAGCTGGGATTGAGGGAGTTGTGCTTTCCATTGTCCAGAAGGGGCTGTGATGGAGAAGGCACACATTGCTGGTAGTGCCACTAACATACCAGCTGTGTTTTTCTTCTTTTCTGTCTCTCCCAACGGTGTGTGAATCAGCATAGATTGGAGATTATTCTAAAATGTCATTTGACAATCCGTTAAAAACTCCCCTAAATGGAGCATCGTCCTTGATTGCAGTGGGGTTGTGACGATTATGCTGAGAAATGGCATTCGATGCAGAACAGAGTGTTGCCACAGCAATAACTTCCAACATCCAGCTCTAACAACAAGTCATCCCGGATCCTCACCGCGGAGGGCTGGGCTCTTTGTTTACAGTCAGAATGGGAACCGTGGGCCTGCACCCCCAGCTGGCTGAGGCATCGGGACATGAACTAAGCCTTCCAAAACACCTCCAGCATCTGTAGGTCCTCACTGGTTTCCTCATCAGTACAACACTGGGGAGGAAGCAAGAGTTGCTGCGATGCACTCTCCCACATGAGATGTGTGGCCCTGTGAGGGTGAGGTCTCGACCTCAGGATTTCCTGGGCCCGGGTTCTGTGGTCAACCCAAGATCGGCGGCACTCCCCTGAGACATCTTTCCACTACAATGGGAGCTTCTGCAGGCTTTTTTTTTCTGTCTTTTTTCTTGGTGTTTTTTTCTTTTTTTCCAGCAGTTGCATAAGAAAGTGGCTGTTGTTACAGATATTAGCAATAAATGTGTCACTCCTTGAAGTATATATACTTCGTTAGCCTCTTCCCAGCACTCCCAATTTCTCAGTTAGGTGTAATTTCTCCCACTAATTCTTTCCTTCATAAATTTTAGAAGACAAAGCATGTGTGCCTGCAACAGTGAAAATAGCCATTAATGGCACGCATGTGCCATTTTTCTGTCCATTTTTGAAAAATATATTGCATTTAGAACAAGTGATTTTCAGTGGTTAGAAGAGTGGACTTTTTTGCTTTTCAAGTCATAATCAGTAGCAGTGGCAGAAGAGCCCACAGGTCTCTCTGGATTTGTAACACTAGGGAAGCCTGGGTAGGTTTTTGAGTTAACAATTCATTTATATCTGATGATGGCTTAAATGGGTTAACAGAAATGATAAAGGGATTTCCCTTATCACTCTGTGTTTCGGTGATGATGTTCCACTCCTTCACTGGCTTCTATCTGCTGTTCTGCACTATACAGAAAAGAAAAACAGTCACTGAGACACCAGCACATCATTTTCTTCAGCAGTTCATTTCAGCATCGTGGTTGGTTGTTAGATCTTCCAAAATGTGCAGTGTGGAGTGGGAGCACACAGAGGAAGCAGCCGGCGCCTTCCGCAGAGGCACAGGGCAGAGCTGTTGCACTGCTATGTGCTCTCTACCCGTGTCTGCATCCATAGCCGCTGCTGAACCCCGTTCCCCTCATTTCGGTTTGGCAATACCAAACAATCCCACACTTGGACTTTTTTCTTGACGCCGTAGCTTGGTCAAGCTTGTGAAATTCAGCTGGATGTGAAATGCTGCCATTAGGCTTCAATAGCATGTGGGTTTTTGATGTGAAGCGATCTCTGTTTTTAATCCTGTCCCTTCCTACTTTTTCCTAATCTTTGCATATTTATCCCGTGTGCTCGTGTGGCGGTCAGGTCCCTGGGCTCAGCTCGGGAGCCCTGGTTCCCTGCGGAGCCAGCCCTCTGTGGCTGCAGTGCGAGCCAGCCCCATCTGGCTGATTTATGAGCGGCACTAATGGCCCCCCAGGGGACCCTGTCAGGCTGCCCTCCAGGCTGTGACACAGGCCTCCAGGGGATGCGGCGGTTCTGGGAGGAAGCTGGGGAGGAGCGGGGCAGCGGGAGCAGAAAAGCAGAGGCTGTCTCTGGGGGACACAAGAATTACAGCCCCGCCGCCCCCGTTGCTCTGTCTCTCGTGATCTCTGAGCAAATGTCCTTGCGTCCTCAGGTCAGGAGTCTGCACGAATAAATTCGTGGGGCATGTTTTTCCTCTCCCGTGTGTAATGTCTATCCAGTCGATAAATAATTATTAAGCAATTATGTCAGAGCTGCGCTCGTGGAAAATTCAAACTTTAGTTTCAAGAAAATGAATTCATCCAGTAAAAAACACCTTTGTGCAATAAAGACTGGAGAAAGTAAGATGAGATTGCGGTCTTTCTTTCCCCAGGCTTGGATATTGCTTTATCAATACGGTTCTGTCAATAAGCTGTGAACAAACGCAGGCCTTGTCAGATTTACTAACTAATCACAGGAAAGTGTTGGCAAGGCTTAAAGGATTGAGTGACCAGACACAGTAACTCATTTTAAGCGTTCCTGCTTGCTGTGTTTTTTTCCTGTCCTTCCCACTCACTGTGCTCCCTTTGGCATTGGGGCGGCACGCAGCTCCCAGCACTTTAGCCACGTGGGAAGGAAAGATGTGCAGACTGCACAGAGTGGGTCCAACCACAGAAACATGCAGATACAGAAATGATGTCAGTCTTTTAGTGCACCCAGATCTACACTAACTGGTGTGCATGTGGTGCACAGTGCCGTGTCTCAGCACGCCATGCAGTAATTTTTAATTGAAGGAACTCCCCACCCAGCTCTGATGGCACCACAGGGATGTTCACCATCAGCTTTAGCAGTGCTGTTCCTTTGGTCATTTGATAACAGGTTTTCCTTTAACTGAAAAGATGAAACGAGAACATAGGAAATGTTTTGGGTTTTTTTCTTCTCTCTCTCTGTGTAATTTCTGTCGTGTGTTCCTCTGTTTTTGCTGTTCGTTCCCTGCTGGCAGCTGCCATCTGTAGCAGCTTCTCTTCTGCCAGGACGATTGGCAGCAGCTCCCCGGTGCCCACGTCGTCCTGCCTGCACCTCCGGCAGCGGCTCGCTGTGTCACTCAAGGCAGAGCTGCATTGCCGGGGCTGAGAGCTCCGTCCGCGCTCCTGAGCACCTGCAGCCTGAGTGCACACGTCTGTGCACCAGAGAGATATTTGTGTGCGGATTTTGTGCTCCATTCCAAGCATGCATTTTGTGTTCCTGATGCCAGAGACTCTGCATCACCTCGAGCAAAGTCCAAGCAGCAGCACCTCGTAACTCAGCACGGCGGTGGGAGGGCCCTGACATTGGGAGGATGCGCGGCGTTCTCACGTCTGCCAGAAATAGCTACGGTGCCCTGGCTCGGATGAGCGGGGCGAGCAGGAGGGATGTGAGACACAGGCATGCTTGGTGCTTCCCTGGCTTTCCCCTCACGCCAGGCGTTGATGCGCTCAGCTCAGCCCCACACCGGTGCACGGCTTCCTGATGGAGCTGGCCCTCTGTCCCCCAGTGCTCCCCCAGCCTCCCCTCCAGCTGTGCCTCATGGCCAGGCCTCTGTGCTCGCTCCTCTTGGCAGCCCTGCTGCCTGCCACCGCCTTGTAGAGGTCAGCAGAGCCGGCAGAGCAGCATTCCCACAAAGGCTGTGTTGGTGCAAGAGCCGTGTCGGTGGTTCGGGCTCTGCTGGAAGGCCTGGGAGCCTCTCTCTCCCCCAGCTGTCAAGGAAACTCGAGGAGGCATTCAAATGAGAGACACATGGATGTTTATAATTCACAGTTTTGCCATTGTTGTCACCAGAGATTTGTTCTTCCTGCTTGGTGAGGGGAAAAAAGGAAGGATAAAATTGGTACCATAACATGGCCAGACATAACTTGTTTGAAAGATGGGCCTCCAATTATTTACTTAAGGAAATAGTGGGAGATTTATTAATAACCTCTGGCGACTTAAATAGCTCTAGTGATTTCCATGTGTGACCCGAGGCCTCAGCCTTCCTGGCTGATTAGACACGAACCTCAGCTAAGGAGCTGACCTGCTCGGTTTCAAGTGCTCTGCTGGGGAACTCCCAGATGTGCGGCCGAGGAAAAACAACGTCTGTCAGAGCCATTATGGAGCGCCGCACTACAGCAGATTTAATCTTGCCTCTGATTTCAGAGGAAGCGGTGCGGTAGGAGGGCCGAAGCAGTAATGAACTCCTAACACAAAAAACTATTCTCTCCCGTGCATCTGAGAGCAAGCAAAAGTGCTCATCGATCACTGCCTGCGCCGGCCGGTCTGCGCCACTGTTTGTGGATGTGTCACTTTCTTCATCTTGACAAAAAAGGGCCTTTTAAAAAAAGAAAAGTAAAATCCAAAATAGTGTTGTTTTCTCCGGCCATGTCTGCACCCCGTACCAGTGCTTCCTGGGGCTGGTATCCAGGTTGCTGCTGGATGGTTTGGCCAGCTGCTGCCTATGCCTCGTAGCAGCAGGATCCGCTCCTTCTCTGTTTTGGCCTCGACAGAAGTTGTTGTAAGTTGGAAACAAAACCTTTCTTACGTCACCGAAGAGCCTTCTTCCTGCCTTTCCATTGCCTCTCAATAGACAGGAGAAAAGTATGCTGCCAGGGGGTGGGAAACAAAGTGGAGAAGTGGGGAACTCCATCACCACTTCAGCTTTTCTGGGCTCATTGCACTCATTTTGGATACTTTGGAGCTCGGTGTGAGTAACTTGTCATAGTTTATCAGTATACTGCAACTGATGGGCCTGAGTCTAAGTGTTGTTGCTGTCACTCACTAAATTTTCATGGGACTTATAGACAAAAAGCATATTATGGAAAGGCAGCAGAACCAGAAAGGGCTGGAACTGCAGCACATTACCATAGCTCTGTTGGAAATTAAGGACATGTCCAATTCCCGAGTGGCTGGGCTGGTATCTGACCTGAAAACAACGAAGTCTGATGCAGTAAGTGGAATAAAACACTGAAAAATAACTTGGATCTACTTGAAAAACACGCCAATGATGTGGAACTTAATGCTGTGTTAGCATTCATCGCTATGACTGCATTCAAAACGGCATCAAAGCTCAGGCACTGCTCACTTGCCACTAATAGAAACAGAAGTGTTTGCTGCCTGTAGGTGATAGCTTTAAAAAGTTAAAAAAGAGCCTTGTGTACTTGAGTGGGATTTATTAAGCAATGTGGAGGCTGGGTGGGGAAGGCAGGAGGTTGGCTCGTTCCGTGAATCTTGGTGATTTTCTGCTAGGCATCCAGTTGTGTTGTCCACAAGAGCCAGCTCTTGGGGACCTGAGGAATCCATGGGATCACACATCTGTGGGGATCATCAGGTGGAAGGCTTGAGAAGACAAAATAATTAACTGAAACTATTTTTAGAGTTGCTGATATTAGTGATGGTTTGATTAAGGTACAAAACTTCACAGGACACACCTCCAAAACTTACAGCATAGCTCTTCAGACAAACCAGGCTGCCTCTTGCTGAATTTTCTTACATGAGACATGCAAGGGACAAATGTCTCATTAGGTATATATACATACATGATTTAAAAAGCGTTTTGGAAATTCTTTGTACAGCACAAGGTAATGCAGAACGTATAAACAAAGTATATTTTCTAAGAATTGCTTTCAAAAGTATTAATAGGTAAAAACTTCTGACCTCGGGCTTGTTTGTTGTACTAGTTGGCTCATTAGGAAGTGACTTAAGTCACTGAATTTAGGCAGAACACGGCATGGACATCCTTCTTTCTTTTTAAACCAGGGTTGTATAGATCTTGACCTTAATTTAAATTCGTCTATCAAATTGAATTTGGAATGACTGCAGTTTGCTCTGAGTGAACAATTATTTATTTTTTTAAAACCAGTAGAAATTTGCAGCTAGACAGGATGCTATTGGGAATTTAGGCTAGCTAATTAATAAGACGTCTCCAGGACAGTTAAACAAGGAATCTTGGTTTTGATGTTTTCACTGTATCTTGTGACAAACTCGTACAGATTAATTCCAAATCTTCGTCATGCTCTGTAATGGGGATATTAAGCCAAGGAACTTGATGCAGAGCACGTGCTATTTTGGGGCTCAGAGAATATGAAATTCAAGCTACGTCTGGGTGCTCGTGGTCAGGGGCTTGGCTGTGGCTACTAAGTAGGTTTGACCCACATCACTGAATAGCATGGGTCTGAGAAAACATTTTGGTTTTGCAGGGGGGAGGAGGAGGTGTAGTTTTTAAATGAGGTCTTTCTCTCTGCCTTACCACAGCCTTTGGGGGATGAGAGAATGCATTTAGATCACATTTTTAAGCTTCACAGTGCTAGAAATTTATCATTTTCTGTTTCATCAAACAAAAAGATTCTCACGGAATTACCCTTAGAGATAGGCTCCAGGAAAAGCACCGACTATCATAAGACTTAAGAATTGCGCTGTAAATAAGTCTGGGAAGGAGCTCTGGAGTCCAGAGTTATGTCTCTGTAAGTCTGCACTCCACTAAGGCAAACCCCTCCTGCATAAAATGCAGCGCTGGTTCTGCTTTAGCGAGGCGCTGGGACACAGTCTTGTTTAAATGACTTGAAGGAATGTGAGTTCAGTAAGTGCTGAATGTATTCAGCTGTTTCATCAAAATTTGATTGAAAGAGTAAAACAATAGTAGTACAGCTGCATTATACCAGTAGGAGTAAACAATTTATTCTGTTATGTTTTAATATCTCATTTGGAGATATCTTGTTTTAAATGGGGGTGGCAAGAAGCATAAGTTGTTTTGTTTGCCATCGAAGTGATTGCTCAGGCTTGTTCCTTAGTGAAGGTCACGGAAAACTTCTCAAGATGTGGGGAAAAAAAGCAGCCTTCCACACGTCCCCAAACTGCCTGCTTCACAACGAATTTCAGAGCTGTGTTCAGATCCAAACTGCCCTGAGACAGTAGGAAGTAGAACTGGGGTTGGCCTGGCCCCGAAACGCCTGCGCTTGCAGCGCTCAGTGGGACCTGCCTGGGAGGGACTGCATGGAGCAGGCGTGCGCGGGGCCAGCCTCATCCAGCCCACGTCTGGCCGTCCCCAGCTTAGGAACTTCCTGAGCCAGAGGTCATATCCAGACCATTGTGTTTAATTGCCGCTGGTGGACTTATCCCCCGTGAATTTGTCTAATCTTTTTTGAACTCATTTATATTTTTGGCCTCCGCAACATCCTGAGGTAGTGAATTCCACCATTTAATGACATGTCATGTGGAAAAACCGCTTCCTTGGGCTCGCCGTAAAAAGTTTACAGGTCTCATTCAGCACAACTGACTTCAGTTCAAGTCGAACATCAGAACGAAGTACTTCTCTGAGCTGAGGTCTTGACTCAAAGCTCACTGAAATCAGGAAGAAACTCTGTTATTTTTTGCAGAATTAAAAGCATGTTTAGTCTCCAGACTTGTTTTATGCTAGCAACATATTTTTCTGTCACTCAGGCAAATTATGTGAAAGAATTTGGTCATACCACTCAGAGGATGGATTTGGGGCTCTTGCAGTTAATTCCGTTTGCATTTATTGATGGTGTTAGTAGTAAAAACCCACTAATGCTCAGTCTAGGAGTGGAGTGATAGCCAACATATGGCTCTATGTGAAGGCCCTGACTTTCCTCAAAATTTTGTTGACAGCAAAAAGCATTTGTGCTGCAAGTAGCAGTGTTACTGGGAGCAGAGTGCGCTTGTTTTATTTTGACCCCTTCAGACCAGCATGGCGGGTTGGGTTGCTGCAGTCCTTGCTGAGATTTCCATCAACGGCCCGGGAGGAACTTGGGGGCTGGCACTAAGGGTAACCAAAGTAACACAGTGATCCAAAGTGCAAAGTTGGCTCCTCCTCTGGTGTGATGGCAGCAAGGCAGGGGCTGGAGGGAGCAAGAGCATGCCACGGTGTGGCCAGCATGCGGGAGTGGGGCAGAAGGGCAAGATTTCAGCACGCAGCCCTTATGAGAAGCCGTGGCTCCTTCAGGGAAAAAAGTCCCATGCATCTTTCCACAGATGTTTATTAGACATCGTACCTCCCAGGCTCCTCTCTCCTCACAGTGGCAGTTGTGCCTGCAGCTGCAGGGGCTTCGTGCAGGAGAGGGCAAGGCGTTTGTATCCATACGTCTGGGGAAGCCACCGCTGGGGCTGGAGACGTGTTCGTGTGGGCACCCAAAGCTAAGCACCAACAGCCATTTCTGCATATTCAATTTGTCTTGATTTTCAGAGCTCCTTACCTCATATTGACTTAGGTATCTAATGACCCAATTCATCAAGTAGTTTAAGCATGTAGCTAATTTTAATCAAGTGCATAATCCCGCATTTAGTCAGGCGCACGTTTCAGTATCTTGCCGATTGAAAAATGGGTATAAAGCCTAATTTAAGGACAGTCCTTGCTTGAATGCGCTGCCTTAGTTCTTCATAAGGAAAACGGGAGTATGAGGAGGTGCTCCCAGGCAGCCAACAGCCCTGGATGCAGCCCCAGAGATGGGCAGTGGGCGCATCCCCTCCGAGCGCCGGCCGTGCCGCGCGATGGCCGCTCTCCGCCGCGCTCCTCCGCACCCGCTGACCCTCGCCTCCCCGACTTCCATTCCCCTCACCTAACAATGACAAATGGAGTTATAATATTGGTTGTTGAACCATAAGCTGTAGATAAATGCGCTTCTGAGAACCACCATTAAGTCCCTAAATGGATTATATATATTTGGTTTAGAAACCTAATATTTAATATTAGTGTACTCTCCAGCGGTTGGCTTTATTTCTCTTGATAATCTATTCCCACTCCATTTCCTTTTAGATTTCTAACCTCATTAAACCTTTCATATCACAGTTATTTTCTGTTCTAAACAAAATTAAAGACACACCGTCCCCAGGTTTTAAGACTCTAATTTTACTCCCAAACTGGAGAAAACATGGAGATAAACATTCTTTTCAGTGATGAATTTTAAAACCGCTTTACGAGTCAGCTGGAATTGCTAACCATATTGAGGACTGTAAAAGTCTGTGAAAGGCAGCATAATAAATGATGCTTGAAATGGCATTTGTTGTATAGGAGCTGAGATGCTTACATGGTATCTTTCCCTTCTTGGTTTTGTGCAAAATGTGAGGATGTATCTCACATCATACAGTACCTTAAGAATTTATAACGTTTCGTTTCTGGTCTGATTGTCTGCAAAGAATCTCAGTTACCAGCAGGGGTTCCTTAAATTCATATGGCCGGGAGAAAGCACTATCTGTGTAATACTCTGCTCCCAGTGTGAGCATTAAACTGGTTTTTCTTGATCGAGGACACATTTCTTCCTTATCATCAGGCACTTGGGCACATTGCTTGTTCTGATATATGTAAGTATTACACTCTGCCTTGCTAGACATGGTAAAATTGTGTTTGACCATTCTTGTTACACAATACCCTGGCCCCTACAGTGGCTGTTTTAAGAAAAAACACAATATGTGTGGTGGTGAAAAGAAATTTGCAGGCTTCAAGAAGCTCGAATATATATACATATATATATATACATATACATATATATGTATTTGCCCACATTCACTTCTTTTTCCGTGTTTTCATGTAGAACCTGTATTATTTCTGCTAATTATCAAATATATTTGTAATTAAATCAAGGCATTGCACTTCGTAGCCCATTTGCTGCTCCTGTCTGCTCTTCCAGCAGAGCCCTGTGGCTGAGCCACGGCATCACACCGCTGTGTGGCATTGCCATCGCAGGGCAGAGCGGGTTGCAGGCAGAACAGGTTTCCATTCAAAGAAAAAACCTACCAGCAATGGTGCAGGATGTGTTTTAGAGGTGAAGGGGAATCTTCCTGTGAAGCACCTAGGTGAAGTCTCTCCTTGTTTTAACTGGGAAGTCTCCATTGCTGGCCTCTTGTTCTTGCTGGCTGCAGCAGTTTACAGTTTACATGCTTTTGTTACCTCTAATTTCAGTAGAGACCTGCAGTTTGAATAACAAGTTAGCAGTTTGCATCCTGAAAAATCTGAGCTTCACCCTGTAGCAGGAGAGATGCTGCTGTTTTCCATCCTTATGCAACAAGCAGGGAGCAGTGGGGAAGGAGCAGGGAACCCAGGGCGTTGGTGCTGAACGTCAGTAGCCAGGATTACTGCAGGCAGATCCTGGCTCCCTTCCTTTGCTCATCTGCTAGTCTTTAGGTGAGAGCTAACATTTTAGGGATTTAAAATCACGAGGCAGGGGTCTCAGCAATTTGCAGAAGCTCTCCCTGTGCCACAGGAGCAGGCCCTGTGACAATAGGCATTTGTTTGACAAGGGAAAAATGATAGGGGAAATTGGCTGAGCAGTTTCTGATCACTGAAGTCCCTGCTGATAGCTTTGTGCTACTCTTGTTCAAATTCACAGTAAGAAACAGCATGGTGCTAATCGCTGCGAAGTTCTGGGAGAAGGCCGGTCAGCAGGGTGCTTCCATGGAGAGTGATGTGCTGAAATGATAGGGAAATCGGTCTCTATCCTGACCCTTTCCCTCTGCTATCCAGCTGCGTGGAGAGCTTAACAATGACCAGAAGCTTGCCTGGCAAACCGTGACCAGCAGTTTTGCTAATTTACATTTGTTTTCAAGGGTTCAGCATCATTGTCTTTAATAGGATGCTCTTGTTTGGGACTCAGTTATGGGTGTTTACGAGGTGTCTACATTTATGTTCTCCTTCTGTTTTCCTCCGCCGTACATAATGTCAATTTGATGAGGACAACATCCTTCAGTGCACCGTGTTGCAAGAGGACTCGTTATTACCACACGTCTATTTTAAGCCAGTTTCCATCAGGTTTATTACACCCTGTGAATTCATTATCTTTCTGCTCACCTGCATTAGCTGCACACGGCAGCGTTACCATCTCCTCTTCCGAGGGCAGGGGTGGGGGGCTGAGCTCTCCAGTTCAGGTTCCAAGGGCTGCTTATTTCGTACACTTTTGTCTTCACCCACCCGTAGCAACCAGCTCCTTGCGGGTTGCCTCCATTATATCCATTCTGTCGTCCACTGCCGAACAGATCGATGTGGCCCTGACAGCCTGAGACTGTACAAGCACGGGAATCCCAAGGAATCAATGGCACGCAGGTGCAGCGCAGGGGGTGAGTGGCGTTCCCCTGGGAGAAGCGCCTGGCCGTCTTGGCCCCTGACTCAGCAGCTTCCTTCTCACTTCCCATTTCGGAAATAGAGCGGCAAGCTCAAAATCTTCCACGTCTGAGTGAAGAGTAGGAAAGCCCAGTGCAGAGTTAGCGTTCACTTTGCACTGACTGATGGGAAGCCGTAGCAGTGGGCCTTTCTTCCTGCGGAGCGCTGGGCTCCCCCGTGCAGGAGCAGTGCTGCAGGGGCACGGGCACTTCCAGAAGAACTGGAGGATTGCTCTGGTTGCTCTCTGCTTGCTGTGGGGGCAGGGACTGCTGCGAGGTGGGGCACACTGCAGTGATGGGGAGATGCCAATCAGCTTTTGTAGGCAGAAATCAGTCCTGGTTGCGTGGCACCATTACTCAAATGACACCAGGCTCTTCCATTTGTTTGAGTCTGGATTTGGGCAGTTGAAACAGAGGTGGGAGAATTGCAGGTGGGAGAATTGCAGATAGCAAACCTGTTCCATAGCGGTTGTGTCTTGGTCTCTTCACAGTTTTCTGGTACCCTGAAAATGCTGGAGATTGAAGCAGGAAAAAGCAGTGAAAGCCTTTAAAATTAAAGGTCTTGGGCAAATTTCAGATTTTCAGGAGGAGTGGGTGAGCAGGAGTGCATCCCTCCTATTGTATGATGAAGGAGACAAAGGTTTTCCTGAGGTTGATACTTCCCACTAGCATTAAATTTACTTGGAGGAGTTGAGATGGGACAACTGAATAAATCATCGGGATGAAAGAGACAGATCCTTATGATCACAAAATAGTGATAATACGATGCTGTAATGTTAACGAGCTTGAGTTTTTCAGGCTTGCCATATGCAACCCCCCTGTTGCCCTTAGTAGACATTACCATATGTGTTAGGGGGCCAGGATCAGGCATTTTTTCCATTTCCCCGAGTGGAAGATACTCCTTTGTGCAGAGAAAATCTGCGAGTAGGTCAAAATAAAGTTTTCCATCAAAGGACCACGTTTCCTTCCCTTTGAGCTCACTGGTGCTTTCAGAAGCTCTCCTCATCGACGTCCAACATGCCAAGCCGGCGGCGGGTTCCTGTGTCTGAGTGTGTGGAGCTGCTCAGCACGCCTCGCGCTGCCTCACAAGTTGGGAGCAGATGTTGGCTCCATGACAGCTCTGTGTCAGCAATGTGTTTTGATAAGAACAGACCATTCCCAGCTGGTTTTTAAAGAGTTTTTCTCTTTTCTGGTTTCCTCCTGTCGTGCTTTTTGAGCTCCTCTTCATCACGCTTGGAGCACACAGTCTGAAAGGATGTGCCCAGCTCTTCTTGATGCTGTTTTATTTTCCGTATCATTCGTATTTTAAAGCTTTTTTTAAAAAGTTGTTCTTCGCATGGTTTGGAATCCCTGCACTGCTCCATCCATCAATCTGTACTGACTTCCAAGGAAGGACCTGGAGAGGCGGAAGGTGTGGTGTCTCCAGATTAAATGTGGGAACTCAGGTTCGCCCACCGCTCTTCTTATCTTCCATCGGACTCAGCGTTAGATTAGTGCTAGCAGACTGCTGAATGAGTTAGGATAATTTGCTATTCCACCTCCGCCTTCCTACATCTGCTTACCTGGTTGGTTGTGGTTGAAATATCCTCCAGTCTTTATTTCAGATACATAAGACATTTTGGCAGCCTTGCTAGCAGGGTAGGAGCTCTCTGTTCATAGAGGACACTTCAGGAACAGACTCAGTGAGCCACTAGCCAGCTGCCAGGCAAGATACTGAGGCGGCGTGTGGCTGCAAACTTGTTACTAGCCCTCTTTATGTCATAAATCTGCCCATCTATAAAAATGGGAAGAAAGCAGATCCTCTGGATTTTCCAACAAGCCGTGTCTGCTGCATTCTGCGTTGCTGCAAGCACAAGTCATTCCTTTACCAGGAGCTGAGACGTGGCAGTTTGCTCACCTACCTTCCCCTGCAGCCTTGAACTCCCCGCAGCAGTTTGCAGGCAAACAGCAGGTCTGGGGACTGTGCTGTAATGGGAAACCTCCATTTCCCTTTTAACCAGGACTTCAACCCTGCAAAACAATCAGCCCTCCCCTTCCTGGGGAGAGGCCGCGGTATCTAATCAGGTTTCACTCCTTTGTTGTATCTATTGATCCTCAGCACTGTAAGATGCAAATTGCCATGCCTGACAGGATTCAGGGTGTTTTATCATCAATGGAGAGTAATTATCCTTGGCTGCACCAATATTGGATTGTTAAGCCCCAGGATAATGCACAAGGTAAAGACATTTAGAAGGCAGTCCACCTTGGGGATTTGTGTAAATGTGATGGATAGAGTGAGAGGAGGATAGCTGAATTACAGCCTGCAGGGACTGACAGCTGCATGGGGGTGTAGCCTTGGTAATCCTTGCGGCAGAGATAGCGCTGCACTTGGTATTGAGACACAAAGTGCAGCTAAAGCTGTAAGGTTCCCTTTCTGTTTAATCCTTGTAATGTGTATTTGCTGAGGAAGAAAACATATGCAAGATTTTGAATGGATGCTGTGCGTTTGCAGGACCAGCCAAGTGACTTCTTCCATTCGTTTATTTATCTGGCCATAAGTCAGGCTTTTGGTGTAAGCATATTTTAGAGGCACGAGGGTTTTGGGCGCTTATTTCTTTGTCTGTGGATTTCAGTTTGATGCTAAAAGCAGAATTATAAATGAGTTAAGTAGGAGATAGGTTTCTTTATGAACGTATCTGGTTAACCATTGCATATTCTGCCATATAAAGCAGTTAAGCTGTCTTAGCCATGGGGAGGAAATGAATGTCATCAGAGATGCCATGTTAGCTGGTAATCCTGCACTGATAGCAGCAAACCCAAAAGTAGGCTCATGGAAGAAAATCTCTTTTTCCGGAGTTACCCATATGAGCTGAGTCTTACACACCCGTCACTTCCCTCTCCAAATCAGCCCTTTTCTGCAGAGATACATGAAGCAGGAGGAGCGTTGGTGCCATAGAACTCCTGCCAAGATTAACACTGGAGGTGGTTCCCAAAGGCTGTTGGGCTCTGGGTATGGCAGTCACCTTCTGAGCTATGACTTCTGCTGATGTTCTTTAATGTCCTCAGTCGCAATTCACTCTTGTCAAGCAGCACCTTGTGTTTGACCGAGGCCATGGCTGAGACCAGCCAACTTGCCTTGCTTGACATGCAGAACGTGTTTGCTTCTCTTGAAGCTGCTGAGGACACCGAGGAGTGAATGCCAGGAAGTGAAATGCACAGCCTGTGCCTTAGCAGTGCCGTGCCAGAGCTGCAGCTGCAGGCAGCGCTGTGCTGGTGGCATTGTGCAGGCAGTGCTGTGCTGGCGGCCGTGCCTGCATGCACTGGAGAGTCAGGGCACTGTGCTCTGCTGGGATTTTGCTGCCGTCTTTCCACACGTTGCTGCCTGCCTCATTTCCCACGTTATTAGCAGCGTGCCGCCAGCGCCGCACCTCGCTCCCTGCCTTCACACAGGCGGGAGAGGATTTTGCTCCACAGGCAATTTCCACTACAGTTTTGAAATTGGAGAAAATTGAGAAAGGTGAAGAAAATGGTCTCGTATACTGATGCTGTTTGTTGTGTTTTACAAAGGAGCGAGGCTCGCAGGCGTCGTTGGCACTGCCGAGGCACAAACACTGCTCACAAGGGCGAGTTGCTGGCAGCCATGTAGGGGGAGCAGCCCATGTGGTGCCCACTGCCGTCAGGCCACGAGCAATGCCCTTCCTGCCCCAACCCTGGCCGTGGGGCATGGAAGGCGGTTGGCCTCAAATGGAAGCATGCAGAGATTGAAGTGTGATGGGGCTCTCCGAGCTGCCGGAGTCATGGCTCCTTCCTGGAAAAAGCCACGTGAGCGGAGCTCCAGCCCATTGCAGGGAGGAGCTCCAGCTCAGAGCCAGGCCACAACTGAGACCTTCACACCCCGTCCCACTGCCTCTGCGGTGGTGTAGGTGAAGGGCACAGGAGGATCTGTGCCCCGTGGCACGCGTGTTAAAATAAACACGTGTGCTCGAATATTTGCCTTATTCCACACAAAAGTAGATGTTTCTTGTTGCTTTTTTTTTTTTTTTTTTAAATTGTTAGATTTGATGGCGGTATGTAATTAGTAGTTTGCCAGCAATAATTACAGGGCTGCGCTCCAGAATAAATGATGTAGCATTCCTGTGCATATAATATGGTATACCGCAAAATAAGAGCTGGGAAATTGCAACATTGCTGGATCATCATCTATCTGACATGTTGAAGGGGGGTTTTGCTCTGATAGTTTATGAAAAATACTAAGTATGGTGCACTGTGAACCAAAAGACTTTCTTTGTTAAATTAACCACAATTGCAACCACAAATTATGGCTTCTCAAACTATAGATTTAAGGCTGGCTTTTCATAAATAGAGTTTCTTTGTGTTTTAACAAAACACACATAAAAGAATGGAGCCATACAATGATGCCAAAGCAGCACTTTCAAAATCATCAGCCCATTCAAGCCTTTGGAATACAATCATAATATTTGTTAAAAGTTTAATACCCAGAAAGGGAGCTCGTAGAAATCCCATGAGCTTAAGACAGTTCTGATAAGATTTCAAATGTGTCTTAATGAAATAATATCGAGATAGTGACCCTAATGAGCTGGATTTGTGTACATTTGCAAGTCCTTTTTCTTTTAAACAAGTGTGTTAGTCACTAAATGACTAGTATCTAAAGTTCTGAAAAATGAAACGTGACGGAAATACCCTTACTTGGATTCTTAGTATGCGTGTGACACATCCGTATTTGAACCCAACTCTTTTCAAGCAGGAGGAGCAATGCCAGTTACTTCCAAAGGGAAATACTCCCGAAAAGAGTTTTCTCCACCACTGGGTGACTGCCACAGATTTCTCCACACTCTAAAATATCCCGCAGATTATTGGCACTCTCTGTTCACTTTTGAAAGGCATACTTTTGGCAGCAGCAAACCGAGGAGGGCCATGTGTTAACATCCTGGTTTAGCAATATGTATTCCCACATGCTAAGCCCTCGTACAAATGCAGTTTTTATTGCTGTTGACTTCAAACAAAGATGCTTTGACATCTAAAGTTGTATATGTTACAGATGCAATGCCTAACCGTACTCTGGCTGTATATTTTAGGAAGAGCTGGCTGCGGTCCCAATTATACAGTCAAATATAAACAGTGGTAGGATGCAGGGCCCCATACCGAGAGTCACTTATCTCTGCTGTGCTCTGTAGTGCTGCGCTGTAACATCTTGCCTTGGCCGATACTTTGTACTCGGGCTCATTTGCACGTCATTGCTTAACATAACGGATAAATAACAAATGGGAGCAGGCAGCACCGCTTGCCTTCTGACTCGGGCTGTGGGACGAGAAGCGTCCAGGAGTGGCTCAGCCATTCTGATCCGCAGCCACATCTCTGCCAGGTGAGCGAGCTCTCTGGTTCTGGGTGGTGCAGCTGGGAGCATTCCTGAGATGTGCGTTTATTGGCCAGTTTTCTGTGATGAGCAGAGAAGCTGCAGGTTTGGCCTTGATGCGATCAAATGGTGGATGACACTCGGCCGCCCAGCTCCACAGCAGTAGGTTTGTTTTCTGGGGAAAAGCCTTTGAAAAACCAAGCAGATCTTTCTGCTCCTTCCACCACCATCCTTCCCTCTGCAAGGGCAGCAGGGCGCGGGGTGCGTGGCGGGGCTGGCTGTGCTGCATGCTTCCCCTCCCGCAGCTGCCGGGGTGTGCAGGAGTTACTGCAATGAGAATTAGCCATGAACATTTCTGTCTGATTCCAAAAGGTTACTTGAGAGAAACGTGTCTTCACATCACTTGGGATCTTTTCTGCTGTTGAAATACACATTCACGAGTGAAGTGCTGCAATTAAGAGGATGTTTAGAGAATCACAAAGGTATTTATTCTTGTCCCGGCTAGTTTGTAGTAGCAGAATTGTGAGTGGCAAGGCTAAGAAAATGTATTCAAAAAACAAATGCGTAATTGTTTTGTTGAGAGTTGGAGTCAACAGTGTTTGCATACGAGGCTCTGCCGTCCGCAGCGCAGTGACCAGACGGAGGTGCCACCTCCAATCCCAGCCCTGGTGGGAGGCCCAGCTTGGCTGCCCCCGGCAGCTCAAACTGCGTCCTGCTCTGCTTTTAGCATCTGAAGGCACGGTGGGAAAAGAACGTCCTTTTGTTTAGGCAGTTTCAGCCTTTCCCTCCCCTTTTCTGTTTAGCACATGGGAATGACATGTCACAGTGAAGCTGTGGAGCTGCTATAGGCTGTACCCCCGTGGCCATTGAGCTCTTGTGCCAGCAGTCCCCTCTCCCCACATGCACCTTCCTTCCATGAAAATCGGAGCTTATTTTAACAGTTTCACTGCAAATCCCCGTGTTGCTTCCCTTCTATTTTTATGCGCTGGCTGAATGTACCCTGTGCATTTCCCAGCTTACAGACAGATTCAGCCAAAGACTCGCAACCACTGCAACTCCCTCCTAGCACAAGCCAGGGGGGCTGTGATTTGAGGTGGCTGTTGCTCCTATTGAGCCCGGCCCGGCTTTTATCCCAGCTCTTCCTCTGTGTTTTTTCTCCTCTCCGCTGTAGAACCGTGATTTCCTCATGACATCTTCATGCCACACTCCAGCCAAGTGCTTCCTCCTTCCATTGTCAGCATTGCCTGAAGCTTTTAACTCCCAAACAAGAAGTGTGATCTGGCTGTGGTCAGGGGGAGAGCCTTCAGTGCAGCCCCAGGCACCGTCCCAGCCCACAGAGGGGCTTCCGCATGAGATGGATGTGGGTTGCCATGCACAGGGGCTGCAGGGTCCTTCCTTCCCTAGCAGGAGCATTTGTCTGAGTGCAGCAAGTCCTTTCCACTGGGCTGTCTGCAAAACACGGAGGAGTGAGCCTTTTGATGTTTGTTTTTACAGTGTGTTCACATCTGGATGTTGTTTGTGACACAGCCTCTCCTCCCTCTCCTGTCCCCGTGCCTTCCTGTAACATTCACATAGAACCGCCGGGCCCTCAGCACACAGCAGCCAGCCATGCACAACCAGGAGACAGCCCCACACCAGGGCCTGCAGGGTGCTGCAGGGGTGCTGCAGTGAGGTTCAGTTGCTGCGCAGCCCCTTGGGCCGCCCCGTCCTGCAGTGCCTGCAGGTGGCCACACCCTTCAGCCCACATGCTTTGCCCCCACTGCTCCAAAGCATCCCCATCAATTCTTAAATGTCAGCAGATATCCCTTGGAAATTATTTATTGCATCTGCTGTCGTATTTAATGATTTAACAATATACTAATAATCATAACATATTAACTTTGTGTAGCGATACGCCGCTCAATGGCAGGTAATGAGCACATCGCACGGCTCTAGCAGCATGCAGATGCTTACTGCCCTTCTCCCAAAGGCTCACAGGTGGTTACTGGAGCTCACAGGGCAGCTGCGCTGCTCCCTGTGCTCCCCACGTAGGGTGCGGGGTTGCAGCGCTGCGGGGCACAGTGCGGGCCCCACGAGCAGCCCTGCGGCCATCGGTTGACCATTGGTGAAGCCCCCCAGGATCACTGCGATGCTGGTTATGTGCAAAAGAACCGATGGGGAAGAAAGCACACGTGCAGCCCAGACACACTGTGTGCACAGCCTGCTGCTGGGAGTGCCCACTCATGGTGTGCACACTCACACACGCACTCACACCACACGTGCTGTGCATGCATGCACGCAGTAACTGTGCACGCTGCAACTGCTAACACCAGCACAGACTGCACAGTGCTGTGGCCCAAGCACAAACTGCACGTGCAGGCTGTGCCCAGGGGTACACAGGCACCTTGCACACACACTCAGACCGCGTGCACTTTTCTTGCACACCTGCAGGCACGCTGACAGCGCACACACCCGCACTGCGCACACACACGATGTGCCCGCACACGCACGCAGTGCACACACAGAGCACACGCACACACACCGTGCACACGCAGCGCGCACACGCACAGCCCCCACTCGCTCTAGCACCACGTGCACGCACGCACTCGCGGCGCGCTCCCGC